>NC_067492.1:25156628-25491628 GCF_947179515.1 Apodemus sylvaticus | reverse complement strand
CTGAAGTTCAAGAGACCCACTGTAGCCTGCTAGTAGGCTAACCAGAACACGAAGGGCAGATGGCAGATCTGCTGGAGGTCCTTGCCCAACAGAGCAGGTGATCTAAGTGGCACTTACCAAGCACTTAACTGATATGAACCACATGTGTAGAGCCAAGTGTTCCCAAAGCCTCCCCACATAGGACTGTCTACTTTAGCTGCTGAGAACACACAATACGGGAGTTCTTAGGCCCTGGACGTGAGACACCCATGCTCCCCATGGCCTGAGAATCATCAGCCTCCCCCTCAGAGTCTCTGGGTCCAGGGAAAGGAACAGGCTACACCAGAGAGTCTTCACAGAGAGGCAACACCTTAAGGGGAGCCCCTCAAGAGAAGGTAACCTGCACTTCTGCATGCATCTGGGGTCCCCAGGAGCAGCCTTACCGTCAGCATGCAGTTTTTAAACTCCTGCGCTCTGCCAGTGCACTACAAAGTTAGAAGACGCTGGGGCAGGATTCCAGCACCCACAAGGAAGAAAGAATGAAAGGAAGGAAGGAAGGAAGGAAGGAAGGAAGGAAGGAAGGAAGGAAGGAAGGAAGGAAGGAAGGAAGGAAGGAAGGAAGGGGAAGGAAGAAGGCAGGAAGAGAAAGAAAGAAAGAAAGAAAGAAAGAAAGAAAGAAAGAAAGAAAGAAAGAAAGAAAGAAAGAAAGAGAGAGAGAAAGAGAGAGAAAGAGAGAAAGGAAAGGAAGGAAGGAAGGAAGGAAGGAAGGAAGGAAGGAAGGAAGGAAGGAAGGAAGGAAGGAAGGAAGGAAGGAAGGAAGGAAGGAAGAAAGGAAGGAAGGAAGGAAGGAAGGCAGCCAAGAGTAGCCATGAATACCTATAACTCAAAGCTGGGGTGTGGGTGCACAGACAGGATGTCTGAGGCTTGCTGGCTCCTGGTTCAGTGACAGGACATGTTTAAAGAGAATAAGGTAGATAATGCTAGATAGAGCAGGGTACCTGATGCCTTCCTCTGGCCTTCACACACATACAGGCATGAACAGCCGTGTGTGTGTTTGTGTGTGTGTGTGTGTGTGTGTGCACGCGTACGCGCCCTCCACATCCCCATGTATGTCCATGTGCATACACACATAGTGAATCCTGCACATCTACAAATGTGAATGCACACATCAGCTCTCACATGTGATTTTTGAAAGCAAGGTTCGCAGGCCTTAGAAATTCTTCTCAAATCTTCTGGTGTAAAATTGGTTCTCCTAGCAGCCTGGGCAATCACCTCCTACCCTCCCTCTCTTCACCCCTCCTCCCTGGGAGAAAACTCTCTTTTGGTTTCTATGGAGACCAAGAGTGGATGTCAGGCCAGCCTAGGGTTCACGCAGGGAGAGCTGAACAATGTTGGGAGGTGAGTGGCGAGTCACTACCATCAGAGGCGTCCCCAGATCAGCTGTATTCCTCCTGCACCACCACCAACCTCCCCCCCACAAGAACAAAGGGAGCACCATGAGGCCTGTCACACACCATGAAGCCTGTCACACACCCTGAGGCCTGTCACACACCCTGAGGCCTGTCACACACCCAGAGGCCTGTCACACATCATGAGGCCTGTAACACACCATGAGGCCTGTCACACACCATGTGGCCTGTCACACACCATGAGGCCTGTCACACACCATGTGGCCTGTCACACACCATGTGACCTGTCACACACCATGAAGCCTGTCACACACCGTGAGGCCTGAGGCCTGTCACACACCCTGAGGCCTGTCACACACCCTGAGGCCTGTAACACACCATGAGGCCTGTCACACACCATGTGGCCTGTCACACACCATGAGGCCTGCCACACAAGCCTGCTGCTCCTAAAGCCTGTTCCAAGCTTATCCCTGCTTCCCTGGGGAGGATATGAGGGTCAGTGAGGCAAAGTGCTTTGTCCAGAGTCAATGCCAGGAGGCGGCTGCACTGACTTTAATATTAAGGAACCTGGGAGAAAAGCTAGGGAACCCAAAGACCCTTGTTCACCTACTAAACAGAAAAGCCAATGTTTCCACACAGTGTGCTCAGCCAATGGGTACATCCAAACTTCTGTATGTTTGAAGCAGAAAGCCCATATGAAAAGGATGTCTACGTGAGGCTGGGCTGAGAGCCTGGGGGCGGGGTCTGACTCTCACAGGTAAATTCTGCCACATGATGCAGTCAGAGAGGCTGGCAGCCACCGGGACAGAGGGGAAGGAGGCAGGCTGTTTCCCACTGGCCTCCTTGCACGAGGCCCTGGACTCAGCATCCATGGTCCCACTTGGTCACCCCCCACAAGTGCATTTTAGGGGACTGGAGAGATGGCTCAGCAGTTAATAGCCCTGACTGCTCTTCCAGAGGACCCAGGTTCAGTTCCTAGCACCTATATGGCGGCTTACCACTCTCTGAAACTCTAGTTTCAAAGAACTAAAAGTCCTCCTCTGGCCCCTAACGGCAGCAGATGCACAAGTGCACACAGGCCTGCCTGCAGGCAAAATGTCCATACAAATAAAACATCAACAATAGCAACAAAAAATTCTTAAAGTGCATTTTAGTTTCTGAAGTCAAGTGTTCGCTCCCTAAGAAGTAAGAGCCCGTGCTGTGTCCTCTGGGGACACACAAAGAGAGGCTGATTAGGTTCAGGTATTTAGTGTAACATGAGAGGATATTACTTTGAAAAGTGTTTCCCCTTGTGACGGATCATTAAAGTGGCCCCAGCACAGCCTAGCAGCACGGAAAATCAGGTGTCACCCCAAGTTCATGTGGGGGTAAAGTACAGGTAGGGAAGAGGCATTTCCCTTCCACTTGCCTTTATTCTTAAATTGATGCAGTAACTAGCTACCTTCTAAAGGGATGTGCTGGCTGGCTGGGGGCATGAGAGGGGGACAGATCTGAGATCTCACTCCAGCCTGTTAGTTGGCAGCTGTGTGATCTTGGCCAAGCTACATGACTTCTCTGCGCCTCGAAAGAGACTCTTGGTTCTTCAAGCAATAATCATAACACAGGTTGGGCTGGGAGTCAGGGAACACCCTCCCAAAGCCAGCCAAGATGCTGTGAGCAAGCATCTCCCTTCTCCAGGGATGTTTTCCTCTGTGTAAGGAGGACTCTGGACCAGTCTTTAAGAATTGGTCCACACCAACAGCCCCAAGTCACTGGGGATGCTATTGTGGGAATAGCAAGTGTCCACGGTAGAACTCCATGGCTTTATAGCTCCACTCCAGGTCTACCCAAGAGAGAGATCTGCACCGCACACCCCCATCATTGTGACCTCAACACTCATTCACCCTATTCCCGTATCCACACTCCACACTTTGTAGCCCGGGGATCCCAGACTCAGAATGTGTCCATAAGACCTGTGCCCCAAAGTGATGTAAGCACCCAGCCCCTGGACATGGTGGATGCTGTAAGCATCCCATCACCTGCCTGTTTGTGTCTCCACAGGTGAGTGGAGGGGGCCTCCCCCCCTCAAGAAGTCAGAGCTGTGCTCGTGGGCAGGCTGGCTCCACTGTTCTGCTCCAAGGATTACATGTCCTTCAAACGCCCTTGCCCCTGTAAGTCTCTTCCTTGTCCATCACTGTTGGGGTCTAGCTCCTGCAGAGCTAGAGGGTGGAGTTGTAAGGACGGAACCTGGGATGTTGAGTCAAGGCGCCGAGACTGGCCAGGGAGAGCGTGGAGGGACTGAATCTGGGGCTGGGGAACAGGAACGGACGCAGGCCAGCCCAACATCTGCAGTGGGCCGCCTGGAACCTGAAAGCCACACTTTGTCTTGCTCCCCAAATGCGGATCAAGCTTCCTCTGAAGCACCCTAACCATGCGCTCTCTGACCACCCGCAACCCCATGGCCGACTAAGTGTGCAAAGCGTCGGCTGAGTCATGCTACAAACATGTTAGACGCTGCTCACCTTTTCAGGGCCTTTAGTGTGATGGTGTGCTGTGATGTATGGTTTCTGCGGGAAACAGAAGCCTTCACTTCTTCCAAAGCTTAAATGCCCACAAATGATGCTTAATGAATTTGGGTCCTACACAATATGTTCCTTGGGGGCTAACTCCCTAAGGAAATTCATTCTATATCTCTCACTATAGAAAGCCCCCCCCCCCCGACTGGAAAAAAATGCACGAATGTTGAGAAGTCATAGCTGTGTGTTGAAGTGACATCAGAGGACACCACCCGCTGCCCTGGTATCCACACACACTGACTCTCATTTCACTCGCGCTAAGATTTGCTAGATTATGCCATCCTGGGCTGAGCACATCTTTCTCACATAGTCACAGCCCCAGATGCTAATTCCTAAAATACTGAAGGAATGCCAGTGATGGCGGCGGGGCTGCGTGTCCCATGAGGATGGGATTTAGTCAGAATAAGGGCAGTGTCCTCGACATTTATATCTCAGGGAAGAGGCCAGCTGTAGGCTCATCTGCCAAGAGTATATAGCTAGATGTGGCAAAGCTCTGGCAACCTGGAAGAAAGGAGGACGGAGTGGAGAAGGAGAACCGTGGTGGATGCGATGCTGTTAGTGGCTTCCACGTTCTTGACTCCTGACCCTCCTAGGGTCTTCCAGCCACTCTGTTCGTGCACCCTGCCCATCATGGCTCCTTTAGTGTGGAGGAGGAGAACCACACCTGTCCCCATTGCTCAGCCCCAGGGTCCAGCCCAGTCCCCTTCTTATTCTGCACAGCCAGACTTCATGGGGGTCCAACTTGCTCTATTGCCCTACAGCCTTGGGCAGGTGGTTCCCAGCCTGTCTATCTCAGCTTCTTCCTGGGTCCCTCTGCTTTCTACTGCCCCCACCCCACCACACCTCATACTCAACCTGCCCCAAATTGAATGGTCTATCTTCCCTCTAAACCATCTCCCTCTCCCTCTCCCTCTCCCTCTCCCTCTCCCTCTCCCTCTCCCTCTCCCTCTCTCCCTCTCCCTCTCCCTCTCCCTCTCTCCCTCTCCCTCTCCCTCTCCCTCTCCCTCTCTCCCTCTCCCTCTCCCTCTCCCTCTCCCCCTTCCTCTCCCTCTCCCTCTCCATCTCCATCTCCAACTCCATCTCCATCTCCAACTCCATCTCTGTCATCTAGTTCATGATATAAACCATAAATATATTGATTTGGGTACCACCAGTGAATCTAGCCCTTAGGTCAGAAATCTGAGTGACCCTCAGTCTCCCTGTTGTGCATACGCCCATCATTGCTAACTGCCCAAGTGAATCCTGGCGTTTCTGAGTGAGGCCAACAGTTTGCCATGTTAGAGCCCCTTTGCCCCGCCCCGCCCCTTCAGATACAATCTAGAAGTCCAGAAGTTGCTCGCTTATCTTTATCCCTGCTTGCCTGTGCACATCCCAGTAGAAGGTGAGCTTCCAGAAAGCAGGTCCGCTCTGCTCTTGCCCTCTGGCTGCCCTCAGCACCAAGCTCACTGTTGGCTGAGCAGATGAACAAGTGGGTGAAGCCAGTAACCCCCCACCCCCGGGGTCTGCCACCACCATGCAGATTGAAGACCTTTGTTCAGGTCCTGGAGGTATGGTGTGCAGGGAGGGGATGCTTTGAAACCCTGAAAAGCCCCCACAGAGCTCGTAGGAGCCAGGCGTGGGGAGTATTCCTGTAACCCTAGCACTTGGGAGGATCATCCCTAACTCCAGACCAACCTAGAAGGAGACTCTCTCTCTCTCTGCCTTAAATTTTCAAAACTTTAAAAATAATGAAAAGAAATACTTAGGATGCCCAGGAATGGCCATCTGAGGCCAAACACCCCTTCTTTCTTTCTCTCTCTCTCTCTCTCTCTCTCTCTCTCTCTCTCTCTCTCTCTCACACACACACACACACACACACACACACACACACACACACACACACCTAGAACTGCTCTGTGCAGTGAGAAACGTGGCAGAGACCATCTTGGTAGCTCACCTAATGATCTTGCCAGGTTGTACAAAGATGCCACAGCCATGAAACCTGGAAAACTCAGAGTAGGAGACAGTTTGTTCCCATTCACAGCCCTGCTCCCCTGGTCCCTGTGGTTTAGACATGAGACCCACAGAAGAAAAACCAAGCCCATCCGTTTCCCAAAGAAAGACCTCTATCCAGTAGTCAGAGCTTGGGAAGTCTGCAGATAGTGGAGGGGTCACATCTACCTGGAGCAGAGAGCAAGGTGGCTGGTGACAGGGTGACAGGTCACTACTGAAAACTGGAAAAGATGTGGCATGCTTCCCTGACCTCCTGGGAGTTGGGCAGACATCAGCCACAATGGGCCGGGCTGTAGGTCTATAAACGTCCAATCCCATGTCACCTTCAGACACCTCAGCTTGTCTCTGCCCCTCAAGGGCACCTCCAGCAGCTCCCAGCAGCGGCCCCATTGGGAAGATGAGAAGACTGAGGGAGAAAAGAAATGAGGATGAGAAAAGAGGAAGACAGGGAAACCCTGTCAGGGAAGACTGGTTGTGCGCTGGCCATGTGGCTGCAAAAGGAAAGGGGGTTCCTCTGCATGAAGATGTCTGTGAGCCTTTCCGGGCATGCAGAGGTCTTGCCTGGATCCCTGAGTGTAGAGGAGGTTTGTTGTTCCTCAGGAAGTCTGGGGATGGAGGGAATCAGTTCCATCTGGGCTCTGCCGGGCAGAACAGCCTAAGACTCCCTGGGGACCCAGGCTCTAAGCACAGATGCTACACATCCTCTTCATTGTCATCAAGCAGATGGCAGCACCATGTAGCTCCCGTGTGGTGGGGGCAAGCTGCTTCCCTATGGCCTCTGGGGACAGATCTGAGGGAGCTGTTTGAGGGTGGGGTGAGGCGGAAGAGACTGGAGACTAACCACCATGGAGCAAAGCAAATGAGGGAGAGGGGGGCAGAGCCCACAATCTATGGAGAACTCGTGGGCACGCCATTGTCACGTTTATGGTGGATGCCAGAGGCCTGGCAGGATCATAGCCTGGCAGGACCCCATATATGCCTACGACACCCCCCACTCGGAGTAAGGGTAATGTCGGGTTGTGTGTTATGGAAACACCCTAGCAGTGATATTTGGCAGCTGCTGCAATACTACTCACCTTCCCAAGCCCTCAGTTTGTTCATCTATACAATGGTATCAGGCTCTGAAAAAATACTCAAGATCCTGTCCCACTGCCTATCTCTGTAGTAGCCATGTCTTTAAAGGGGGGTGGGGGGACTCTAGGGGTAAATGGATTTGGACTGTGTGTTAGCTTTCCCGTTGCTGTGACAGAATACCTGGGTGATTAACTTTAGGGAGGGCATGACTATTTGGCTCGTGACTCAGAGGTTTCAGCCCATGGTCAGTTGGTCATGATGATTTGGGGCCTGTGGTGAGGCAGAATATCACAGCAATGATAAAGGAAACGTCTTCGCCTCGTGATAGCAAGAAAGCTCTTGGATTCCCGACATCCTCTTCAAAAGTATAGCCCTGGTGATCTTACCTGTCTGGCAAGGCCCCACCTCTTAAGGGCTCTACCACTTGCCATAAATGCATGGACAGTGTTTCTTTGCTCTTCTTGTTGTCATGGTTACCTCTGTTGCTATCAACAGAAGGAAGGATTTGAGGGCAAACAGAGAGCATGTTCAACATTCCACCATTTCTGTGTCCAGAGCAGACATCACTAATCAATTATGATACTCTTTCTCAATGAGCCTGGAGGTAAACGCAGAGTCACTCTAAATGCATTGCTGGAAATACCCATAGATCCCTAGTTTTTGTCCATCCCTTGGTGAAGCAAGGGACTAGAGAGGAAGGGACTTTAGCTGTTCACTCCTGGGTCTCAGTTTCTTCACTTATAAAATGGGAGTTAATAAAGGTTTGCATGTTAGAGGGATGCTATGAGGTAGTATGGGGAAACCCTTATAAGGCCTTAGGATCCATGTTTCTTGTGGCCTCCTTGCTTCCTTCAAGAGATCTGCAAAGAAGAGTTAATGTGTCCATTCCACAGATGAGGGAACTGAGGCTAAAAGAAGTAAAAGAATTAATCAGGGTGCCATATCTAGAAGATGAGGGGGGTCAGACTAGAATGAGAGGTATCAGGTCTCAGTCTTAACTAAACCACAGCTGCTTCAACGTACAAGCACAGCCAGGTGTTTAGAATTACAAGCACGTGCTTGGAATTCAACCCTAGGAAAGTGGAGATGAAAATCCCTGGAGTTTGCTGACCAGTCAATCAGTGAGCTCCGAGTTCAGGGAGACACCTTACCACACACACACATACACGCACACGCGCGCACACACACACACACACGTGCACACACACACACTTGCATGGGCATAAACAGGGTGTGTGTTTATTTATAATGTGTTGGGGTGGCATGTGGCAAATACAGCAGGATGGGGTAACTGGTAAAAGATGAGTTAAGTCCATAGTGGAGCTGGAGAGATGGTTTAGCAGTTAAGAGCACTTAATGCTCTTAAAAAGTGCCCGGGTGCATTTCCCTGCATCCACATGGTGGCCAGCCACTCTAATTCCAGCTCCAAGGGATCCCACACCCTCTTCTGGCCTGCAAGCACAGATGCCCAGGTACGTGCAGGCAAAACACCTACACACATACGATTGTCAAAAAATACAAACACCCTTAGATGTGATGATGGATGGGTTATCGGCGGGAAGGCTAAGTCATGCAGTGTCTTGTAGAAGAGAACTCTGGATGGGAGCATTCACCAATGGGAGCTGGTTGGCTTGTTCCAACACAGGCGGCAGAATACATGGGAGGTACCAGAGTTAGCACATCAGTCATATGACGCGTGGTCAGATTTCGCCATTTGCTTCCTGGGGATCTTTGGAGGATTATGAGCTGAAAGAGTTTTAATCACAGTGGTATAGCGAAAGAGGCTAGAGCGGGGCCCTAAGGAGAGGTGGAGGTAGTCAGGAGGCTAGGAAGTAGTCCAGGATGGACTGAGAAGGCCTAGGACAGAGATTGAAGCAGGAAATAGACCGGAACGTAAAGCCATTCAGATATGGAGTGGAAGAGAAGGACTCATTGCTGGTAGTGCTTGGAGCTGAGCACCTGGTCTGTCACTGACTGAGCTGGGCAAAGTCCTCACTGGGCTGGACTTGAAGGCACACTGTGTCCGAGATGCTGTGTAGACACCAGGGTGGAGATGCAGACCGATAGCTAGACATATGAGCCTGGTGGGTTCAAGGGTGAGTCTGGAGCTGGAGGTGTAAATCGGGGAGCTGTCCGTGTGCGGGTGCCGAGAAGTGGGATGAGGCCGCCGACAGGACATGTGTGGGATGGTGGGGAAGAGAAGGAACTCGAGAGTGACCGTTGTGTGGGTGAAGGGCAAATGATCCCCACACCTAGTGCCCTTCCCAGGAAAGAATGATTCCTGGAGTTGAACCCAAAGCCAGGTTCGTAGAGGGTAGCCTACTCTCCAGCTAGGTGGAGTAAGTGCTCTACCGCCCCTCTGCCAAGGGCTCCCAGGAGTGCCACCCGGCACTCAGCTCTCCCGTACTTGGAATGCTTCCCAGGGCCCGGGAGAGGCAGGATGTCCTCTATGAGGCCGCCACAGAAATGAACAGCCGGTCTGCTTCAGAAACAAGGGAGCAGAACCTGGAGGGGGAAACCACCTACCCAGGGACGCTGCATCCCCCGTGAGTGAGTCCCCAAACCATCCGTTTCTAGAGGCTGCTCTTTGAACCCACCTCTCCTCCTCGAAGCTCGAGGGCAACTCCCTCTGCAGTTTAGGAGAAAATCATCTTTCTGCCTGTTGCCCTCCACACTCATTACCACCCCACCACCTGTCGCCCCGCAGCGCCAACCAGCCTTCTGTCCCCGCATCCCTGGATGGAACGTGTCTCAGCAGGAAAGGGTCGAAGGACAGGCTGTGGGAATAGGTGTGCCCTAATGCAGGGGCAGCACTTAAGTCTGAAGGAGTCAGGCTCAGCCAACACTGGAGCAAACATAGTTGACTCCTCTGAACCTCTGCTTAGCCCCTTGCGAGATGGGATAATTGGGCCGAGTTTCCAATATGACCTGAGGATTTGGTGAGCACAGTTTGCTCAATAAGGCTGATTCCTCCGTGACTGTCAATCCCACCGTGGTAACCGCGAAACTACACTCAGACTTCCCTGCCAGGTCCTCCTACGACTGCCCCTCTCCCCAAGGAATAATCTTCTCTCCCTTCCCATCAGCCCCAGCTTGGCACAGTGACTGTTCAGCAATTTTGACAGCTGTCACCAGGCTCTCCCTCCCCTTGCCCAGATGTAAATCAGTTTGCCCAGCCTTGTAATGTAGGCTAGAGACAGCCCTCTGCAGGAGCTGGTCCTCTGCAGGAGCTGGTCCTCCAGGGTCTCTGTCCCAACTCCCTCTTGGCACAGGCATGGAAAACCAAGGGCAGGGAAGGAACTGGGTGAGGTCACAGGGTGTGTGAGTGGGTGCCACCTCAGTCTCCTGCCTCAGAATTAAGCATGCTGCCACACCCAATTGAGAAAGGGTCTGGGAAAGAGGCTCTGAGCTCTGGAGAGCAAAACCAGACTCCTTCAAAGGGAGATTATGGCCAAGCTGCTTCAAGGGACAAAGGTCACTGCACAGGCCCCACTCCCACCCTACATGTTCCTACAAACACACACACACACATTCAAGAGGCCAGGGACAGTCAGAGGAGCCTAACGTTAGCTCCTGGCTGGAGCAGTCATTACCCTACTTCAAACTTCATGTACCTGAGTCTCCACATCTGAAGGGAGTGCTGAGCCTCCCTACCCTTAGTTTCTAGGGATTTTCTTTCTTTCCTTTTCCTTTCTCTCTGTGTCTCTGTCTCTCTCTCTCAGCAGAAATGTCACTCTATCTCTCTCTGTCTCTCTGTCTCTCTCTCTTTCTCTCTGTCTCTCTCTCTCTCTCTCTCTCTCTCTCACTCTCTCTCTCTCAGCAGAAATGTTACCCTCAAGAGCCAATAATTAAAAATATTTAGGAGTTTCATGAGCAAATGGTTTAACTATTGGTAGCTCTAAAATTACCATGGTGGCAGTATTTATATTATGGAAATTGGCAAGCTACAAATCTGAAACTTTCCTCCCTCCCTTCCTCCCTTCCTCCCTCCCTCCCTCCCTCCCTTCCTCCCTTCCTCCCTCCTCCCTTCCCTCTGTCTTATTTTCCCCATCTCACTCTCCTCTCCCTTCCTTCCTCCCTCTCAGCTCTTTCTTCAACCCTTTTCCCTTCTCTCCTCTCCCTCCTTTCCTTCCTTCTTTCCTTCCCTCCAGCTTCTCTCTTTTCCTCTTGCTTTCCTCTCTTTTCTTCCATGAGAGCCGGCTTGCCAGCGCTCCACTGACTTCAGAATGCATACGGAAAGGTGTACCATCACCAGGGCACAGCTCAAAGAATTCTCACAAAACTGAGCATGTGCCCGCTGGGAGCCGCAGCCTTACCCGCACCCAGACCGCCTTCATATGCTTCCCGTCTCACTACCCTGGGACAATGGCACCACAAGTGCTGCCTGCCTGCACTTGATCAGGCTCATGCAGTGAGGTCTTTCGCTCAACAGCGTGCTGTGCATTTTACCCACCTCGTTGAATATAATTGTAGATTGTGTAGTCTCTCCACTACAGAGTATTCCACTGTGTAAATACACCACTCTACTCTAATGTGCATCTGGGTTTTCTCATTTGAAGATGATGAACGAATACTCTGCTGTGGATATTCTAGTACAGTGATATCCAAGAGAAGGTTCTTCAGTAATGAAAAGGGTCTCTATCTTTAGTATAGTATAGCCACATGTGGCTATTGAGCACTCAAAAACATAAAGAGATGAGTTTCTTTAATTTAATTAGTTTTTATTTAGTAGCTGCCCATGGCCAGTGAACATATTAAAAGGCATCCCACCTAGGGGCAGGAGCTTGGACGGAAGGATATACATGTGTTTGGTTTTAATGGGTAAGAGCTATAAACACTTCAATAGTGGCTGTTCCAGCCTGGCCTCTTATGAGCAAATGTGAGATTTCTGACTGCTGTATGCCCTGACAACAGTGGGTGTAGTCTAAGTTTCTCATCTTAGCCATTCAAATAGGAAATAGAGATGGTGTATAGTGGTTTTAGATTGAACTTCTATGGTGACTTCATATAGTATTTTAAACTCTCTTGTTAAGGGACCTCTCAAGTCTTTTGCCCATTTATAGTGTACTTTTTTATTATTGATTTCTAGGCACTCTTTATATATTGTGAATGATTTCTCATTTGGACATACTATTGAAAAAAATCCTCCTGGCTGGGGATTGCCTCTATTTTTCATTGTGGTATCTTTGGATTAATAGAATATGCCTACTTTTTTACTCCATAAAATATGTGTTAATTTTCATATATGCAGTTATTTGGCTTATCCATATTTAACTGAATGCGAGGTGATGAAACACATTCTTGTACTCCTTGGGAGTAGAGAGTTTATCACTGCCATTCCAAGAATAAAATTTTACAAATCTGAAAACTTTGTTGAGTACTTTCAGTCACATAGCAATCTTGTGGAAGAGATTTCATTCTATTGTTACTGACATTTCAGATTTCAGTAAATACATGTGTAATGGCATTTAAGAGAGCACTTATGAAATAATTTCAGCTTTTTCAGAAATCTTCCTTTCTTTTCAAGGTAAAGAGGGATCCCTAGTACTTTAAAATATGTACAGTGGTCCTGACATTTTAAGGACATTAGAGGACACATAGCTATTATGCATTCATAGTATGTCATCAGCACACTGTCAACCTTGGGGACAGTGGCATTGTAAAGGAGTGGGGTGATCAATTATACCTGCAGTAGTGATGTGCTGGCCTGTCTGCTGAGCGTAAAATCCAATTATCTACAACAACATGACTATCAGCAACCCGGACAGTATGTAATTTACAACTGAATTTGTATCTTCAGAAACCCGCCTGTGATCTTTAAGTTCTTTTTAAAAAAAAAAATTATACCAAGTGTTAAGTGAAAACAGCAGACCTTAGTAGAAGGGTAAGGCTGAAGCTCCCAGCCTGACATAGTAACTGTTTAGCTGTCACACCCACGTCAGGTTAGTTCCGTCTTAGCTCCTGTACTGAGATTTGAGAAATGAAAGGCCCAGCTGTACACAGTTGTCTCCACACAAATGCCATGGGTACAGGTTGATGAAGCACATTTGGAATGAGGGGACACACAGCACCTTCCCCTTTGACACTGGCTTTGATGTAGGTGATAATGCCAAGGCATATTAAAGCCAAATGAAATTCTGTCTCTCAGTTTAAGTTAGTAGCCAAGAACATTCACTTCAGCTGTAGAAGTGGGGCCCCACAGCAACTCAGCCCAACCCTGAGTCAGGTAGTGGGACGTTCTGGAGACACTGCTGAGGGGAGCCATTATTCAAAGGTACTCTGGGAAAACAGCACACACTTCCTGTCAGCTGCGGCTGGGGACTGCATATTTCCATCTGAAAAGGATTCCCGTGGGACTTCTTATCATTTGAGGAAAGGCAGGCTGTCTTGGGTTCTCTGGATGAACACCAGGCCTGCGTTTGTAAATTGGTTTTCCTGCATCATCACAGATGGGTCCGGCTGTTAGTGCTGTTTGACATTGAGCGGCCGTAATGGATGGCATGACTAATCGCTTGTGTATCCAGCAAAGAACAAGCCTGTTAGGGTGAAAAGCTCATCATAGGGAAAGGATGGTTCTGTGAAGATGAGGGAACAGATTGCTTCGCGTCTCAGTAGACAACTTAGGTGTTCTGCACCATCCTGGGGCACATGGTTAATGACAGAACATATCCCACAAGTCTGTTTTTAGCATCCGTGCCGACTTGAGATCTGACCTTAACCCTGTTCACATCTCAGTCCCTGGACAATCCATGAATCCTCTCAGCATCCTGCTCATCCCACCCTGTGGCCCAAACTCCCATTAGTGGTCTTCACCTCAGCGCAACCCATTATACATCTTACATTGTTAGAACCTTTTGTGTCCTACTTAAAGGTTCTAAAGTCATGAAGGTATTTATGGAATTTCCCACTTCGACTGTTAGGGTTTTGCCCTTCAAGTTTATTTTTGTTTGGTTTTGCTGCTGCCTGCTGTTGTTGTTGTTGTTTCAAGACTGGACTTTGTGTAGCTCCCTGGCTTGTCCTATGTAGACCAAGCTGGCCTTGCACTCAAGAGATCCCCTGCCTCCAGATGGCTGAGATTCAAGTAAGGTGTGTGCCACCGTGTCTGATAGCCCCTCTCATTTAGATCTTCATCTATGAAGTATCTTCAGGGTTCTAAGGTTTAATCCCATATATTGAACGCCTGTTATGAGCCAGCCATCCTGCTGGCCAGTGTGTTTTGGTTAGCTTATATCAGAAGACACTGCTCCAATTTTACAAATGACTCAATAGGCTCAAAGTGTTCTAGAGCCACTAGTAACAAGAAACAGAGGCAGCATTTAACCCATGACTTTTGATATTGCTCTGTAAGTTGGGCTGACCTAGTTCTATAAATGTCATTTTTATTTCCTCAGATGGAGAGATGAGATGAGAGCCTCACCCAAGCTGTATGAATATACAGCCCAGGCCGAGCCCAGAGCATTGCTTTCTCTGTCATAACGATCCCTAGACCTAGAAGCTTCTAGCCTCCATCCAATCTAATCGTTCAAGCTGACCGATTCAATCCGGTTTCTCTCAGCTTCTCACTGAATTGTTCTGCTTAGCCTCATACTAGCTTTAGCAATCTGTTCTACTCTTCCAACTCCTTCTCATTCTCTGGCTCATTCTGCCTTCACTTGTGTCTAGCTTGCTCACTCTGCAACCTATCTCTGAAAAACTGTCACTGTAAAATTGCCACGCCTCCACCACCACCACCACCACCACCACCACCACCACCACCACCACCACCGTCTAGCTTATTCTCTCTGCGTGTTGCTCTCTTAAGTAACATCTCTTTCCTGTGTTGTTTTCCTAAGAGTTGGGCATATCCTATCTTTGATTCATTCTGTAAAAATCTTTCTCTGATTCATCACTTTGTCTACCTCTCAATTAGACATCACTTAAAAACAAGGCTACTTCCTTCTACAAACTAACCTTACCTTTATTGTTAGGGATTAAAGATGTGTGCTACGGGCGTGTCTATACCCCAGCTAGACCATACTGTAATCCTGAGTGTGTCTTCTCTCTGGCTGGATCTTATCTTTGGATATAATCCCTTGCCAGAGAGGCCATGTTGCTAGATTAAAATTCCTCTTGATATTTCTCTTTCTACTGATGATGTATTGATTACCTGTAGTACACTGCTAACCTTTACATGGTTAATTCTGGATACTGGGGAAACTTCTATGGACACAGAGACAAAATTCTGCCACATATAATGTGTCCCAGACTCAGACACCCCAGAGCCCTGTTCCAGATCAGGAAAGCAGGAGCAGCGACCATGGGGCTATCATTCCTCCTCTCGTATAAAGGTGTACAGAGGTTGGAGGAGACAGTGTGATGTTTGTCATGTATCTTTCTATTGTGGGTGTCCACTTTAATTACACTATAGCCAAAGAACCTATTTTGTACATTTTAATCTTCTTGAATTTGTTGCTGCTTATACTGTGACCCACACATCCCAAAGAATGTCCCATATGTGCGGCGAAGGTCCTGCAATCATCAGGTTTAACACTAGTGAAGTGTTCTTTAAGATTCAATTATGCCAAGCTGGTTGCTAATGAGCTTCAAGTCTTCCAGATCCTTGCTGAGTTTCTAGATAGCTGTTGTATTACTTATTGAGGATGCAGTGTTGAAATCCCCATGACATTTCAATTCTAACAATACTCTCTTGTTGAGGGAAATATTAAAAATTGATCTGCCAGCTCTCCTGCTCCCACCAAGCCATCTCTCCGGCAGGGATCCCAACTACCTCTTGCTTCCATGCAATGTCCCACACCTCCCACGATCAGCCATCTCAACACCTAATTACCTGGTACAAACATGACTCTTAATGCTTAATTAATCAATCAGATTTATGTATAAATAACATACAATTTACAAGAAGTCAATACAATAATTTTAGAGCCAACTGATAATGATAAAAGCTTTATCCCAATATTTCTAACCTTGTGAAAACATGGCTACTTGTAGCTAGTAAATGCCATGCAGGTACATGTCCGAAGCCATCTTGGTTCTCCTCCCTTCTCTTCCTATGACCTCTCCATTGCCCCAACTCCTAGCTCTGCCTCCCTTTTCCTGTACAATTACAGGACTTCCACTGCTTTAATGTGATTGGACAGGGAAAATCCTGCAACACTCTCTCTCATGTTTTGGGGGACTCATTAGTTGGTATGTTCACCCAACAACTATATCTTCCTGCTAGATTGACTCAGCACTAGGAAATGTCCTTGTAATATTTCTTGCCTTGAGTTTAAAAGTTTTGTCTGAAATTAGCATAATTTTGCCGACCAAGGCCAGTAAGATGACTCATGGCCACCAAGCATGACACTCTGAGCCCCATCCTTGGGACTTGGGACTCACATGGTGGAAGGAGAAAACCTGTCCCGCCATTCTCAACATGAATGCAGTGGCACACGTATGTATGCACACACGCACCGACTAGATGCATTAAATAAAAATATAAAGACAAATCATACCAACTAATTGAATGGTATTTCTTCTCCCATTTTGTAAATTTTCATCTGTTTGTTTTTTAATCTAATTAAAATATGTTTCTTGGAGTCAGTATGTAGTTGATCTTGCCTACTTATTCACTATGATAATCTTGTTGCTTAAGTAATGAATCCGTCCATATATTTTTACAAACACAAATTAATAAAAATATAAATAATGGACTAATACAAGGGTCATTTTAGAGTATTTTCTTTTTGTCTCCTGTATCTTTTGTCCATGTGTTCCTCCTGTACCTCTTTGGCATTAAGTAAACATGTTTAATTTGCTGTTGTAGTCTTCTGGGGTTTTTTAAAATTCTGTTAGTAATTGCTCTGAGAGTTATACATGTCTCTTCCTGTATCACAATCTATTTCAGAATAGCAGTAATTCAATCCAGTAAAATAGGGAGGCTGTGACCTAATGCATCTCCCCCACTCTCGTTTTTGTGCTTTTATTTTTCATAATCACTGTATCCTTATATGACAGGAACATAACAAAATGGATTTATAATTATTATTGCAGAAGCATATATATGTAAGGAAGCTAGGGGAAGAAATGAGGGAGCTGAGAGATGATTCAGCAAGGAAGGACACTTGCAAAAGGCCAGTTTAGTTCCCGGCACTCACATCAGGTGGATTACAACCACCTGTAATTCTAGCTGCAGGTGATCCAGTGCCTTCTTCTGGCCTCTGTGGTCATATCTGTTTACTTACACACAAATGCACATACATACACATCAATAAGCTATTTTAAAGAGAATAAAATGAGAAAGACTATGCCTACAAAATTTTCCCTAATTGTCTTGATGTTTACCCTGTCCAGAGCTTTGCATTTCCTCGTGCAACAGCACCTCTCCTCCACAGCTTCAGTGTCTCATATGTAGGACAAGTCCAGCAGAGCAAAACTTCTCATTTATGTTTATCTGGAAACTTGTTTGTTTGTTAGAGGGAGTTCTACTAACACAGAGCTCTTGATTAATGGCTACCTTAATTGTGCCAGTCCACAGCCTTGGGTGCTCCATGGTTTCATATTGGACGTTAACTGTGAGTTCTATTTGGTGTTCCCTTGTATGTGCTTTTATGTTTTCTCTGTCTTCAGTAGTGTGACTGATGTGTTGGCGTGTGCATCTCTTTATGTTTATTCTACTTGGGATTTGCTGTGTCTCTTGGTGATGTAGAGCAGGTTACCAAATTGGGGAAAAATTGAGGTAAGTTTCTGAGGCTCTGTTCATATTCTCTCTCTCTCTCTCTCTATCTATCTATCTATCTATATCTATCTATCTATATCTATCTATCTGTCTCTGTCTCTCTCTGTTCTTTACATTTGATAACATTCTGTTCATTTGTTTTCAAGTTTACCAATGTATTAGGGTTTTACTGTTGCGAACAGACACCATGACCAAGGCAACTCTTGTAAGGACAACATTTAGTTGGGGCTGGCTTACAGGTTCAGAGGTTCAGTTCAGTATCATCAAGGCAGGAGCACGGCAGCATTCAGACAGGCATAGTACAGGAGGAGCTGAAAGTTCTCCATCTTCATCTGAAGGCTGCTAGCGAAATACTGACTTCCAGGCAGGTAGGGTGAAGGTCTTAAGCCCACGCCCACAGTGACACACCTATTCCAACAAGGCCACACCTCCTAATAGTGCCATTCCTTGGGCTGAGCATATACAACCATCACAACCAATTCTTTGGCACCTCATATCTGCTGATGAGTCCCTCTAATGGTTTCTTATCATTATCTTCTCTTGGTTCTAGCTAGCTTTGAACTCACTGGATAGCTGAGTGTCCTAATTAACTTTACCTGTCACCTCAACACAACCTAAAAATCATCTGAAAATGGAGTTCTAATTGAGGAAAATTCTCAAATCAGATTGGTCTATGGATTTATTTGTGGGAGACTGTATTGTTAATTGATATGAGAGGGCCCAGCCCACTGTGGGCAGCACCATTCCCTGGGCAAGTAGTCCTGGCCCATGTAAGAAAGCTAGCTAAACATGAGCTTTGAGCAAGCAAGCCCCATTCCTCCAGTTTCTGCTTCAAGTTCCTGTTGGAGTTCTTACGCTGACCTCCCTCGATGATAGGTTGTAACCTTTAAACTGAAATAAACCATTTCCTCCCTAAGTTGCTTTCAATATATGTTTTGTCACAGCAACAGAAAGGAAGCTAGAACTCTGAGGGTGGCGTTAAACCCCTCCCTGGTCCTCCTGGCTTTAATTCCCAAGTGCTGGGATTACAGGTGTGTTTTACCCTGCCTGGCTTTATCTAGCTCTCTACTATGGCTTACTAAGATCTTCTATTCCTTGGAGCATTGTAATTACACGTCCCTTAAACTCTTTAAGCACAACTTTCTTTATTGATTTACACATATTTATCATTGCTTTAAAATTTTTGTCTATCTAGTCTGATTAAAAAAAAAGTTTTTATTGACCAGTTTTTGTTTTGTTTTTATTTGATATTTTCTGACTATAAGTCCCTGTTTCTTTTTCCGTGTTTTTGTTGACCATCAAACCTTTTAGCTAATGTAGTAACTATGGAGTCTTACTTCTTATGCCATATGAGCTGTTGTTTGTCGAGTCCTTTGAGACACGGTTTGAATTAAAGCTGTAAAAAAAAAAAAAAAAAAAAATCAGTTTCTACAGCACCAAGCAGTTGCTGTTGTTTCTACTTGGATTTTCCTTTCTTGGCTGCAATCTTAAGATTTCCTTCGTTCTAGTTCATGGGAGTCTGCACAGTTCAGTGTTTACCCAAAGAGCAGTAAGAACTTGCACTCTAAGGCTTTAGACACTAAAGCTTACTTACCCGCTCTGCTGGTGCATTTGTAGTGTGAGGCCCAGGGGAACATTCACTCCCCAAACTGTTTTCCAGTTGGTTCTCATTTTCACTTCTCAGTAAGATTACATCTCTCTGCGCGTAAAGTCTGCATTACCGGGCAGTGGTGGCACACGCCTTTATTCCCAGCACTTGGGAGGCAGAGGCAGGCAGACTTCTGAGTTTGAGGCCAGCCTGGTCTACAGAGTGAGTTCCAGGACAGTCAGGGTTATACAAAGAAACGCTGTCTTGAAAAAGCAAAAAATAAAAAAAAAATTTTTTAAAAATGAAAAGACTTTATTTACTAAAACAGAGGCTCTCAGCATGTGGCTCGAGACCCCGTTAGGGGGTTGAATGACCCTTTTACAGGGGTCACCTAAGAGCATAGTAAAACACAGATATTTACATTATGATTCATAACAATAGCAAAATTACAGTTATGAAGTATCAACAAAAATAATTTTATGGTTGTGGGTCACCACAACATGAGGAACGATATTAAAGAGGTCTGAAACATTAGGAAAGTCAAGAACCACACTGGCTGACAAGATCTGGGCTCTGCTCCACTAGATGCCTGACAGTAGACAACCCCAACAGATTTGGAGAGCCTCTCAAGCCCTTGAAATGACTATTCAGGTCATTCCTGTGCCAGATAGCCCACTAACCCATTTCTTGCTACAGTCAGAGGCACAACTTCAGGCTAATATAACAGCTAACCCTGTTCATTCACCACTGCAGCTGCTGCTAAAATGGTACCATTCCAAGTCAACTGTACTGTCTCTTACCCACAGTATCAGGGAGCTGCTGGCTTCCACAACCTGTTGTATTTGGGCCAACAGAGACAGTGGGGAGTATGGAAAGCAATTCCAGGCAGAATCTCCCGTTTTTTCCAAGTTCTCACTGATCTTTGCCCAAGAAGAATTGAGACAGTATTCTGATCGTTGTGTCCATCCTGGTGGCTGCATTCGTGGAGTAGTTAAATAATCTACCTCCATGGTCTTGGGCGAGCCACAGAACCACCTTCAAATATAATTACCTTACTTGAGAGATGAGGACATTAAGGACATCAGTGACAGCATTATGTCACTAACCAAGGATTTTAATCATGGTATTTACCACCTGCAGGACTTCCTCTCCCTAAAGCTTTTGGAACTTCTAATTTTTTTGATGGTGGGGGGGATTATTCATTCTGCAATAGCAGATAATGTGTGGTGATCTACATGTCCCCTAGGTCTGACTTGTGGAAATAATCAGGAGTTTCTAACATAATACTAATTAGTGCATGTGTGTGTGTGTGTGTGTGTGTGTGTGTGTGTGTGTGTGTGTGAATCATGCATGTGCGAGCGTGCATGATTCAATTACAGGAGCCAAGACAAAAAGAGCAAAGAAAACCAGTTCTGCAGATTCCACACTCTTCTCTTTCGCTATACTTAGTTTTCTTTTGTTCATTTGTGATGAGGTCTCGCATAGCCCAGGCTGGCCTTAAACTCATTATGCAGCAGAGAATGATCTTGAACTGGTTCTCCTGTCTCTGGTTCCTGAATGTTAGAATCATAGGCATGTGCCAAAAATTTGACTGTGAGTATTTTTTTTTCTGTGTATCAGCTCCTTGGGGAAAACAAAGATTTTAATGATCTTTATATCTTGAATATGTTTTACATTGAGTTTCTGTCCTAGTTTTTTTTTTTTTTTAATTATCAACTTCACAGAGCCCACAGTCATTAGAGGAATTGTCTATCCAGATCAGCCTGGCCTGTGGGCATGTCTGTGGGAGACTGTCTTGATTATTAATGGATGTAGGAGGCCCAGCCCACTCTAGCCGGCACCATCCCTAGGCAGGGAATCCTGGACTATACAAGGAAGCTAGCTAAACCCAAGCCTGTGAGTGAGTACCCCTCGGTGGTCTCTGCTTCAAGCTCCTGCCTCCAGTTACTGACACGACTTCCCTCAGTCACAGATGTAAAGGAAGCTAGAACAGATGCCAACGGGATCGATGGACAGTACCTGCAGTCACATGCCTTTGATAAAGCTGCTTCCCAGGTCAGCCGCCTCAGTCCGGGCCCTGGGGCAGAAGGCTGCAGTGAAACTCTGAGAAGACAGCCCTTGAGAGTGCCTCAGCCGTCATGGCTCTAAAGCTATTTCAGCTTGTTCCAGGGACAAATACAGAAATCTGTGGACAGCATGGCCTCACCAGGGATCTTCTCTCTCTCCCTATGAGAAACAGCTTGTGGTCACCGGCAGCATTTGTGAATTTAACACTTAATGGATTAGATGTTCATGAGTTCCTGGAAATTCCATGTTAAGGCAAATGGTCATTTTTTTTTCTTCTATCGTGATTATAAGTCTCATGATGCAAGTTGGCAGGTTGGAGCTAATCTCCTTGATTGATGGGTGAGCCAGCCAGTCCCCTCACGCCGATCCTTACGATGCTTCTCCACTCCGCTCCACACTTCCCACGAATCCAGCCTACATAGTGACTCTACCAATGTTACGGGAACCTGGCTTCTCAGGGCTGGAGGTGTGTGGCTCAGTGGGAGAGTGCTTGTCCAGGATGCTTGCTGGAAGCAGTGGATTCGGTCTGCAGCACTGGGGAAGAGAGATGTGGAGCTAACTTTAGAGACAAAAGAGAAGAGCACAGGAAGCTCTGGAGACCACTGATGCATCTAGCAAGGGAATGAGAGCTGGTTTGGGTTCTAGACAAGTGTATTCTTCCACCACAGCTCTGGTCTGCAACCGCAGCTGGCTCATAAATAGGGAAGTTGGCTTGTGAAATTGGTTCAGTGGACTTCCAGCCCACGAATAAATATTTCTGCAAGCCAGTAATAAAATATTAGGGAATGATGGCCAAATGGTGAAGATACGGGATTGAGGTATGTGGAGAGACATCTGGGCTCATTTTAGTGTGTTTATCTGAGAGGCAGGATGTAGCCTAATAGTAGAATAAATCACTCCGGGCTCCTGTTTAGAGAATCGTTAAAGGCTTGTGGGTGGTCGCATGTATTTCCCCAGTTACATCTGAACACTGTAGTTGAAAACCTTCTAGTTCGCAATGGCATGCTCTCCTGTTAACTCTGGCTTGTAGACCAGATGGGAGCAGAGTCACTCTGCTGAAGTGAGACCAGGAAGCTCCGTCGACACAGTGAGTCTTCCCCTCTCCAGGCTACAACATCTACTGGAGGATCTCTCACTGTCCAGTTTGAGAGGTTCATTTGTCTGATTCATGGTAATGGTGCAAACCTGGAATGAAATAAGCACTTAGTGGGTACTGGATCAGGATACATGAATTTATGGGTAATGGATAGGTAGGTTACCTGGATGGAAGGATGGATGGATGGATGGATGGATGGATGGATGGATGGATGGATGGACACATGCATGCATGCATCAGGTAGATAGGTGAATGAATGAAGGTTAAATAGTTAAACAATGGTGGATCAATTAATGGCTGATAGGTAGGTGGGTAGATGGATTTATTGATAGATACATGATAAGTAGGTGGATGGATGATTGATGAGTAGATGGTTGGGTAGATGAACAAATAGACAAATGATGGTGGGTGGGTGAAGAGATAGATGGATGATGGAAGGATAGATTGATAAATGGATGGATGCTGGGTATATGGATGCACAGTTAAGTGGGTTACTAAGCAGATGCTGAGGTGCTGCCTGGCTAGATAATGCCCGAGAAGACTTCATTAGTTAGATTAATAGAGAACCAGTAAATAACTGGACAACTTTATACTTCATTCCTTTCTACCATGATCTGCCCCACTCCGGACATCACAAACGGACCTTGATTTTGCATTAGTTGATTTCTTGTAGAAGTACATCTCCATTGTAAGAAGAATCTTGAACAGCAAGTAGCCTATTCTCACTCTCATGGTCTGAGGTGACACTCCCCCCAAGAGTGCACCCTCCTCCCTGAGCTCTTCTAGGACCTAACTCCTCTATGGTTTTGCCCATGGTCCTCCTGCCTCTCCTCGTGTTCTGCACGCCGCCTTTTGTGTCCTCTCTGAGACATTTCTGACCTGCTAAGCCCTCTGGCTTCCTCACGCTGGCTTCTTGAAACATCTATTCCGTGGCTGGGGATCAGTAAGTGAGCTGAGGTGTCATTCAAGACAGCAGGGAAGGAGATGCAAAAAGGTCCAAGCCAACGATCTCTGTCCTCTGCACTCTCCCACAGGAAGCTGGGACCTGTCAATGGGGAGTAGAGGAAGGTAGTATCCCTACCATGTTCCCTCTGTTCCTTCTACTGACTGCTTGGCTACCCTGCTATGAAGAGATGCCCTGCTGAGTCCACACCTTCCCAGAAAAGTGCACCTGTGACAAATGCCTTGGAAATTTTTGTGACAGGAGCTATCAGTCAGATCTATGCCCTTGCTTCCTCCCCTTCTTTCTCTCGCCAGTATCTGTGGGAGAATGGGCCAAAAATGTTGACTCAGCGCCCTGGTGATGCTGTGTTTTCTCCCCATCCCTGAGGCTCAGATAGCTTGGGGCTATAAGGAGGATTCTCTGTGCTCACTGACTCTTTGGCTGCCCAAATGCTGAAATCAGCAGGGATTTAGCAGCAATGGTCTGCTACAGTGTCCCTGCCCTGCCCAAGTTCTCCATCCTAGAGTCAACCTTGCCCTCAGCCTAACAGGGATCTTGAATCTTGTTGCCTCCATTCGTGGTTGTCAGCCAGTCTGTCCCTCATAACCCCACCTACCTACCCTGCAGAGAGGACAGTTTATGGCAGGCAGCAGGTCCAGAGAGGACTATGTCCAAATCATATTATAAATGAGTCTTAGAGCCAGGATAGAGCAAAGACTGATCCCGTCCACTGTACCCTCTCTTCCCGATGTCTTTGTCTATTTGTTGCTAACAAACAAAATACCTGAGGTTGGTTACTTTATAATGATGTTTGTTCGTGGGTTTGGAGGTGTAGATGTATGGCACTGGTGTCAGCTTCTACTAAGCCTTGAGAGAGAGAGGGATGGAGGGATGGAGAGGGGGAGAGAGGGGCCCACATTAATTCTCTCATAACAATCCCCCTTCCATGCATACCTGCTCGAGACACAAAAGCTCTCACCTCTGGAAGCTTGGTATCTCACCAGCATTGTTCTGCTAACTTGGTCTGAGTACGCCTAGATCACACAGCCTGACAACACAGAAAGTAACCTAGAAGCCAGGCATCATTTTAGGAGACATTTTCTTTTTGCAAGAAACCCTGGGCTCCCGGGATACAACACCTGGTGTCCACAGACCTTCATCAGAACGTAGAGCAAGAGGGCTATGGCTTCCCATTGGCCCAGGTCCCTTTCTGCAGTGCCCTATGATGTTGGGGAAATTCCTTAACCTCTCTGTGGCTGTACCTTTTACCTGGGGATCTCATCGCTGAATTAAATGAAGTGATCTGGTAGAGCCACACAGTAGGTACTCGAGATAGCCACCACCCACTCTGAGGAATGGTGACATATCAGGGAATTGTGCACATGGTGAACTGGTGTGCACTTGGCCGTAGGCACCCTTGGAGAAGTGGCCTGGAAAAGTCAGGGGCTGAGACAAAGCTTGCTTCTTCCTCTGCCCTTGCCGCAGCTGACGCAGGGGACAGGGAGGCGGGGGTGGGGGTGGGGTTGGAGGGGGCTGTCACGATATTGCTCTGCAGTCATATTTATCTTCTTGATAAAATGGCCCTGAGTTTGGAAATTGCAAGACTTGCTCTCATGATTTAAAACAGAGCCTCCTCTGTGGGCGATGGTGACTGGGATATTAATCTCCCAGCCAGTCATGCAAGAGACACTGGCGCCAACTGGCTTCATCTGCAGGCATGGGAGCTGCCATCTCCCACCCAACTCAAAATGAGTCTGAAGTCCTTGGACAGGGGAAGGCTCTCATCTGCCGCTGCAGCAGGTGGAGGGAGGGATATCTTCAAGGTGGCCCCATGGGGCTAGCACCTGTTGGCAGCAGGTTCTGCACACTGAGCAAAGGAGACAGGGGGTATATGCGCATGTGCATAGTCTCACACACACACACACACACACACACACACACACTTCTGCTTACAGTTTAGGCACCTGCATCTCTGACAGGGACAGCTTTCCAGTATTGTATACATCTCTCTGCTTTAGATCAGGGTTTGACTAGTGTATTCCCAGCCCTCCCCACATTTGGGTTCAGAATAGGACAGCCCAGAGCCCCATTGGGAGCAAGACTCTTGCCCTGAGCTCCCTGTTCCCCAGTAGTACACACCCCACTCGCCACAGTCCCTGCCCCATTGACTCTGAAGGTGAGAGCAAGAACATGGCTGTTGGCTTGGGAGGGACAGCATGGTGCATTGTGTCACACAAAATGATTGACAGCTGAAAGCACCAATTCATGACTGACTCTAGGCAGCTTAAGTCATTGCATGGAGTGCCCTATTGAAAAGGATACTAAGGCTGTCAAACGGGGAGGAGAATCATGATTGATTAGTAGTACCTATCACCAGCATAGACATAAAACAGTAGAAGGCATGCTACAGATTAGCCCTACACTGAGATCAGACAGCACAATTTAAAATGATCCCTTCAGAATGGGGGGGGGGGGGGGTAGGTGGGTGCATGGGAGTTTCACCTTTCATCTGTGTGTCATGAAGAAAAACAGAAAACAATACCTGACAAGGAACATTAGAAGTTGGCACTTCATCTAAAATCCAAGCTGTTAAAGAGAGGAGAAATCAGATTCTAGCCTAATAGATAAAAGAGATTCAACCAAGTCTACTGCAGTTTATTCAGTCATCCTGCAGAAATTTAATGAGCATCTATTATGTGCCTGGCATTTGACCAGATGCTGCAGATTCACTGAGTTAGACAAGATAGATGGGATGTCTGTGTTCAAGGGACTAACAAACTAGTAAGGTGGGCAAGGAGCACAAAGATACAGAATCACAATAAATTACTAAACACATGAGCAAGCGAGGCCTTCAGAGATGGTAGTGGTGTCGTCTGAAGGAAGGACATGCTGTATATGCTATAGTGTCAGGTAAAGCCAGTCTGCCTTGTTTGGCCACCTCACTACACAAGTGACAATGGGTAGGAAATGTGTGTCAGGGTGCACATCTCTAGTCAGAGGAGAAAGTGAGAGAATCCACCAGAATCTCACATGAAGGG
Organism: Apodemus sylvaticus; assembly: GCF_947179515.1. Classification (NCBI taxonomy): domain Eukaryota; kingdom Metazoa; phylum Chordata; class Mammalia; order Rodentia; family Muridae; genus Apodemus; species Apodemus sylvaticus. The sequence goes on along the minus strand of NC_067492.1, from coordinate 25,465,170 downwards.
TATATCTCAGTGACCTACAGGCTCCGCCTCCCAAAGCATTCGCAACTACCAATCATACCACCAGATCTCTGAATTCAATAATCTCTGAGGATGTGGCTTTTAAGAAAAAGTCTAGAGCCAGGCAGTGGTGGTGCACAGCTGTAATCCCAGTACTCTGGGAGGCAGAGGCAGACAGATTTCTGAGTTCAAAGCCAGCCTTGTCTACAGAGTGAGTTCCAGGACAGCTAGGGCTATACAGAGAAACCCTGTCTGGAAAAAACCAAATCCAAAAAAAAAAAAAAAAGTCTAAAGACTGAGAAAGAGGAAGTTGAATTCTGTGTACTTTGGGGGTTATTAGGATATTATTTTGCACAGATGTGTTTTCCCTGAATATGGGAGGGTGGTGGCTGGATCATCTGAGATTACATTTGGAAAGGACCAGAGAGAGTACATTCAGAAAACAGACAATAGCATCAAGTGCATTCCATGTGCAGTCCAGAAGATTCTCACTCCTTCACAGTACTTGGTGTTATTGATCCCCCCCCCATTATAGCCATCTGTATCTCTGCACCTTTTCTTTCGTTCTTTGATTTTTGTTGTTGTTGGTTTGGGGGGGTTGTTGTTTCTTTCTGTTTGTGTTTGTTTGTTTGTTTGTTTGTTTGTTTTCGAGACAGGGTCTTTGCCTAAGTCGGTGTTCTATTGCTGTGAGGAGATAGCATGACCAAGGAAACTCTTATAAAGGAAACATTGAACTGGGGCTGGCTTACAGGCTCAGAGGTTTAATCCATTATATCATCCTGGTAGGAAGCATGGTGGCATACAGGCAGACATGGTGCTGGAGAGGAAGCTCAGAGCTCTAGTTCCAGATCTAGGCAGCAAACAGAGAGACAGAGAGGCAGACAGAGAGACAGAATGACAGAGTGACATAGACAGAGAGACGGAGACAAACAGAGACAGAGACAGACAAAAAGACAGAGACGCTGGACCTGGCTTGGGCATTTGAAACCACAAGACACACTTCCCCCAAAGCCACACCTACTCCAACAAGGCCACACCCCTCCTAATCCCTGTCAAGTAGCATCACTCCCTAATGACCAAGCATCCAAATATATGAGACTATGGGGTCCATTCCTATTCAAACCACCACAGTCTCTGTAGCTCTGGCTGTACTGGAGTTCACTATGTAGACTAGGCTGACCTCGAACTCACTGAGATCTGCCTGCTTATTCGTCCTCAAGTGCTGGGATTAAAGGCATGTGCCACTATACCCAGCACGTTTTCATGTGTATATTGGCCAGTTGTATTTTGGAGAAATGTCTATTCTTACTGTGGTTTACTTCTAACAGCATAATCTTTATATATTCAATGTGGTAATAACTCTTTATATATTCAAGACTCTCACACCCGCTGAGATATCTGACTCACAAAGTTTCTCTCCCATTCTGTGTACTGTCTTTTCCATTCCTTCATAGTCTCCCTTGGTACAAATGGGTTATAAAAATGTTATGTTTATCTGTTTCCCTTTGGTCTTTCATGCTTTTGTTGTCATATCCAAGGACTGGTTGCCAAATTAGAAGTCATGAATTCAACAATGCATTTCACTAGCATTGTAGCAGGAGGCTTTGCTCTATAAATTTTGGCCTTTTGTTTTTATTGTAGTGCCTTTGTCTGATTTTGGTATCTAGGTAAACATAGCCTTACATAATAAGTTGATAAGCATTCTCACCTATACGACTATTTTTAAGAAAAAAATAGTGAATTTTTCAATTCTGTAAAAATTGGCATTATTTCATATGGATATTCACATATATATAGCAGTTGTACATATATAACTATTTTATCTGTACAGATGTCCAGATGTTATTTAACATCACCATCCTCTCCAGAACTTTCATTTTCCAAACCTGGAACTTTGTACCTATTAAAGTTATTTATTCTTTAAATGTTTGGTGCAATTCACAAACAAAGCAGTCTCATGCTGGATTGCGCCTGGAGGAATTGTTTTTATTAGTCATTTATCACTTCACCGGTGATAAATCTGCTTAGAGACTTTGGGTTATCTCGGGTCTATTCACCCAGTTTTGTGTATCTCTAGGAATTTGTTCATTTCATGCAAGATATCCAATTTGCTGGCGTTTAATTGTTCACAGTTCTCCTTGAAACCAGTATTTCTGTAGGGTCTGTAGTAATGTTCCCTTTTTCATTTATGATTACAGTATTTTGAGACTTCTCTGTCCATCCTTTCCTTGGTCATTTTGGCATAAGACTCACCTATTTTGTTCATCTTTAAGGAATAAAGTATAGCCATTCTGACATTACCTCTCTTTGTCTTCTGAGTCTCCATTTCACAAATGTCTACTCTAATATTCCTCCCTTCCTTCTTCTTACAGACTCCAGTTTGTTCTTTCCAGTAGTCTAAGGGAGAAGCTATTCGTTGATGCAAGATCATTTTTAAAAGTACACAAGCACTTGATGCTATAAATGTCCCTTAGCCATTTCTCACAGGGGTTCGCTCAAACTCATCTTAATGTGTGTTTGGATTTCCCCTATGCCTTTCTCTCTGACGTATCTGTTTATTGGTATGTCGCATAATTTCCACGTATTTATTATGTTCACAGATTTCTTTGTGTTCATCCTTCTAATCTTCCTTGTAATCAAAGAACATGCTTTGCACAGTTTTGATCCGTTAAGATAAATTGTAGTTCATCCTACACCTGGCATGTGGCCCATTCTGGAAAGCATTGCACCGGACTGGAGAAGAGTGCATGTTCTGTCAGGTGGAGTGTTGTGGGTGTATGCTAGGTCTAATCTGTTTATAATTTTGTTCAAGCCTTGTATTCTCTCTCTCTCTTTCTCTCTCTCTCTCTCTCTCTCTCTCTCTCTCTCCCTCCTGCTTAGTTGTTCATTTGTCAGTTGGCTAGCTCATAAGCTGGCTTGTGAGAGGGCCTCACTATGTAACCCAGGCTGGTCTTGAACTTAGGATTCTCCTTTGCTGGGATTATAGGTATTTGCCACTACACCCGGCTTCTACCTAATTTTATAGAAAATGAAATACTGAAGTCCCAGCTTTTGCTGTACTGTGTCTATTTCCTCTGTTCTTTAGCCTCTGCTCAGTGTATTCTGTAACTCTGTTGTTAAGTGAATACATGCTTATAGCTTTTTGTGGCTTCCTGAAAGATTAACCCTTTTATTACAAGATGTCCTTTTTATTTCTAATGACTTTCTGTTTTAAATTTTTTTCTTAACTATTACAGCCAGTTGAGGCATCTTTTGTTTTCATAGTATATATTTTTCCATTATTTCACTCTTAATTCTGGTTCCCAACTGAGATGTCTGCAGACAGTTGCCCAGCCTGACAGACTCTGCCTCTCGGTCAGGTTGGTTAACAAATCATGATCAGCTGACAGGTGATAGAGCTGTGCTTACCATGCCATTTTACCTTTGTCTGTGCGTCTCCTGTCTTCCAATTCTCCTTCGTGCTGTAACTGAATACTTTATAGTATAATATTTTGATTCTTTCAAAAGATTTTCCACCATATTCAGTGATTTTTTTCTAGGGCTTGCCACAAATATCTTGCCACCGCTACCTCACATTTATACATATTAATCCCAGTGAGAATTAAGTTACTCACATTCTTACATAACTCAGTTCTATCTTCCCCAAACCTATTGTTTTAATGCTCCTGCCAGCTTCTTATCCATTTCCTCCTGACTTGTTTAGTGAGGGAACCAACCACAGCACAGAGAGAACCTGCCTTAGTTACCTAAGGGAACTTTGAGTCATCTAATAGCATGTAGTCTCAGTGTCTTCACACTAAATGGGAAGTGGATGAACAGAAAGAACCTCAAAGAAGAAGTGAAATCTTAGCCCTGAGCCTACATGCAGTAGAGCCTCTGAAAACTGCCCTGTGTTTGCCCTCACTGAATCCCAAGAATCAATTTTCATCCACATTCTCCTGTCAGAGCGTCAAGAAGTGTGCGCATGGGCTGGAGAGATGGCTCAATGGTTACAGCATTTGCACCCAACCTTGGAGACTGTAGTTTGGGTGCTCAGAACCCATATAGATATGAGTTGGGAAGCTGTATAATCCCAGCCTCAGAAGTTAGAGACAGAGAATCTCCATTCAGCTGGTTACTAAAACTAGCCCTATTGGTTATCTCTGGGTCTGACTGAGAGGCCCTGCTGCAGTGAGTGCAGTAGAAGAGTGATAGGGGGTGATTCTGGACATGCTCAGGTTTCCACATGCATGCACCCCATGTTCACATGAAAACATGCGTACACACATACAGAGAGAGAGAAAGAGGAGAGAGCACTAAAGAGAAACATGCATGCCTAGCGAGGACCATGGAGTGCACATCCCTCCAGGGGTCAGGCAGGGATAACAGTGACACACCCACTGATGGTGATGATCAGTGACCTGCAAAAGCCCCCAACATGTGCTAACATGCTGCCAGGCATGTTCGAATCCCAGCTAAGCTCCCGAATTCTTTCTTTACCCTCCTGACCTTGCTGGGGACTGAGCGTACTGGGGCTTTTGAGGTAAGTGGGTAGAGTTTTTGAGGTAAGTTCTGGGAAGGGATTTGAAGAGAAAAGCAGCCACCATTGAAAGGGGATGTAGAGACCCTCCATAGAATAAAAAGCCTTCTTTCAGTTACCCAGGCAGAATACCATTCACACTCCATTTGATTACCACCCAAGACAGAAGCCTCAATGTTCCAAAGCAACTCAAACCCTCCCTGACATTCTCCCATCTGATTTCAAGTCTGGAGCCACTCACACCATATACACATTAGGTGCCTTGGATACACCCAGCCTGGTTGCTGGACATGAGGACACAAAGGGTAAACAAAGGCAAGGCCTGGAAACACCACACAGTCCTAAGCAAAGGGTACACCTAACATGGGCTGTGGACAGACAAATAGAAATCCCTCGCAGAACATGACCCAGTCATGGCCTAGGTCTATCTGAATTGTCCTATCTGTGGGTTAGATGGGCTACTGAGGCAGAGGGGACAGAGGAAACACAGTAGGACAGCCTACAAGCAACAGAAGTCTCTAGGAGCCATTGAATGGAATCCTGCTTCTCTCTCCCACAGCAGGAACAACCAGGATGAAAAGTCTGACCCTGACTTTCCTCCATTTATTTAGAAACAAATGACTCCCAGGACAGCAGGGTTGAGAAAATAAGGTTTGTGACAGGCCTGGGACCCGGCTGAGTGTCATTTCTCTCTGTTCACAGTAGCACGATACAACCGTACCAGCTACTTCTACCCCACCACATTCTCCGAGAGCTCCGAGCACAGCCACCTGCTGGTGTCTCCAGTGCTGGTGGCGAGCGCTGTCATAGGTGTGGTCATCACTCTCTCCTGCATCACCATTATTGTGGGAAGCATCAGAAGGGACAGACAGGCCCGGATCCAGCGACACCATCATCGCCACCGCCGCCACCATCACCATCACCGCCACCGCCGGCACAGACACCGAGAATACGAGCAGGACCACGGTGAGCTCTGAGTCATGCTACTCCTGCCACTGTGACTGACTTAAGGAGGTGTCCAAGGGATAGAATCTCTGCTGTCGGGTCAGGGAAGTATCCTAGTCTGTAGGAAGAGCACATATGTGTCCACTAATATGTCCCACAGCATGAACAGGCCTGTGGTCTACCAAGAGAAGGGTCCACAGAGGCTGAAAGCCAGACGGAAAGTATGTCACATTCCTCAACCCCTGCCATTGTTGAGTCATGCTGTGCTGATACTGGTCCAATGGCATCTGGCTGGCTGTATAGATAGATGGATGGATGGATGGATGGATGGATGGATGGATGGATGGATGTGTTTGTGGATGCATGGTGGATGGGTGCATGGATGAATGGATGGATGGATGGATGGATGGATGGATGGATGGATGGATGTGTTTGTGGATGCATGGTGAATGGGTGCATGGATGGATGGATGCATGGATGAATAGATTCATGGATGCATGGAAACATGAATGGATGGAGAGATAGATGGATTTGTGAATATGTAGGTAAGTGGGTAGATGGATGATAGGATGAATGGAAAATGGTTAGTTGGGTGGATGATAGAGAGATATGTGGATGGACAAATGGATGAGTGAGTAGAGAGATGAATTAAAAATGGATGAATAAACTATTCCACAAAATAGAAACAGAAGGAACATTACCCAACTCGTCCTATGAAGCCACAATTTCGCTGATACCAAAACCACACAAAGATCCAACAAAAAAAGAGAACTTTAGACCAATTTTGCTTATGAATATCGATGCAAAAATAGTCAATAAAATTCTTGTCAACAGAATCCAAGAACATATCAAAATGATCATTCACCATTATCAAGTAGGCTTCATCCCAGGGATGCAGGGATGGTTCAATATATGGAAATCCATCAATGTAATGCACTACATAAACAAACTCAAAGAAAAATACCACATGGTCATTTCATTAGATGCTGAAAAAGCATTTGACAAAATTCAGCATCCTTTCATGTAAAAGATCTTGGAAAGAACAGGAATTCAAGGCCCATACCTAAACATAATAAAAGAAATATACAACAAACCAGTAGCCAACATCAAACTAAATGGAGAGAAACTTGAAGCAATCCCACTAAAATCAGGGACAAGACTGACCTCTCTCTCCATATCTTTTTTAACATAGTACTTGAGGTTTTAGCTAGAGCAATTAGACAACATAAAGAGGTCAAAGGGATACAAATTGGAAAGGAAGAAGTCAAATTATCACTATTTGCAGATGATATGATAGTATACTTAAGCAACCCAAAACACTCCACCAGAGAACTCCTATAGCTGATAAACAACTTCAGCAAAGTGACTGGATATAAAATCAACTCCAGCAAATCAGTTGCCTTCCTATACTCAAAGGATAAACATGCTGAGAAGGAAATTAGGGAAATGACACCATTCACAATAGCCACAAACAATATAAAGTATCTTGGTGTGCCTCTAGCCAAACAAATGAAAGATCTGTATGACAAGAACTTCAGGAGAAGGAAGAAGGAAATGGAAGAAGATCTCAGAAATGGAAAAATCTTCCATGCTCTTGGATTGGCAGGATTAATATAGTAAAAATGGCCATCCTGCCAAAAACAATATACAGATTCAATGCAATCCCCATCAAAATCCCAACTCAATTCTTCATAAACTTAGAAAGAGCAATTCTCAAATTCATCTGGAATAACAAAAAACCCAGGATAGCTAAAACTATCCTCAACAGTAAAAGAACTTCTGGAGGAATCAGTATCCCCGACCTCAAGTAGTACTACCGAGCAATTATGTTAAAAACTTCATGGCATTGGTTCAGTGACAGGCAAGTAGATCAATGGAATAGAATTGAAGACCCAGAAGTGAACCCACACACCTGTGGTCACTTGATCTTTGACAAGGAACTACAATCAACCAGTGGGAAAAAGATAGCCTTTTCAACAAATGGTGCTGGTTCAACTGGAGGTCAGCATGCAGAAGAATGCAAATTGATCCATTCTTATCTCCTTATACTAAGCTCAAGTCCAAGTGGATCAAGGACCTCCACATAAAACCAGACACACTGAAATAGAAAAGAATCTGGGGACATAGACATAGGGGAAAATTTCCTGAACAGAACACCAATATCTCTAAGATCAAGAATTGACAAATGGGACCTCATAAAATTACTAAGTTTCTGTAAGGCCAAGGACATTGTAAAAAGGACAAACCAGCAAGCAACAAGTTGGGAAAAGATCTTCACCAACACCACATCTGAGAGAGAGCTTATATCCAAGATATACAAAGATCTCAAGAAGGTATACTTCAGAGAGCCAAGTAACCCCATTAAAAAAATGGTGTACAGAGCTAAACAGAGAATTTTTACCTGAGGAATATTGAATGGCTGAGAAGCACCTACAGAAATGTTCAACATTCTTGATCATCAGGGAAATGCAAATCAAAACGACCCTGAGATTTCACCTCATACCATCAGAATGGCTAAGATCAAAAACTCAGGAGAAAACAGATGCTGGTGAGGATGTGGAGAAAGAGGAACACTCCTCCACTGCTGGTGGGGTTGCAGGCCGGTACAACCACTCTGGAGATTAGTCTGGTAGTTCCTCAGAAAACTGGGAATGATGCTTCCGGAGGACCCCACTATTCCACTCCTAGGCATATATCCAGAGGATTCCCCAGCATGTAATAAGGATACATGTTCCACTATGTTCACAGCAGCCCTATTTATAATAACCAGAAGCTGGAAAGAACCCAGATATCCCTCAAAAGAGGAATGGATACAGAAAATGTTGTATATATACACAATGGAGTACTATTCAGCCATTAAAAACAATGAATTCATGAAATTCTTAGACAAATGGATGGAACGGGAACATCATCCTAAGTGAGGTAACCCAGTCTCAAAAGATCAATCATGGTATGCACTCACTGATAAACATATATTAGCCTAGAAGCTTGGGATACCCAAGACACAATGCACATATCAAATGATGCCCAAGAAGAAGGAAGGAGTGGCCCCTAGTCCTGGAAAGGCTCAGTGCAGCAGTATAGGGGAATACCAGGACAGGGAAGTGGAAAGGGGTGGATTGGGGAACAGGGGGAGGGGAGAGGGCTTATGGGACTTTCAGGGAGGGGGGATCCAGGAAATGGGAAATCATTTGAAATGTAAATAAAGAATGTATCAAATAAAAAAAGAGAAAAAACAAAGAGAAATTCTGTGGCTAATAAGTGAAGTAAATGAGAAAATGGAGTAACACCAATAGCAGAATCATTTGGAGATAAGAATCTAAACGTGAAGATGAATTATTTTAAAACAGTAAAAGGAGAAAAGGGAATAAATATATATAAAGAATTTTTTTAAAACAATGGATGAGTAGAAAGATGGAAGGCAGGGTGATGGTAGGCGGATGAGTGACTGCATCAAAGCATAAGTATGTAAATGAGCAGATGAATGAGAAAGGGATGGGTGAGTGGGAAGTGGAGATGTGGATGAGAGGACGAACGAGTGAGTGGAAGGATGGATGCGTGGGTGGGTGGGTGACTGGATGGAGAAAGCGACTGGTGGGTGAAATAGGCCAGTAGAGGGATAGGCACCCAAGGATTGAATGCATAGAGCGGTGGACAGTTGGATGGAGGAAATGGATGGGCAAATGGTCATGGCGGATGGATAGACAAGTGGAGAAATAGATGAATGGGGTAGAAGGCTGGATCTAGAGGTGAACTGAGTCATATGCTTGACTAAGATGGATGATCTGGGTGAGAATATGGGAACTCAGGCCCAGGTAGGAGTGGATAGGAGGAGTAGCTAAACAGACAGATGAATCGATGATGGGATGAATGAGCAGTGGAAATATGAGCCCACAAAGAAAAAGACCATTGCAGGGTTTCTTGTCATACACTGGTGGCTATTTAGGGGACGGGGGGGGGACCAGTCCCAGAATTGTCCATCTGGTCAGAATGCATGGACTTACACAGAACATGGCCACCTGACTCCACCTCATTCCTGGCAGGGACCAGCAAGGAAGCAGAACAGTTCAGTTCTGAGGCAATGTTCCATTGCAGGGACAAGGCCCATGGGAGCAGGGACTGGGCAGCCAGAGCCACTGCCCAAACTAGGGACCACCTGCCCCTTAAGAAAACAAAACCAAAAACAGACTTCCCCATGACATTCAGGACCCCGGGAGGCCTCTCACGGTAGCTGAAGGTTTTTTTATGGGACCTTCAGGACCCAGTCTAGAAATTGGGAGAACCAGCAGGGCTGGGACACCTGTTAGCAGTTAAGGGACACCTGAAGCCAGCACAGAGGGCTGGTGGGAAAGAGCACCTGCTGATTCTCGGGACATCCTTTGCATAATCTCATTATGCAAAGTCCTCCTCCCAACAGTTTTGAGTGGCTAGCTGTGCTCCTCACTTCCATTTGGTGATGCAAACTTTTAGGTTGGAACAGTTGAACAATGTATCCCGGGGTCACCCTCTTGCAAGAGGTAGGTTAGAAATGCCCTGGGTAGCTGACCTGGGTGCACTCAGGACTTTAGGACTCCCATGCAGCCCTAAAGGGCCACCTGTAGGCTTAGGGCTGGGTGCAGCAGACACCTGGACGCCAAAGGCCCTTTGGACCTAGATGTTGCTCCTCTGGAAGCCTAGAGGGAAGCAGGAGGCCGGATCTTAGACAAGACTGAGAGTGGTGACAGTGGAAGGACAGCCAGTTAGCGACATCAGAGAGCCATTGCTCTCTGAAGCAACTAAGACCAGTAAGAAAAGTCAGCAGGTTTGTGCATGGACAGAGAAGGAAGCTCAGGCAGCCAAGGCCAAAAGTCTCCACGGGGGGGGGGGGGAGGGGGGGGGGGAGGGGGAGCCAAGCTCTCCCTAGCAGACAAGTCAAGGGCACATACAGCCCAGACCAGACTGGCGTGACCTATGTTCCCATGAGGAGACCAGGTACTACCTTAACTGTCCTGATCCGGGCAGGCACAGTACATCCTTCCTGCTTCCTGCTCCTCCCACTCAACCCCTACTGCCCCACCCTTCACACCACCCCTCCCACACCCCACCCCCACGTACCTCATGCTCTCCCAGCACCCAGCCTTTCACCCTAGGTTACCCCCACCTAGCCACTGTTCTGAAGCTGCCCTATCAGTCTCAAAGGCTGTTGACTTCCTTTGGGAGGTATCCCCAGCCCTCCTTATCCCTATGGGAAAAGTGAAGTGAACAGGGGATTCCCCCCTTCTTCCTTCCCTCCCACCCATGCCTCCTGCCTCAGTCACGGGAGTGGCATCCTTGAGAGCAGGACCTGGGTGTGGTCCACCCCACCTGCAGCCCAGAGGAGGTTTTGCAGAGGCTGTGGATGGACTGACCTTCAGGAGTCTTTGTGGTTAAGTCTCACATAGAACCAGGGAGGAGTGCTGTGGATAGCTCTGGGCTTGTATTTTGATGCTAATTCCACTCCTCAGAGGGGCTGCAAATGAGGAGTTGCCTTGTGAACCTTCTCCCCACCGTAACTTTTCAAATAAAGGCTTGAGCCAATGATTGGGCAGGAGAAAGTGGGAAGAGCTGAGAGAGAAGGGGAGGAGGACTGCGGCAGAGAGAGAGAGAGAGAGAGAGAGAGAGAGAGAGAGAGAGAGAGAGAGAGAGAGAGAGGAGAGGGAGAGGGAGAGGGAGAGGGAGAGGGAGAGGGAGGGAGGGAGGGAGGGAGGGAGGGAGGGAGAGAGAGAGAGAGAGAGAGAGAGAGAGAGAGAGAGAGAGAGAGAGAGAGAGAGAGGCTCGTGGCCTGGAGAAACCTCAAGTTATATGAGATAATATAGATGGAAATAGAGTAAGTAGTGTAGTGGGAAGTCTGCCCAATCTAGGCTTGTAGCTTGTTTTGTTGAGTGATTGAATTGAGCTTTATTTTACCGGGGAATTGGGTTGGAAACAAAGTAGCAACAGACAATTTTGTAATTCCCAAGTCAGGGGTATGGAGACAAGGAAAGCAGCAAACCCCTGCTTCCACTCTACAAGTGGATCCCCGCCCTGGGTGAGCCCAGAGATCCTTCTGGGCAGTGCTGCTAGCGCAGGACCCCAGCTCCAGTGCCCGGCAGCTCCAGCGAGTTTCTGCTTGTCTCCTCTGACTCTCCTCTCTCACATCCTTCCAAGCTCCCATTTTTCAGCTGACACCTGAAGGGGAATAAACCTCATCTCCCTTTTCACAACCTGCTATTGGGTTGGATTTATTTTTCCTAGTAGAAACATAAACTATGTATTCATTGTAGAAAAATGTTTAAAACCCAGGCGATATGGGAGATAAGATAAGGATCATGACCTGCCAGACAGACAGAGCCACCAATAATGAATAGATATCTCTATAATATTCTCCTCTGAGAGTTTTCTTGATTCCCATGAATAACCCCAGAATTGGATCGGTGAATATAGTTCCTCATCCAGATTCTTCTGTTGCTATTGGGTCAAAAGTAAGAAGTTTGTATGGGGACTGGGAGTTAGTCTCTGAAGTCACATGTGTGCTGAGCACACCTGTCTCTTCACCCGCACGCAATCCTGTGCTAACATAGGTGACATCTCCATCACCTCCATCCTCAAAGGGACTTGCTCAGTTGGAGGGAAGAGGATGTGGCCAAGCCAACTTATCAAAGCTTAGCAGGTACCACCTAGTGCTATCAACGCCCTGGGCTAAACTGTCACCATCCTCAGGATAGCACCAGCCTTGACTCCTCTCTGGGACCCCACTCCCACAACTCCACATTCTGGTGGTGTGGTTGGGATAGAAGCAGCTGAGTCTGGTAAGAGGATGGTCATGCGGGGGACCACCTTGGATAGATGGCCTGCACTTCTGTTCTCTGCAGCATCTGGAGGACACACACACAGCCACTCCAGCCACAGGATGCCCTATGCCTGCAGCCCTGCCGAGGACTGGCCCCCGCCCTTGGACATCAGCTCTGAGGGGGATGTGGATATCACCGTGCTCCGGGAGCTGTACCCAGATTCTCCACCAGGGTAAGGAGCCCCTGTGGTGGGGGGAGCAAGGGATTCCCTGAATAAAAAGATCTCCAACCCAGGGCAAGAACCTCAGCTGCCCCTGTGTGCAAATACAAAAGGACTCCAGTTGACTTGGACACAGCCTCTCTCTTCCCTCCAACAAATCAAGCCCCCTTGAGGATGGAGATGACTTGGGAGATGCCGCCAGGGTGGACAACAAACACCAGCTGGCTTCTTCAGGCTGATGGGTGACGGGCAGAGAAGCCTTGTCGTTTTTGGCATGGTCTCATGACAGTTTTCATGAGCCCCAATAAGTGGGGTGGGGAGGAAGAATAGTGCGGCACTTGGGATCATAACTGTGGAATCAGTATTCATTCAGGGAGCAAAATCTGTTGAGCTTCTGTTTGTGACACCAGGAACCTATGCCCACTCAAAGATCAGTCTTTCTCACATATTGTGGGTGTAGCCACAGAGTCCCCAGACTTGGCTGGCCCCTATCATGTTTGGTCTCCATGGTGTGCTGTGCGGTCGGCCTGCCTTTCCAGTCCTCTCTCTGGCCTCTGCATGTTCTTGTCTTAAATCCTAGCCTTGCCTTCTCGCAGTCTTGCTCTAGCCTTTCCAGTCCCATCCCCGACCTGCTGCACACTCTTGCCGCTAGCCCAGGAACGGCTCTCGGCCACCCATTCCCATCTGATATGAACCCAGACAGCTCTGACTCACAGAGAGCCCCACCTCCTCCCAGACGCTCTCTGCCTGCATCTTTACATCCATCGAAGTAGCCCGTGGTGGCCCTGCCCTTTAGATGAACTACAAGGTCAGAGGGGTACCCTTTAGTGTCCAATTCAGGCTAAAACAGCTGGGCTCCCTGGGGAACAGGGACATTGGCATATTCTCAGGGAACACTTTCAGAAGCTGTAGGGTTCTGGTCCACTCTGAACTGTGTTGCCCCCAGTTACCCACAGTACCATCTTAGCACCAAGAAAAACCCAGTAAATTGAATGACCCATACTACTTTACACAAGAAAATAGACTGTAGGGTCTGGGATGGAGGAGATAAATCTACTGCTCCAGGAGACTCAAGGGCAGTGTCCAGGGCAAGGGAGGAAGACAGAAGGAAGTTCGCTGGACACTAGGCTTCTGCCCTTGGGGTGAGATGTCTAGATCCCCAGATTCCAAAAACTGTTCAATGGGACAGGAATTATCATCATGGCCAGCCTTCACTGGGGCACTGGACCCTGGGAAGTGACAGTGCCTTCTTGGACATTTGAGTTCTCCCAGAGCCTGGTCCTGGCAAATATGTCTTTTCCCTCCCACCAGAGGCTCTGGGAGGAGCAGATGGTGCTCTTGGCTCTATAGCTATGGTTTCAGGGGCCCCAGAGACTGCTTCCTAAATCTAGAAAACAGCAATGTGGAGACATCTCAGGAGGGTCCTACCGAACCCATTCACAGTGCCCAGGCTGGGACTCTTCCCTAGACAGGGGCTGCTCTTATTCCAGGGAATCTAAAACCCCAGAGAGAGGAACAGTGTGAGGACTTGCTTGGGTTCACATGGGATGTGAGGGTAAAGTCTGGTCCAGCTAACAATGTCAGGCTGTCCTCCCTGGGGACTAGAGGGTCTCATACGTGGAGTCAGCATATGTGAGGCTGGCCGTATTCTACAATGAGGGCAGCTCCTCCCCACACAGAATACAGACTCTTCCACCTGCCCTACGGCCTTGGAATTGATAACCTGAGTGAAAACTCTTCTCTCGCAGCTATGAGGAGTGCGTGGGACCAGGGGCCACTCAGCTGTATGTCCCCACTGATGCGCCACCACCGTACTCAATGACTGAGTCCTGCCCCACGCTGAATGGCGCCCTTGACTCAGGCAGCGGCCAGAGCCACCATCATCAAGAGCAGAGGACCCAGGGCCGGAGTGGCCTCCACACTGTCTCCCTGGACTCGCTGCCACCTTACGAAGCCGTGTGTGGAACGGGCTCTCCGTCTGACCTGCTGCCATTGCCAGGGCCAGAACCTCAGCCAAGTAACTCCCAGGGCTCACCCACCCCAACCCAGGCTCCGACCCCCAGCCCTGAAAGGATTGTGTGAGCGGCCAAGCCCATAAGTCCCATTGGTCCGACCAGGCTACCCTGTCTCCTCCAGGCACACAGGTGCACACACAACTCATGCACATGCATATATATGACTACAAATATATACTGACACCCCCCCCCGAGTGCATACACTGACACATCCCACACATACGCAGACACCTGTAATATGCACAAGTCCCACTACCACACAAACTCACCTGGGAAGGTTTTCTTTAGACGAAGTATTCCCTACCTGGTATCTCTTCCTCCCCAGCCTGGTGCCTGGTGGTAGTGCCTCTCTGAACAGTGCTGAACAGGCTTTCCCCAGCCTCCTCTAGGCCGTGGCCACAATCTGATTCTCCCGCAGATACTGCTTGGTCAACTTCCTGCCATAACTCCTACCCCAGGGCTTATCCTACTGGGAGCTGAGACAGGTCCCAATGAGGTCCTACTGTGCACTGTGCCTATCTCTCAACCCCAGGGCGGAAGAGTCACAATGTCACCATCCTGCCACTTACACGGTGGAGAAAAAACAGGTCTGGTGGCTTAGGCGTGACCTGGAGGCCTCGCAGCCCATTTAGCCTGTCTCGATGTCCTCAGTTTGGCGGTGCTAGTGGGGTTAGCTCAGACTCCCACCCTAAGTTTCAGGGGGAGACAGGCCCTTGGGCATGTGTCATGAAGGAACGTCACATGTGTTCTTATGTCCGTGCCGGGATTAAGAGCTCAAGGAAAATAAGGTGTGGGTAGCCACCCCCCTCCCCACAATGCTGCCTAGACACCACCCAGAGGAGACACAGAAGGACCCACTGCTCAGTAAGTGCCCAGCCAGCCCTGGCAGCCTGAGTCTAAGAGGTCTCAAGCCAACCCAAGAGCCAGCGCTGTCGTCCAGGATGGCGACTCTCAGCTGAGGACTGACTGAGTTGATGAATTTTGGGCTTGCCTCTCTGGGGCATATGCAGAGACAAAACAAAAAAAAACAAAACAAAAAGACAAAAAAAAACCCACAAATGTACCCCACTCTGTGTCACTATGAGAAGACCAGTGCTGCTACCAACACCCCATCCCGGAAGCAGGTGTGTGGAGACAGTCGGTTGGAGACAGGCTCAGATATTAGCCTGCGGGCTCCAGCAGTCTCCACCAAAGACTATATAAGGTGACAAGGTGATCTTTGAAGACCCAGCTTGCCAAAGCTAAGCACTGAGGAGTATCCCGTCAGCACTGCTGCTGACAGGGAGTGAGACCCCCTGCCTCCCCGACTCCGACCTTCTGTCAGTCATCCCCAAACAGCAGACCTGTCCCCCCACTGATCCCCTTCCCACATTCAATTCCTCCAACGAAGGGCTAAGAAACTTCAGCAATCCCTTTCCTAAGCAGAGGGGTGGCAAGGACGGCTATCTTGATTTTTATTTTCTATAGAAATAGCATTTATTCTGATGCAGAACCGAAAGAGCCCAGCCCACAGGTTCTGTAACATCGGGCGGGCAGCACCCTAGAGTCACAGCCTGGGGGAGGGAACCTTGTTTACAAGCACTTCTGCCCATCTTTGTGGTGTTCTGCTTTCTAGGCAAAGATGTCTGTCTGTTGTACTGCACAGCCTTTAAAATGCACCCCAGGGGTGAGACTGTTTTAAGAAAGGCAGCCTGTTTCTAGAGCTCTGGAAAGTGGTGGGGGCAGAAGAACATTCCTGCCCGCTCAATGCCTTGGAGGGATCTACAGAACAGCTTTTCTCCTTCCTAGATTAGGCTGAACAAGCAGCAGTGTATCTTTTCTGTACTCAAAATAAATGCTCATTACCAACAAAGGTGTAGAAGGGAGTCCTACTTTCGAGGAGTGCATGGGGGCCCTGAGGGTTCCTGGTGGCTGCAAATTCAGAGGCAAAGGAACCCCTCTAAACAAGCAGGTCTTAAGTCAGTCTCTGATCGGTGGCACGCCCAGCTGGCCGATTCTCAAGTTTGAGCCAGGTGGCGCTCTTGTAGGGAAGGGGTGTCTACACAGTCTCACAGGATTTCCGTTTTTTGTTTCTCTTTTATTTGGGTTTTTGAAACAAGATGTTACTATGTAGCCCTGCTGGCAATCCTCCTGTCTCTGCTTCCCTATTTCCTGGAGACCCCTATTAATTTAGATTGGCTGGCTGCCCAAGTCCCCCAAACCTCCTGTGTCCAGCTCCCAGTCCATGCTGCTGCCCCTGGACTTTTATGTGGCCCTGGGAATCTGAACTCAGATCCTCCTGTTTGCACGGCCGGCCCTTTACTAAGTCATCTCCTAGGCCCTTCTCCTGAAGCATGGTGCCACTTCTCTGAGACCCGTCTGATGGGAGAATGTGATGAGTCATTAATTCCAGAACTTGACTCCACATACACAAGGTACCACCTTTTGGCCTTCAGTACTGCAAAAGCTTATCCTTCCGAGGAAAACAGACAGAAATATACGCCTTGCTTCCCTCTGCAGAAACACTCGTCTTTCCTATTGCCCTTCAGACAGAGGCTTTGCCTAGTTGACCCCTTTTTACGCACAGAAGACTGTCTTTCTCGGACACATTTCTTTTCCTTCCGCTAGCATAGAGAACCCCAAAATCACACCCAAAAATTCGGGTGTGATCCTGAAAAAGGTGAGGCGGATGGGGAGGGTGGGGTTATGAGACAGGGAGCCACAGGTTCCTTCTGGAAATCCCATTTCCCTGCTTGGGGAAAAAAAAAAAAAATGCAAGCACTGGCCAAACTCAAGCTCACACTGCCACCTGCTGGCCCTCTGCTGCCACTGCTATACGCTGAGCTTGACGTTTGGGTCCTGGACTTGTCTTATACTGCCGATTTTCTAAAGGAGTCTCTGTCCCTGGGTCTCATTTTCAGGCAATCCCTGTTGGCTATGGTCTCCTCTCTTTGCAAAACACTTGCCCCCTGTTCTTTGCTACTATGTCCCACTGTGAGGCTCAGTCTCCTTTATGGTGATGGTGTCCAGACACACGGACTCCCACCCAGACCTCCTACCCTGACACCCGCTCTAAAGACTTAAACGCCAGGGACTACCAGCCTCTTGGTTCTCTCTGTCTCTTCTATCCATGTACTCTCTGGGCTGTGGGAATCCTACTCAAAGGCTCTGCACATTCCCACAAAGAGTCTGAGTCCTCTCTTTGGCAGGGGCAAGGCCCAAGGAGAACAGCTGGGTGCCTGGAACCCCTGGGAGATGACATGTGATGGTCCATCACTCAGATGGTACGCCAGGAGGAAGAAGGACCAACCCCGGCTACACAGCCATGCTATGAAAAGCGCTGGTTAGGGAAATATCCTCAGGGAAGTAGGTGAGGATGGAGGGTGGGGGAGAAGAAAGCCAGGGAGGACACAGGTCACCAAACTCTCCCGAGGGCAACCCAAGGGACAGGGCACACCATGCCTTGAAGGCCTCAAAGTCAGGCTTCCAGAGGTGACAGATCTGTGTCGCTCATACCTGGCTCTCGGCAGCACTGTTTGGAGGCTGCCCTTTATGGAGTGTGGATTCCTGCAACGCGGGCCCTTCTGATCAGAGGAGAACTTCCTATGGGGAAGCCACAGCTGTTGACAAAGCCAGGCCGTAGCTGAATCATTATGGATGCACACAGAAAGACCCAGGCCTTGGATAGCAACCGAAGGCCTCTGCCACTCCTGAGCCCCAGACCTCACCAAAGCAAAGGCAGAAAGAACAAGGCACTAGTGAGGCTACAGCAGTCCTTGGCCACCATGTGCAACATTCACACAATCACTAGGTTAAGCCTGTGTTCATTCACAATCTGTGCACACACAAGGCACCGTTGCATAACTCCCTTCTCCTTCATATACATTTACTCAGACAACCTTGGTGCCCTCTGCATGCAGGGCTCCCGTCTGCACACCAGGTGCAGCTCCAACCCATGCTCAGCTGATCCTGTCTGCATCCTTTGGCACTAGCTAGCATGGTCGTCCAAGGACTGGATATGAAGGCCGCAGCTTTATCATCAGAGGGAGAGCTATTGTCCTGGGTTCCATTCTGCTTAGCCACATGGTACTTCCCAAGCCCACGCAAACTCTCTGGAGCCCAGGAGCCCTCATCTGGCCAAAGCCTAATGGGTCTGAGCTTGGAGGCTAGGCACACCTTTGACCACTGGGCTGTAGCACAGCTGTGTCTGCTCAGCGCATCTCCAAGAAATTCCAAGGTGGCAGCCCTGTTATAGACTCAGCCACAAAACTGTCACCCTCATCAGGTCTGGGGAGGGGCTGCAGTGCTGTTTTCTATTAAGATAGAGAGTTTGACCCTCTGACTGGCTCTGAACCCCAATCACCACCCTCCTCTCTACTCAATTGCAAGAGACAAGAAAGAATACTTTACTGGTTCACGTGACCAAATTGTCCAAGTGATAAGTCAGACTTCGTGCATGGCTAGATCCAGGAAGTCCAAGGGCGTGGGTTGAGTCCCTCTGGACTCTGACCACCACATTGTCTCCATTCTCCCATTGGTAAAATGGCAGTAAACGTCCCATGTCTGATTTGGTTGGTTCTGACTCAGAATGAAGAGATGCTCTCTCTGCCAGAAACCAAATATCAGATCTCACAGGACTCTGACTGGACTAGACAGGACTCTCCTGGAGCCTCTAAGTGGCTGTGGTTGGGGCAGAGCAAGGGGGTCTGATTATCTCTGTCCTGAGGACATGTGCCACTCTGGGGATGATAAACCAAATATTCTTTCCTAGGATGGGTTTTTCCAAAAGAGGAAGAGACAAGGAGAACTGTATGCTCACAGTCTTCAGGCTCTAGCCTGTTACCTCTCCCTACCCATCATCCTACCACCCTACCCACCATGCCCAAGCCACCACACTCTCCTCCTTGACCCTCTCCATCCTGGCTCTACCCACCAACCATCAGTCTCAGTGATGGCCAACCAGAGGTAGATGGTGACCACATGGTGAGGGCAGACGCCCAGGAAGGCAAGGCAGGGGATGATGAATGCTGACCATAGCCAATAAAGTCAGAATTGGCCTCCAGTCAGACTGGACTCACTGAACAACATCTTGATTCCATCTTGACTCCTACCTCCCTGTTGGGGGGAGGGGGACACTGAGCCCAGAGAGGCACAGCTCCAATGTCCATTATGCCTAGCTGCAGACTCCATCCTAAAGCCACTGACAGGACTCTCACAAGAAAGACAATTATCCCTTGTTAGCATACAGCTTTGCTTCTGACATAAGTTTGGCCAAGGTTTAAGGTGTGACTCTGTGACATCACATAGGGCCTTAGGCTACAGCCCAGGGACTTGTCACAGCCCCCAGGACTATCTCACTGGGACTCCTATGTCTCCTCCTTCCAGCCTCTCCTTTCCTGGTTTGTTCCGGAGTAACTGCGTTGTATCTCTACCTGGGAAGGTTCAGGGTCAAGACTAGTTTAGAGGGCGTGGTCCATCAGAGAGCTCAACAGGGAGGGGTGGGGGAGGTTTGGGACAGAGAACATGTAACAACATACGCTTGTATTCTGACAGAAAGCAACCCTTCCCTTGGTGTTACACATGAGCTTGATAGTTAATGCTGAGTCTCAGATCTGGGACCCTCTATCCAGGCTGCACCCTTAACTGGCTCTCCCTTCTTAATAAGGCCGAGTTCATAGGTTATACCAGGGACCTTAGGGCTGTTGAAAGTGGAGGTTCTCCAGTCTACTGAGACCAAAGAAGTCCTTGAATATCCCTTCGTCCAACCTCTACTAATCCCCATTGCTCCCCTGAAGCTAAGTGCCTGGGCAGCCAGTGAAAGCACTTTCTCTCTGAGTCTATCACTCTCTCTCGTGAGGGCCCAGAAAGTATACTCGCTTCTCTGAACAACAAATACACCAGGCTTCGGCAGGCCAGATGTGGATGCAGGCGCCAGGCCAGAAAGCTGCCTTGGAGAAACTGGGCAGGTTCGAACTTGTGAGGACCGAGGGGAGACTTCAACCACGCCCAGTGTTTTCACCCTCCTTCCCAATCACGGCCTCCCTCTGAGAATTAGAAGTGGGTGGCTCTCAGGCACGATGGGTTTCAAGTGATGGGGACTAAGATGTCTAGAGTCAGGGAACTGCTTATTAAGAAATCCAAAGCAAACAGAAGAATCCCATGAGGAGGAGGAAGCTTGAGTCAGTTTGTGAGGCCACTCCAGTCTTCAAGGAACAAGTCTGCCCACAGCCAAGGAATCAAAGAGAGAGATAGGATGCCAACCATGGTGATTAGTGTCTGTCAGATACCTGAGTGCATGTCAGCACTCAGAAGGTGGACGCCAGGGAATCGGATCAAAACCAGGCTCAGCTCCATAGTGGGTTTGAGTCCAGCCTGAGTGACATGAGCTCCTGTCTCCAAAAACAAGAGAGAGCAGAGACTCTTGATTTAAACTGTCTCTCCCACAGATACACTTCTTGTCTTAGGATTTCTATTGCTGTGATGAAACGCCATGGCCAGAAAACAACTTGGAGAGGAGAAGGTTTACTTGGCTTACACTTCCATGTTGCTCTTCACAGCTCAAGGAAATCAGGACACAGGGAGAGATGCTGGAGGCAGGAGCTGATGCAGAGGCCATGGAGGGGGTGCCTCTCACTGCCTTGCTTCACATGGCTTGCTCAACCTGCTTTCTTATAGAACCCAGGACCACCAGGTCAAGGATGGCACCACCCACAGTGGTCTGGGCCCTCCCCCACTGACCACTGATTGAGAAAATGCCTTATAGTTGGACGTCATGGAGGTGTTTCCTCAACTGAGGCTCCTTCCTCTCTGATGACTCTAGCGTGGGTCAAGTTGACACACAAAACCAGCCCGAACAGCCAAGGACCTAGAGTCCTGCATCTCCCCATCTAGCACCCCCACTCTCAACTTTCACAATATTGGACAGGTATGACTTTGAATATCAGCTAGACTTGGGATGACAGACCACAGAAGGACTCCCCTCCCATGCAAAGACACTTGCATATTAATCCCAGAGCCTGTGAACCTGCTGCCTTTCTTAGTGTTGGTCAGAGCTGTGGGGGTAGCAGCAGGTCTATCTAGGTTCTTGGCCTTTTAGCCAAAGAATTGACAATAAGGGCTCAGCTTTCCCAAGATGTGGTGGTGCGCGCTATGGAGCTCTGTACAGTTCGCTCCTCCTGAAGAACAAGTCGGTCAGGAAGCCATGCCTCAGCTGTGGCATTTAAAGATTACAGGAAAGAGGCCCGTGGAGCCTGAGATGGCAAGTCACCAAATTCAAGTCACACTTGCCCACCCGCAACGTGAAGTCGCTGGAGGTTTGTGCAGACTTGATGCATAAGCTCACCCTTTCTAGCTCTTTCTGAACTCCAGCTGGCTGGTTCAACTCAGCTGTTCTGGCTCCAAACTTCTCTCCAAGCTGACTGATCAAACTGGTTTCTCTCAGCTTCTGACTGAATTGCTCTGCTTGGCCTCAGAACTTTGGCAATATGTTCTAATCTTCTGGTCTCTTCTCATTCTCTGGCTCATTCTGTCTTCACCTGCAACCTGTCTCAGTAATACTGTCCTGGTAAGTCTGTCCTCCACCCTGCCCCTCTCTTTCTGTGCTGCTCTCGTAAATCATCTCTCTTGCCTTCCCTCTCCTCATGAGAGTTGGGCAGATCCTAGTCTGTCAAATCTTTCTCTCATTTATCACTTTGTCACTCAATTAGACATCACTTTCAAACATGGGTGCTTCCTTCTACAAACTAACCTTACCTGCATCGTTTGGGATTGAAGGTGTGTAGCAAAGGCGTGTCTGTATTCCAGCCAGAGAGGTCATGTCAGTTGGACCACACAGCTCTGAAAGGCCTTTGAATGTGCTCCTTTGCCATAGCAAGTAACTCTAATCAGAGCAAAGTGATGGAATAGATTGGAGAGGGACACACTGTGGGTGAGGACACACAAGGTTCCGACCATGGTTCCCGAGAGAATGGTTTGTTACTAAGAGGTGGAGTGAAGGCGGTTCTCGGATTTGAATGATAGCTTTGGACATCTAATCATCTTTCTGCTGTGCACACCCTTTCCTATAATTCATCTGACTTTCATCATACACACCCCGTTATGCATAGGCATAAGATGGTAAAAATAGAAGATTCTGCCTACAAGCTTAATCCAGGACACAGTTCTGCCTATCCTGCATGTACACCCAAAACCAGTTGAGGCCGTATCAGCCTTTCTATTCTTCATACCTAGACACACTGGGAACATATTTAAGTAGAAACCATCTGTTATTAGGGGAAGAGAAACTTACTCCATTGTTTCAATACGTGTGTGTGTGTGTGTGTGTGTGTGTGTGTGTGTAGTCCGTCAGAGGTAGTGAGCCGATATTGCTAGGTAACCTGGTTGTGTAAGGAGGGGTGTGTGCATGGAAAGGAGCTTGGCTGCCCGATATTACAAGAGGGAAATAAATGTACCTGGCCTAACCCAGAAGAGCCCCAGTTACTGAACTATCTCTAGATTGCTTGCCTCACCTTACCTGGCAAAGGAGCTTTGAAACATACCCAGTGAGCCCAAATCTGAGCCCCGGCACTCACATCCAGCATCTCACAACAGGTAACTGCAACGCTAGGCATCCAGGACCCTCTTCTGGACTCCAAGAGCACTGCACACATGTACATATGTGGGGTGCCACAGATACACGGGCATACACATGATTCAAAATAAAAATAATGTTTTTATTTAGAAAGCCAGAGTCCAAGAGGTTGGGAAGTACCATACATCTCTCTCCCTCCAAGACTCCCAGACCCCCATAGACTACTACTCGGCCTGAGAAATCCTGGAGGCCAGGAGCAAGGGGACCTTAGCCACAGGTCATCTCTTCACAAAGCCTGAGAAGTGACCCTCCACAATGAGACGCAGTTTGTGAAAGCTGACCCAGATGGAAGGAATGAGTGAGTAGAGGTCTTGGTGTCAAGCAAGGACACGCTGGCTCTTCAGGGACGCCAGTCCCTGCCACATTCTACCAGCCACTCCAAGACAGCTGGAGGCAGTGATGCCCTGCGTCTGAGCTTGTGGCCAGCCATGAGCTACCTGCCCTTTTCTGGCCATGAGATGTCAGTGCTGGTACTTGCTCCACGACTCTTGCCCCTCCCAGGTCTGCCTCATAGATAGCAGCCCTTGGGAAAGCTGGTTCTGGCTGTTTTGGGGGTGATCTATGAGCTGGAAGGTTCTGGAAGGTTCTGCAAAGCTGAGCCACTGCCTGCAGGGTTGCGGTGCAAGGTCGGCAGGCTCTTGCGCACTATGCTATGAAACATGGTGTTGGAAAAATGAACACGGGGCTGCAGAGGGGTCCGGGGTCCCGAGCACTGGCTGCTCTTTCTAGGGACCCTAGGTTCCATTCTAGAATCCCCATGCACCCCACAACTGCAACTCCAGTCCCAAAAGATCCAATGACCTCTTCTGGGCTCTATGGTCACCAGGCAAAACACCCAAACACATGACAATAAAAAATAAAATTACACCAAATCAAAAGTGAACGCACAAGCCTGATGTGGTGCCACATGCCTGTAACTCAAAAGGCTGAGGCAAAAATGCTGCTGAGAGTTCCAGGCCAGTCTGCGCTATATAGTGTAACCCTAAGAGAGGGGGCGGGGAGGGAGGGAGGGAGACGGAAAGAGAGACAGAGACACAGAGAGAGGGGGAAAGAGAGAGAGAGACAGAGACAGATAGACAGAGGGAGAAAGGGAGAGAGGGGGAGACAGGGAGAAAGCTGACATCAGAATAGCTTTAGAATTTATTGGCTACCACAGAGGAAAAGAAACATCACATTTTCCCCTCCAAAACAAGTGCTCTGGTAGAGTAAAGGGGCGAGTAATGGGCTGTTCATTTACAAATCCTAAAGACGCCCCCCGTCAGGGCGGCCGTTCAAAGCCCCATCTCCCTTATGGCTTACCCACTACTGGACTGCATGTGCTGATGGACAGTCCCCTGGCTGCTACTCTTCATACCAAGAACTGGTACAAACAGGAAGGACCAAGAGCTGGACTCTCGGCCCTCTTTCTGGCTACCACACAGCTACAGCAGGGCCAGCTGGCGCACACTCCTCTGTAGCCCCACCCCAGCCCCTGCTGTTTCTCTAGAGTACACAGTGACCACCCCTTATATCGTGTGTCCAGTCTTGTCCAGATGCGCTCCATCTGTTCTGGAATGTCCAGAGCAGCAAGGCTTTAAACGCCTGTGTTGGCAAACTGTGCCTTTCCAGGCTCTGTCCCAGAGGAATGGTCGTCGGTCTCTCTCTTGGTCTCAACTAGTTCAAGTAACAGTTGCTCCTTTGGTGCACAGTGATGGCCAAGCAAAGCGAAGGTATTTTCTCATCCAACAGAGATGACTTCATGCTCTGTGGTCCATGACATCCGCTCATATGGAAAAATATTTCAAAGGAGTGAGTGAGTTAAGGCCACATCACTCTCCCTGGAACAGGGGCACTGCTCCTCACACGGGGACAGGAGAAGTGGTGGGGTCTTGGACGCCCAGCTGGCTGCCCCTGGCCTCGCTCAGCACAGGGCAAAGTGTCCAGGTCCCATGGCCCCCTCTCTCACACAGAATGACACGAAACTGGCAGTCTGGCAAGGAGCTCATCCTCAAGGACTGTGGCACCATGCAAAGGCCGGCCCAGGATTCCCCATGGACACCGAGGTCCAGACGACAGAGGGATGGAGGTTGCGGTGCCTTCATGCCAGGAAATCCTGGGCTCATGCCAAGTAACAGAAGTGCGCCAGCGCCTCGTGGTGCCTGGTCTCCTTGAAACTTGCCCAGTACTCAAAGATGATGTATCCATAAACTGCCAGCCCTTGTCACAAAAAGGTGGGGGGCTGGTGCTCAGACCAGCAGGGCTGTGGGGAACAGTTTAGGGGGAGACAGCCCAAGCCAGGTGTCAGAATGGCCCCAGCTCCACCATGTTCCGACTCGAAGAGTCCCTGCACCTGTCTGGGCTTCAAGTCCTTGCCTGGGATGGAAGACTGGGCCTTCACCCCATGAGGTGACACCCTAGGGGTGGCTAGGGACTTTTACACAGGGCTTCAGCATTAGGAAGCCACCAGAGGGGACACCAGGGGGAATGTGTGCTGCAAGCATCTGACAGACAAAAGCCATTTGTACTGCAGTGGAAAGATCATTGTGAAAATAGATCTGATCAGGTAACAGAACCTCCTGAGAGTAGATTCTTGCAAATGCTCCTAGCAGCTAACCTGGCCCCAGCTGGGCTGTTTGTGGCACTGTCTTGTAGACCACTCAGTCCTAGGGTCCATGCTTCCAGTTCTCTGGAGTTAATATCCGGGCCCGGTTTTGTTCAAAGAGTTCTAACATTTTCTCCAAGTTGTGGTCAGCCTCAATCACCTGGAAGTAAAACAAACAGGTCACAGACTGCACTAGCCAACTCCATTGCCACTGGGGAGGCAGACAAGAGGCTGAGAGCCTCGGACCACAGACTCTGGCCCCAGAGCAATTGACACACTCAACCAGATTCCCAAGGAAAAATCCATCCCGTCAACAATGCCTTTCCTTTTCACTGGGACTAGGAGTCAGGGGCTCTGCCAGGGGGCTAAACCCAGGGACTCAATGTCTAGACAAGCTCTCTGCCACTCTGCCACTTCCCCAGCCCTCTCAGGTTTTCTTTTCACAGTAAAAGAAACTAAACTCTGAAAAGTTTCCACAGTTCCTTGCCACCTGCCCCTCAGGGCCAGACTGTCCATGTGGCCTACAGCCCAAGGCCATAACAAAAGCCCTTGATGCCCTGCTGGACGTTGAGACAGCCTCAATAGCACCTGCCTGCCTGAGAAAATGCAGGAAGAGCACAGTGGAGCATGGGGCACACGAGGTAGGACAGACGGACAGGTAGGACACACCAGCACTGCTACAGTAGGCCTGGAGCTTAGAGGCAGCAGGAGCGTGTGCCACTTGTAACCCTCAGCACCTCCTGAGGTGCCACTGTGTGACAACTAAGGACAACCACTGAGATGCCTTCAGAAGATATGGAGTCACCTAACCATCATGGCGGGCTCCGTGTCACCCACTAAAGAATGGGGACCATCATCCCCAAGGTCTAAATAAATGCAAAGCCAGATCCAGAGCAACTGGGGATTCTCTGTAGTGATGCCGTGTATGACAAGTTACTAAGATAACAGTCTTCTCAAGTCTGAGTCCCTTCTGTGGCCTGGGTGACATTCTCAGGGGGATGGGGGTGAGGGCACTGACTTACCAGAACAGGGGCTGCAGCTGGGAAGAGACTGCCATTGACCAGCCACTCCTCGTAGAGGCGGTGAATAGCGCTGAGGTATTCCTGCCATGGAAACACAGAGGCTGTGGGAGTGGGAAGAGGGAAAGTCCCACTCACCAGGGGTCCCTGTAACCATCCGCCTGGCTGTGGAAACAGCCTGTGGTTTAAATGGTCAGTGTACCCCCAACCACCCACTGGTCCTTGCCCGGCCACGTTTCAATGCACACCTCCCAACATGGTAGCTCCCATTTCTTGCCACTTCTCCAGCAGGAGACCCAAGTCCACAAGGTGTCAATGACAGGTGTCCCTGGACTGATCAAACCTTTCCTCTTACTAAACCCTCCCTGTAGAGCACTCATTAGAGACTGCCCAGGAAGGCCATAACCTCTCCGGTGAAAATCCGGGTGTGGGATTGCACAAAGGAAGAAGACAGACATGCCCACGCCATTGTTACCTCCACTCTGGGAAGCCCTGACCACCCGCACTCTCAGGCACTCAGCCAGTGTAGGCCGGCTACCTGGGTACCTCCTCCAGCCACATTCTGCCCTCCACCCCAGAAGCTGGCCCACGACCCATGCTGCTGCCCTCTTACCCACCACTGGACTCCCCCTGGGTACTAATGCCAAGCCTGTTCTAAAGGCACTGTCAACCCCTAGGATAATGGCTTAGATAACTCCAGACATTTCTAAATGCCAAGCCTCATTACAGCACAGCCTGCGGAAGCCAAGCCCACAATGCTCTGCCCCTCTCTCACTCCTGTCTTTGAGATTTCAAAGGAAGTACCCAGCGCAAGGCCCGGGCCTTCATGGCCGGGATGTGCCTTGCTGGTCCGAAATAAACCCTGGCTGAGTTTTAGGGATCAGACAGGCCTTTCAGGGCCCCAGCTCATCTCAAGTCCAGAGCACCATGATGGCCCGGAAGAGCTTGCCAAGGCCCTGCCTGTCCTTCAAGGACAGCTGTGCACATAAGGTACTCAGTCCAGTATTAACTGAGCAACTGCTAGATGCCAGGCCCCAGGACACATGTCAAAGACAGAAGAAATAAGACCAAAATCTAAAAGTATTCACACTGTAATGAGAATAGGAGCAAACAATGCCAATATGCTGTTCTGAGGGCTATCACTGCAGGAGGCCTGCGGGGCAGTGTAAGGAAGGTCGGGGAAGTGACATCACAGCTGAAGACAAAGAAACCACTATACAAAGGCACATCTGTGTAAGTCCATGGTGTATGAGCGTATGCGTGCGTGTGTGTGTGTGTGTGTGTGTGTGTGTGTGTGTGTGTGCGCATATACACAGGAGTGCAGAGGCCTGCATCAGGAACCACAGGAAGTAAAGTGGCCCTGGCACCCACAGGGCTCCAAAGCCGCAGAGGAAGCCAGAGTTGCCCTCAGTTGTACTTCCTGGTTTTTGCTACAGATGCCCTTGATAATGTCATGGTGGTGAGGAGGGAGGGCTAGCAGGGTGAGGGAGAGGTGGCCCTGGTCTCTTACCATCGGAATGACTTTCTCCTCCTCCCGACACCTCATCTTCAATCTCTGGTAGCAGATTTCAGGAGTGGTTCGAAGATAAACTGAGAAGTAAAAACACAAGTGGCTCTGAGTGCAGTGCTCCTGCTGTGGGAGGTGACAAGGGCGGGAGCCTCACCGAGCCTGCTCAGTCTGCAGGACCCTCAGCCCCGCAGATCACTGTGAAGCTTAAAGGGATGCCACTTTTAGACAGGGTGTGGCAAGCCATTGGCTTAGCCACTCCCCAATGTCTGTCCCTCCCACACACAGAAAAGCCATCAGGTCAGAAGGGGTGGGGCCCCGGAACTAAGTTGTCCCAGAGGAAGGAAGTTTAAGGAACCAAGGCCAGAGTCCCTTCACAGGCAGAAGAAACCCCTAAATTCTGCCTGCCCTGGTGAGCTATGCTAGAGAAGGAATCATAGGTGATAGGTGTCCCTGCTGTCTCTACAAGGTGGAACCTCCCAAGTATACCCCAGTGGTGCCCAGGGAAGCCTCCAGGTAGGAGACAGGGAGAGACTGTCTTACCTATCAGATCAACAGAGACATCAATGTTCCTTAAGATCCAGGCAAACCACTCAGACAGAATCGCATAGTCAACCTCAGGCATCTTCCCACTGCAATCAGAGGTCAAAGGTTTGCATTCACCCGTGTGCTGTGTCATTTTCCCAAAGGACCACGGGGTGGCGTTTGTTTGGAAGGGCAGCACCAGGAACATGCTGCATCGTGTGGTCCATGGGTGACGCCTGTGTGGCACTGCCAGGACCCCGAGCATCTATCTGACCTTCTACCACTAGGAAACAGGGGCTGGCCACGGCAGTGACTGATGGAGACTACTTTGAAATTGAACTCCAAGTAGACAAAAGCACCTTCGTCTGCCCTCTAAGTGTGGAGACATCATTCAGGTTGGGAGTGGATGGGCAAATCATTTTCACTTCTAGAACTCATTTTCTGTGAAAATACTCACGGATGCTTGCCATGCCCCACTGTTCAGCATAATGAGAAATGAAGCCTTGATCTATCTCTGCAGCAAAAGCACACAGTAGCTGAAGAATGCTGGAGTAAAGTCATATGCAGACAGGAGAAGGCTGAGCTTGATGCTCAATACACACAGGAGGTTAAACTGTGTGCACACACCCCAACCAACACCACACACACATACACACACACAATATATATATCCACACATTTGAAAAGAAATGCACAGGGATGCTCGCAGTGCTTTTCTCTGAGCTGAAAACTGTAGACTTTTTCTCCTTTGCAATTTACTTTTTAAACTTGAGCAAAGTATCAGTGCACAAAACAAGAGTGAAGTGTGTGGCATTATGACATAGTTTAAATAGCAAAGCTGGGAAGAGGGCTCAGTAAATCAGAGTGCCAGCTCTGGAATCACAAGTTCAATCCCACAGGAAAGAAAACACCAGGCAGACCCAGCCCGGGTGCTGGACAGACAGGGCTCCCAGACCAGCAAGTCTAGCCAAAAGGCGAGCTTTGGTTCAGTTAAAGACCCTGTGTCAGAGAAGGTAAAAAAGTGAGAGAACAGGACTCACAGCCCTTATGTGGCCTCCACACTAATATATAGTGAGCACACATACACGCTGGGTGCTATAAGAAAGCAGGCTGAACAAGCCATGAGGAGCAAGCCAGTAAGCAGCACCCCTCCATGGCCTCTGCATCAGCTCCTGCCTCCAGGTTCCTGCCCTGCTTGAGTTCCTGCCTGTTCTAACTGGTTTTGACGATGAGCTGATCTATGGAACTGTGAGTGAAATACTTTCTTCCCCAAGCTGCTTTTGGTCACCGTGTTTCATTACAGCAATATTAACCCTGACCAAAACAGAGTCCAATTCAACTCATTAACTGAGCCACGGGCAGGACAGGAGCTCACCATAGTTTGCACCAGGTTTCCATTTAGTTCAGCTGAAAATACCTGATGCTCAAAAAACCAAATCAAAGGCTGGTTGTAGTGGCACCCACCTGTAATCCTAGCTCTTAGGAGGTGGGTTTCTCTTGTTGAAGATCCCAAAAGCAAGAACACTAAGAAATTTTGCTTTGAGGAAAAGCAGAACAGCAATTCACATCTGTGGGCTTTTCCAGAAACCCAAACCTTCTATTACAGACTGCAAAACCAGGCCCCTATCTCCAGATCCTCAGGGATCGCTGAGGAAAAGATGAACCCGGCAGTGCCAGGTCAGCCATAACTAGACCCCTGTCTATGAAAGGACTCGCCATCACTGCACATTAGCAAGCCTTGGACATCACAGGAAGTGGGGAAGCACACCAGCTGAGCCTCCACAGGTGAGAACTTCAGTCCAAATGCAGACTAAAGAGAGCACTAAAGCTAGTTCTGCATTACATGTGGTACAGGCTCAAAACAACAGGTTGACAGTGCATAGACATGCTGGTTGTAACTCTATATAGACATGCTGGTTGTAACTCTATTATAGACATGCTGGTTGTAACTCTATTTTATCCACTATATGAGCCTGGCATGTATTCCAAGTCCTGAAGAGCAAATAAAGATATTCAGATATCAGTCCAGAGTCACTGATGCCCAAACTGCTGCTTAAATGACACAGGGCACATTGACAGTTTGTTTATTTAGTGGTGCTATTTCAAGACAGGGCTTTTCTGTGTAGCCCTGGCTGTCCTGGAACTCACTCCATAGACCAGGGTGGCCTCAACCTCAGAGCTCTGCCTGCCTCTGCCTCCAGAGTGCTGGGATTAAAGGTGTGTACAACCACACCGAGCAACCAGAACCATTTTAAAGAAAAGTCAATTGCCAGCCTGAACAAATAAATCTCTCTGCTTCAGGGTGCTGGGATCCATCCTCCATCTTGCTGTCACCCACGACACACTTCTACCCACAAGTCCCTAATAAACTGCACTTTGCATAGTCCTGGATCTATCTGCCTCTTTATTTGGTTTTAGCACCTTTTATCTTTGGTGACTAATTCTCACAGAGCAGGATGAGAGGGGAACAGGAGGCAGAGAGCTCTAGACAATTCACCCCACTGTGACAGCCCAGTGCACTGGGCATGCTGGAGTTACAAGGAGAGTGACCTTACAAAAACCCCAAACTCCCTTCTCCTCCCATTGGTCCTCTGATCGAAAACCCTTTTCACTGTCAAAACAGAAGCCTTTGGCTGACAGCTGCCCCACACTAGGCCTGGATGGAAACCTGGGAACCTTTACCACAAAAAGTGTAAAAACTGAACCAGCAAAACCTCAGGCAGCACATGTGAAATAGAAATCACATGCTGAGCGCAAGAAAGAGGAAACCTTCACTCAGTCCCAAGATCAGCTCTCAGAACTCACTCTTGTTCCCAGACCGAAGCCTCCTTCCCAGGAAAAGGGCTAAGGGTAGGGATGCAGGGCTCCAAGCAGTACGCGGTGGTCCGACTCTACTGGACCTCATTTACATCATAGTCCTCAACCAGAAGGTATTTGATAAACATGGAGAGTCCTGGGCCTGCCCGAAGTTCTAAGGAGACTTGCTCAGTATGGTAATAGAGGGAGAGGCAGGCCAGAGTAAGGCCAGTGGGGAAAGAGGCTGGGTTATCCAGAATAAGGGAACTCTGGGAGCCTGTCACTATTCCACACCCCTTGCTTGCCCCACTAGCAAGATGTAGATAACCATCCCTTGTCCTGGACTGTTGCTTCCACCTTGGAAAGGGAGCTGGCTTTGTGATCCAGTCTTAGCTCCTCCCTTGCCACACAGAGCCTAAAGTCAATCAAAGCAGCTGTGGTCCACGGCCCCGCCCATCCCCTTAACCCATCCGCAATTGCTTCTGTGTCTAGGGACTAATAAAGCAGGCCCAGTTCTCACACCAATCACCCACCTAGCGAAGCTAGTGCCTTGTCCAGGTTCTCTCTGCTAACCTCAGGGCTCGGGGCATGAGATGCGGGAGGGGGCCTCCAGGCCTCTCACTAAGCATGGTATTTACTAGAAGATCGTCCATTTCTCAGGATAAGTATACAGACTAACTTTTATATGTGAACAGAAGAACATGACGGGGACATAATGGAAAACAGATTCCTAGGATGAAAGATGAAATGCCCAGATGGTTAGCCGGGCGGGAGGAGGGGGGTTGCTAAGCTGTCTCCATAGACATTCTAAGGCTCACAGCCCTCTCCCATGCTCCCCGACCCTGAGACAAGTAGTGTTGCTCTCAGGGTGTCCCAGTGCTGCGGCAGCCAGTGAACTACGCAAAGCCACACGTGGGCCACCAGCTTTGGCTTCTCACAGGTGTCCAGGCTACAGGAAGGTCTTCAGGGAACCCTGCTCCCTTGAAGGCTATATAGCCTCAAAACAATTATATTGCATGGACAGAAACAAAGACACTAAGCTCTTCTGTGCTTCAGTCTTATAAAAATCCAAACTACAGCTACCAGGGAGGCACAACCATGTAGTCACCAGGGCAGGAAAAGCCCTGGAAAAGGAACAGAGGGGAGGAAAAAAGGGGGAGGAGACTACATTCTCCTCTTATGCCACCTGCAAATGCAAACTGCAGAGCGACACCAAGGAAGCTCGGGGCTGCCCTGCCGAGCCTAAGGAGGCAAGGCAGCAACAAGGCGCCAGCTAAGCCCTCCAGAACCTAGGGCAAGGGGGCTCTGCTGCACAGGCAGCCTACCTTGAGAAGGATGAAGATACCATACCAAGGACTTCACACTCACCCCTCACCTCTGGCCATTCTACTCCAGGTTAACACCTCACAAAGCAGCCCCAACAGTCCTCAAGAAGGAGTAGTGATGTCTCCAGGTACACAGGAAATAACGCGTGTGCATGCGCGCGCACGCGCGCGCACACACACACACACACACACACACACGCACACACGCACACGCACATACCATGTCCTCTGCCTCAGGAAAGGACATCCTTTCCTGAGCTCTGCCACTGCCCTTCTTCTTGCTGAGGTGCTGGAGGAGGGAGCAGTAGAGAAGGAAAGGCAGGCAGGAAGGGATCTTCTGGAATGTCACCTGCTGGGAGGCAAGCTGGAGCTCACAGGGAAGACCTTAGTCAGAGGACAAAACAACATCAGGGCCCTCCTGCCCCTGCACTCACAACAGCCTGACTTGAAGTTGCCCAGGAACAGAGGATCTCATTCAGGAAACCCTGCAGGTTCAAGAGAACAACACATAGCAGCTCGGGACCAGCAGGGGTGGGTGTACCCCCTCAAAAGAAGGAGCTTGAAAGAGAGGGCAGGCATTGAGGACCAAGTCAGGTAGAGGCTGAAACCATCTACTCAGCTAGAACAGGCACTAAGCAGGGCCCTCTGTGCTTGCTCAGCTTAGGACAGTAAAGCAGAGACTGTCCAGCCTTCACGAGTGAGCGTGTGATCCAGCTGGGGACACGGAACAAGCACTGAAGTGACCATGTGAAGGTGAACCACAGAAACTGCCACTTTTACATATTAAAATTAGCCAAATGTTACCAATGCAAGTAATTGCTTAAGTACTACAAAGAGGCTCATTATTAAAAGCATCAAGGGCGGTGTAGCTTAGTGGTAAGGAATTTGTCTGGCATATACAAGGACCTGGGTCTGATTCACAGCAGCACACCAAAAGCAAAGCCAAGGAGGCTCTGTCCACGTAGACAGGACTCAGGGAGCTGGAGAGATGGCTCAGGAGTTAGGAGCGATTGTTGTTGCAGAGGATAGGTTTTGAATCCCAGTGCCCACACTGAACATAGCTTTAGTCTGACAGGATCCAGTGCCCTGTTCTGACCTCTGTGGACACCAGGCACAAACATGCATGCAAGCAGCGCGCACACACACACACAGACACACATACATGAAGGGCTGGGGCAGAACCATAAGGGCAGCTGTGGTAGGACGAGGGATCTGGGGCGCCAGGACCACTCTGCACAAGTGTCAGAAACAGCTGCCCAAGAAGTGGCAGTGGTACTGCAGGCTCGGGGCAGGAAGAGGTGGTGAGAATCGGGCACTGACAAGGGCATGGGGACCAGACACATGTCTATGAGGATGGAAAGAGCTAGGAAAAGGCTGAGATTCAGACTTCAGTCTGCACCCCGTCTCCTCTAAGACCCTCCCAAATCATCAATAATCACAGAAACGTAGGCCCCCACACTTGTGCCCAAAGAATTGGTGGCATACTAGAAGCCTTCCAACGGCCTAGATAGAAGATTTCGCCCATGAGGACAGACGGTACATACAGCATAAGTGTGGGGCACACTAACTGCTCTAAGCATTCCATCTTCATCTTCCCATCAGCCTGCACTGTGCCATCAACCCCCTCGGCCCTCTCACCTGCCAACCCTGGGCATGGGACCAATGGGATCTGGGCAGAGGCGGCACAACAACTGTGCGCATGCTGTTGTGTGTCCACTGGAACTTTTGCCCTATTCCACACACATGAGAGGACAAGGCCTATGCTTGCTTCTGGTCCCAGAGGAGATGACAGGTAAGAGGAAGAGAAATGAGTTGCCTGGGTTACCCTGGCCAAGTCCATTCTAGTCCAGCCCATGCCCAGACATTTTTCTGGGCCCAGCCAAGATAAAAGGAGCCACCTGGCTGACCTCCAGTAAAGGAAGGCGGCTGTCACTACTGGGTTTGTGGTTGGTACACAATATTATAAAACGACAGAGGCTCGACAATACTGTCAGCACTCTGTATCTGCCAGGTGGCTAGGCAATGCCCACCAGCAGCAGTGCAGGGCCAGGAGACAGCGCTTTTGGTAAAGTAGTTGTGCTATCATGGGGAGCCGAGTTCAACTGCCAGATTCCATGCAGAAAGCATGGGCAGGAGGCTATCTGCTTGCGATTTCAGCCCTGAGAATTAGAAAGAGGCAGAGCCCTGAGGGTTGGTGGCCAGCCAGCCTAGCCTAGAAGTGGTAACTAAGCCAGTGAGTGAGCTGATCTCAAAAAGCACAGTGGAGGGCCGGAGAGATGGCTCAGTGGTTAGGAACATTTGCTACTATTTCAAAGAACTGGGTTCTGAGTACCCACATGGCTCACAGCCATCTGTATCTCCAGTTCCAGGTGATCTAAGAGCCTCTTCTGTCCTCCGGGAACATGTGTAGGACCCATACATATATGCAAGCAGAAAACACTCATACACATACAACTAAAGAAACCTAAAGAAAAAGATTAAAGTAATATACATTACTGAGAGCCAACACCAAGGTTGTCCTTCGGCCTCCACATGCCTACACGCCCACACTTACACACTCACACCTACACGCCCACACTTACACACTCACACCTACATGCCCACACGTGCCTATACCCACACACACACACACACACACACACACACACACACACACATATATACATAGACACATATAGACACATACACAGAATCAATTGTTTAATATGATGGACTATATAAGCTACAGTACCTTCTATACAGGTTTTCTACAAAAATGTATCTTGCGCTGTAAATTGACCTTTCCATCAACCGTACAGGTGACATCTAAAGGAATGGAAACAGGGGTTTACTCTCAGGTGAAGAGGACGGTACAGGAAGCCCTGAAAACTAGCCCCAGCCCTCTCACAGGTCCCTTCCATCTTTGCTGAACGGAGACTGTGAGGGAGGACAACAGGATGACCGAAGCCAAATCTGCCCTGAGGCTCCCTGTGCGGCTCCCTCCACCCTGAGCGGGGCCATCCTGCAGTTTGGAGGACAGAGGGCAGTGTGGGGCCCAGGGCTGCCAGCAGCCCTGCAGCACCTCTCACCGGAGAAGGGAGGCTCACTAGGATATGGAATATGCAGGCAAAGCTGTTCTACTGACACAGTCTGGTGAGTGGAGCCCTGAGCTGGGGAATCCGCTTACTTGAGGACCTGTCTGAAGCAGAGCCCCAAAAGGCTAGGGTTGGGGAGACACACTGCCTGCTGAAACTGAAAAGTTCTCTGACCAACAGGGAAGAGGCTGGACGTCACCTTTCTGCAAGCCGCTCACACCCTCTGGAACACCAACCACCCTTTTGGAAAGCAAGAGGGACTTGCCCATCTGATGCCTAATGGACAGAGAGCGTGACCCAGAGCACACTGAGGCCTACAGCCCACTCCGCTTACCCCCCGGCCCCCTGGGTCTCTGCGCACCCATCTGCTCTCCTGACCCTTCTGCGTGTGCTGCGCCCATCTTTCTCTGCCCATCTTTTCCTGGCCCCCTCTTCAGCCATCTCTCTCCTGCTTAGTCCAGCCAGCTCTGTCTCTGCCTCCCTAGCAGATTTCAGTCTGCATCCCATGATAGTCACATATCACCAGATATAATTTAGAATGCCCATTTAGGCAGAGCAGAGCAAACCAAGGGGATGATACTAACTATAGGTGTTCTGCTCGCTATCATTTAGGAAACCATTTGGAAAGGACAAATTCATATTCTTCTAAAGATTTTTCCTCACATCTGCCAATTTAAAAATATACAGATTTATGTCAACAGAAGAATGATACCTACAGCTACAGGGAGTCAGACATGGGCCAAACTGCTTAGCCTAATGACTGTGCTAACGTAACTGGCTCGAGGGGTATCCTATCTCCTACAGGGAAAAAGGCTCTAGCTGTGTATAAAGCTTTGCCCATAGGTAGCAACCATGGTCACCCCTGCCACCTTATTTCACCATGTGTCCTATCCTGCCCTTACAGCTGATTGTGACCCAAGGTGAATCAGATTCTTTCAAGAATCTGAAAGCCAGACCTCACAAAGGTCTGATTAACCACTCT
The DNA here is from genome assembly GCF_947179515.1 of Apodemus sylvaticus. Taxonomy (NCBI): domain Eukaryota; kingdom Metazoa; phylum Chordata; class Mammalia; order Rodentia; family Muridae; genus Apodemus; species Apodemus sylvaticus. The sequence goes on along the minus strand of NC_067492.1, from coordinate 25,428,269 downwards.
CAAATGCATAGATATGCAGAACACATATCCAGGAGTCCTGCACAGCGGTGTAAGGCACAGACTCCTAGACCTTAGCCCTAGATTTCCTGACTCAGTCAATATGGCGAGGAGCTAGGAAATGTACAATTCTAACAAGCCCCTGGGTGACACTGATGCCATCCAGGGAATACACTCTGTATTAAAGGATGGTCAAAAGCTGGGACGACAGATCCAGAAGATGGTTGTCAGCCATCTTTTGGTATAACAGAGAAAATCCATTCACCTTCATACTTTCTCAAGGCTTGGCATCAAGTAAGACAACTGTACTTTAGATGTCTGAGACTAAAGGAGACACTTCACAGACCAGAAGTACAGTTTCAAAAGGTTGCACTACGAATGTCATCTTTAGCAACTTTTCATCGGGTTACAGACGTGAGCTTAGGATGGCGCCAGGAGGCACCTGTGAGGACCAGAGGCCTCACTGAAGGCAGAGAAAACTGTAAGCATAAAGGCTCAAAGGGACGTCTTCGTGAGAACAGACAGTCCCTATCTGACAACACTAGATCTGAAGGACGTTTGCACGGTGGGAAGCGAGAGCTGCCACGCACCTGAGGACGCGTGTGCTGGTCCAGCATGGTGAGCTGCACGTACGTCTGCAGCGTGAGGCCCCATCGACTGGCGTCTCGGTACATGAGACCCTGCAGAACGGAAAGCAAAGCACTTTGTGTCCAAGCGGCAAGTGCAGGACCCAGGTCTAGAAGTCCCTCAAAGCCATTTCAGGAAACCCCCAGGAGCAGGGGTGGGGCCAGAGGCGTACTCGGGACAGCTGCCGGACTCTCAGAGTAGGTGTCTCCGTCCAATTATAAGAGAGTCCCCTACCAGCCAGACCAGAATGTGCTCCCTGAGGAGAAAGCACTCAGATATTCGTGGTTGGCCTTTGAGGTCCCTGTGGTCTGTTCTCTGTCCAGCAGCCAAAATGAGCTTGTTAACATCTCCCTTCTAGGAACTTTGCATTGCGTTCAAATCAAATCCAAACCCCCATCTGAACCACAGGCCCCAGAAATCCACCATTATCCACTTGTCTCTTCCCCTTCTTTCTCTGGCCAACCAGCTTCCAGCCACACACGCTTCCTCGGTGTTTTGCAAGCATGCCAAGCAGGCCCCCATCACAGGGCCTTTGCACCTGCCTTTTTTACTCTGCCTCCAGGTGCCTGCAGTGCCCCCTCCCTCACGTGTGGGTCTCTGACAAATGTCACCTTCGCAGAGATGCATTCTCCTACCTACCCTATGTAAAACGGAGGCCAGCCTTCAATCTTCTGTCACCTACAGATAAAAGTACTTCCTGCTCCAGTCTGCTCTCTGGTAACCTTTTGCTTCTCTCTCTGGTGTGTGTGTGTGTGTGTGTGTGTGTGTGTGTGTGTGTGTGTGTGTGTGTGTGTGTGTTGCGCGCACACATATGTGTTGGGAGGGATGAGGTGGGGGGTTCTGTTTGGAGAGAATAGGGAAGATCAGGTCAGGAGCTTGGGATTTTTCTGCCTCAACTTTCAAGGGTGGAGAGGTCACAAACATGTGGCACTATGCCAGCTTCCTCTCTGCACTTTTTTTGGTTTGGTTTTGTTTTTTCTTCTTGAAGTAAACCCACAGCGCCATCCTGGCTCACCAGCCTCCTTTCCTCTGAAGCAGCTAACAGTGGGGCCAGAGCGGCTGTGCTGGGCTCAGGTTTCGGCGCCAGCATTCCAAGGTTCTCACAGGGAGGCTGGCATTTGTGCAAGAGGCAGACTACTCACCAGAGGGTTATGGCCGTGGACATTTCTCCACTTGAGCACAGGCTCCATTAACACCTGGGAGGAAAGAAACCATGTGACAGCGTGCCAAGTCTAGAATACAGAGGAGCAGGCAAGGGCGGGACACACCCTCTGAACAGCCGCAGCTCCTTCTCGGTGGGGAAGTCCTTCCTGTGACTTCCAGAAAGGACCTGTAAATGACTGCAAACTGGCTCAGTCTAAAGGGGTTGACTTCACTAAAGCCAACCAAGCTCTTCACAGCTTGGGGACAAACATGGGCAGCATCCCTGGAGTTGCACAGCCTTTGCCGGGACTGGTCCCGACACATACTACTCGATACGTGAGGACTCTCCACGGGGCAGAGCCAATTGCAGAAACATAGAAACTGACATACAAGATGAAGTCCATTAGCAGAACTGGCTCGTGCCATGTCATTATGGAGGCCAAGCCCTGTGTCATGACAGGTGTCTACAGCTTCAGAGCTCAGCCTAGGTCCACAGCCAGGTGTCAGGGAGGTCACTGGCGTAATGGTAAGTGTAAGGCTGAAGCCCTGGAACCTGCGGCCTCTGGCTAAGTCCCAAAGTCCCAAGACTGGAAAGCCCGCAGTTTTGATGTCCCACAGCAGGAACAAGAGGGAGGAAATGCTTTTCTTTCCATTTTTGTTCTATCCAGGACTGTGGCCAATCATATGACCTGTTAGATTAAAGGTGGCTATTCCCTACTTAGTAAGAGCACCAGTTTACACATCAGTCTGCTCCAGAAACACCCTCTAAACATGCACAGAGGTAATATTGCATCAGCTCTCCAGGACCCGCCTCCCTGCTCTTCGGGTTATGTTACAAGATGCCCAGTGGTTGCCTGAAGCTCCAGATAGAGCAAACCTGGTGCATGCCACGCTTCTTTTACCCTATGCTAGACAGAAGGATGGTTTACATGGGTGGGGCGCGGTCTCACTGGGTACATCACACTACAATGCAGAACTTACATTTTATGAACTCTTTACATCCAGAAATTTCTTCTTAATACTTTCAGATCCTGGCTGACCTCGGGTAACGGGAACCACACCTGAGGCTGCGGTAGTCTTTAATTCTGGCAAGCTGCCACATAAAATTAACTACCACACCATATAAATTTTATAAGCCAGTTAGTTATCTTTTGCTTCCTCGTCTCAGCAGAGGTAATAAAGCTTACCTCAGAGGGGTTAAGCAGATAAGTATGGAACCGATTAGATAATGCCATAAATGTTTAACATGGCGATTTGGATAATTTTAGCTGCTGTGGCGGCTACTGTCACTAACTGGCCCTGAGGTCTACACAGTGAGGATAGAAGATATAAGCACTTTTGAGGTTCTACTGAGAAGGTCACTACTCAAGGCAGGTGCCGGGTCGCTTTTCCAGTGTGATGATCTATGAGACATCATCCAACACTGACAGCCAACATTAACTGCCATAAGAGGTCACAGCCCCAAATCTGCAGAGGAAATGTACCTGGAGGGAGACGAGCAAAACTCCCACTATCCTTGCCCAGTGGAGTCACACAGGACACACTCCATTTTCCCAGCAACAAGTTGTGACAGCACATGCCAAGTGCTGTCTACCAGGGGAGCTGACCCAGGCCTGGGAGTTGAGGGATCTCATAGGTACCCAGGCTATCACCGCCTGGCACAAACCAAAACCCAGCTCCCCAGGAAGCCAGCAGTTGTTCAGGATAATCCATACTGTTTGCACCAGCAGCCCAAGCACAGAAAGTTCCCTTCTCAGACAGGAATGGTGGGACCAACCCCCCACCCCCCACCCTTCCCACCCCACCCTCCCCACCCCTCCCCACCCCACTCCCCCACCCCCCACACCCCCACACCCCACCCCCGTGTTGCACATGTTTCACCCCATACAGGGACCACAAGCCACACACAACTGCCATAACCTTGAAGTTTGACCACAGATGCTCCTCTTCTTTCAAGGGAGCTGTATCCTCACTTGGAAGCAGCCCGAGTTGAAGTGCATTACTAATCTACAGAGCAGAATGTGCAGCCTACGCAGCACTGCATAATCAAATAAAACCCTAAGCTGGAAAGTCCTGACCTGGGACCATCTGAGAATCCAAACTGAGAATGATGTAAATGTTAAGTGAACCCCAGACCCCAGAGATTTAGTATCAACCACAGAATATGAACAGTCCATTTATTACTTTAATGCTGACTTCATGCTGACATGTTAATATCTGGGGTGTCTTACAGAGCTCCTCCTGCTTCCCTCCAGGAGGCTTTAAAAGCACCAGACCACACGTGTGGATCACGCTGGCGGCTGGCATATGCCTTCTGCTGGACAGGGCTATCTGTGCCCTGTGTAACTTATTCCATTGAGGTGTTTCAGGTTCCTGCAAAGCCACTGTAAGAGTCATACCTCGACATCTGTGGTATTGGAGAAGAACTCCAGGCATGTCGTCTTCCCACTTGCAATATTGCCCTCAATACAAACCTAGCAGAAGACAAATGTACGTTAGGGAGAGAAATAAGGCACCCAGGGGAGCACGACGGAAAAACTGGGCTCAGGGAGTGGCCAGGTTCTTGGTTCGGGTCAGAACTTTTGAGTGGTAAGCTAAAACCCTGTCTCAGGAATCCCCCAAGTCCCACCAAACAGTAAGAGGAAAAAGCATCCCTGTAACAAACCCATGTGATCCATCCACTCCTGACCCAGTGTCTCTTGTTCTTGTTTTATTTAATAAGCTAGGGGTCAAAGCCTCAGCCTCATACATGCCAATCAAGCTGTCTACCACCAGACTACATTCTCAGCCCAAACCAACACTCCCCTCTCCCGGCCACCTTTGTCACCTGAACCGCACACAACTAGTCTGCCCAGTCAGGTTCTGAGCCCTTCCCTAGACCCACCCTTCAGATTGTTGTGTCGGCTTTAAAAGTGTCCCGTTTCCTTCACCCGAGTCTTACCGATGGCTTTGAGACTAAGAAGCATGTGTGTGTGCCATCTAGGACCCAACTTGCTGACCGGTACAGAGAAGCCTTCAATTGATATTTTGGTTTTGGTTCCAACAGATCACAACAGGTGCACAGTTCAATATAAGAGAAATTGCTCCTTCAGACACTCCTACACATCCTCTGGGGCAGAGAAGTGCCTACCCTATCATATAGTGGTCTGTTGCTTCACACCTGCTGGAAGTATCCACTGATAAGTGGTGATTTGCCAAGGCAGTTAACCAGGCAGGTGGGTTAAGTTTATACCCAGACCCAACAGGCCCCTTCTAATGACAGGTTGGTTACACCTGTCACATTCCACACATAACACCTATCACACCTCACCTCACCACACCCAAAACTCTCCCTAGCAAGTACACGGTTGATTGGCAGTGAAGAACTCCAGCTCTGAAACTAACAAGTGCCCAGAATGGACAGTGACACTTCCCACAGATACAAGGCCATACTCCAGTTCCAGGTCCCTGCTAGCTCATACGACAGAACCCAGAGTAAATACAAACTGAACCCAGAGGAGACAGGAAGAGAAAGCAGCAGCCCTGCAGGGCAGTACTGGACCTTTTGTTGCTGCTCCTTCCTGAAGACTACCTTTCTTCGTGGGAAGACAACATGTCTGGAGTTCTCCAATACAACACCCAGAAGGCGCTCAAGCTGGGCATCACGCCCCATCTGATATTTCTTTCCTGTTCACTACAAGGACCTCATCATTGCCATTCAGACTGTTCACTCGTCCCTACCACGCCGTGAAATCCTCCGGAGATCTAGGTGTAGACTTCAAATGTGCTCGGCCAGCACCCGCCCTTGTCTGCGCCCCTCATCACAGCGCAAGCAACATATAAATGGGAACACAAGAGGAAGAATAGTCGGCAAAGGAAGGCTTCTAACTTTTTTTTTCTTTTTTAATGAGGGTTCACTATGTAATCAAGACTGGCCTGGAACTTATAATCCTCCTGCTTCAGCCTCCTGAGTAGAATTACAGGCATACTCCACCACACCCAGTCCAGATCCTTCTTTTGTGAGTGTTCATGTGTGGGCACATGTATGCACTCATGCGTATGCGTGTCAACAGCAGAGTCCAGGTATCTTTCTCTAGCATTCTCAACCTTGTTTTGTGAGGTTGGCCAGGGATTCTCCTGACTCCGCTCCTCAGCACAGGGATGACAAGCACATGCTGCTTTTTACAGAGGGGTTGGGGACCCAAACTCGGGTCCCCAAGCTTATGCAGCAAGCGCTTTACCCACTGAGCCATCCCACCAGCCTCTGCCTGTTGTCTAAAACTATTTTATGAGGAGTGTCTGCACACAGAAGAAATTTAAGTCATCACAGAGAAAATATCAACCACAAGCTCAATGCAAAGGTAGCACCATTGCCTTCTGACCTGCTCCCTCCCCATAGACTTTTCTTTCTTTCTTTTTTTTTTTTTTTTGAGTCTTTTGATTGCTTGCTGAAGGCCTACTATGTGCCTAGCACTTCACATGGAAAACCTAATCCCAGCCTCCAGTGTTCACAATAAATGTGAGGGTAACAAAGAAAGTAGCAGGTGACTGCAGAAGGAGGAGGGTCTGCTGCTGAAGTTTGCAGGCAGCTTGGCCCAAAGTTTTGTGTGTGTATGTGTCCCAAAGTCACATTCGTCAACTCAGCCCCTGTCCCCCAGAGATGGAGTCCAATCCCCAGCCTCTGACTGGAGTGGGTGAGCATCTTGCTCTGGGGCTGGGATTAGAACTTACCTCATGCTTGCTAAGCACACACTGCCGACGGAAATCCACCCACTCTCATTTTCGATTTTTAGTTGAGACACAGCCAGGGCTGGAGAGGTGGTTCAGCGGTCAAGAGCACTGACTGCTCTTCTAGAGGTCCTGAGTTCAAATCCCAGCAACCACATGGTGGCTCACAACCATTTGTAATGGGATCCGATGCCCTCTTCTGGAGTGTCTAAGACAGCTACAGTGTACTCATATAAATAAATAAGTCTTTCATTTATAAGAAAGTGAGGAGAGAGTCTTGCTCCATCCTCTCGCCTCAGTCTCCTCAGTGCTGATCTCAGGCCTGTAACAGCATCACACCCAACTCTACACCTTTCTTTTTAAGTAACATTTTATATATATGAAGTCAAACATTCTCATTGCAGGGCCCATCTCATTAAGATAGGCATAATGGCACATGCCTTTAATCTCTGTACTTAGCAGAGCTCTAAGTGGTCTGGGTGAGTTCAAGGCCAGCAAGGACACAGTTGAGACCCTGTCAGGGGAGGAGCCATACAGTAATGATAATCACCCATAACCCCACAGAGCTGCCAATCAATGTGGACACTTAATGAAAACCAAGAACAAACAAACAGCATTTCTCCCACCCTTGGAGGGAGACCTCTCTACTCCTCTCCGCTTACCCCACGGGACTCCCACTGTGGTCCACTACCATCTTACCTGAAAGGCAAATTGGATCACAGTGCATGGCTGCTCTATGATCTGACTGTGTCCCCTAACGTTCCCAAGCTGGAAACTTAGTACCCGGTGCAACAGTGTTGAGAGACTGGACCTTGCAGAGAGACTGTGTGATCTCCGCAATCACGTACCACTCGCCAAGGTGCATGGGGAGTGGTACTGTGGAGGCAGGGCAGTCTTCAGTGGACGGGTTCCTGACAGGAAGGGGATGAACTGTGGATCTCTGCTCTCCTCTTCCACAGGATGAAGCACACATGCAGCCTCCAACAGGCATTAGTCCTTCACCCCTGAACTTCCCAGCCTCCAGACACAAGAGCCAAATAAATTTCTACCCCTCAAAGGTTACATGATACCCCCTTTAACTCCAGCACTTGGGCGGTGGAGACAGGAAGATCTCTGTGATTTCCAATTCAGACAGGGCTACATGGTAAAACAGTGAAACCCTGTCTCGAAAACTTAAAAAAAATAAATTAGTAAATGGTACAGAGTTTATGGAGAAGTCCTTTGGTGGCTCCGCCGCTGGCATCTAGCCCAGTTTCTCGGAACACTCCCAAGCCTCCGCGACCTCTCCAGGGACAGACTATAAAGCCAGCCGACTGCTCTTCCTTCATTCTTACAACTACAGTTCATGTCTTAGGGGGCATCAGGGTGTCCCAGTGAATGCCCTCCTCAAAGTCCCAGACTCACTGCTTTCTAGATTCACCACTGAATCCTTCTTACTGTCCCCTCTGTCAGATTGACCTTACAGTGCTCAATGCCAGTGGCTTGATTTTCAGGTCCCATGGTTCCAGCCCAGCGCCTCCCACACAGAAATGTACTTACGTGGCTATCAGTTATCCTGAACCTGAGAGCAGACTCCACACTACCCACATTCTACAAAATGCTACAATGCGCTCCAGGGTGCATCAGACCATATTCAGACAGCACCCAACACTTGGCAATGTTAGCTCAACAATTACAAACACAATTCTACGTTACTAGCCATCCATATTTTTATTTATTTATTTATTTATTTATTTATTTATTTTGGTTTTTCAAGACTGACTTTTTTCGTGTGGCTCTGGCTGTCCTGGAACTCCCTCTGTGGACCAGGCTAGCCTTGAACTCACAGAGATCTGCCTCCTGAGTGTTGGGACCAAAGGCATGTGCCACCACCACCTTCCTCTTCTAATTTTTTAAGTGTATTTTATATGTATAAATGGTTTGCGTGCTTGTACGTCTGGGCTCCAGTATATATACCTGGTACCCATGAAGGCCAGAAGAGGGGAGGTCAGATCCCTTGGAATTGAAATTAAACAGTTTGTGGGCTGTCACGTGTGTGCTAGAAACAAAAACCTGAATCTTCTGTAAAAATCAACAAGAGCTCTTAACTGCTGAACCATTTCTCCAGCCTTGAAACCAAGCCTCCTCTCCCTGTGCTGTCACCCCTCCTTCCCAGGGTCCCTTCTTCCTCCTGACTACCCTCACTCCCACCCCCCACTCCCACCCCCCCCACCCCCCGAGGGGCGCAGAGGGGCAGACCTTCCACTCTCTTCAGAGGCACCAAGGTACTCCAGCTATCTTCTCCCCAGCATCCGAGCTACAGTCTCTCAGTTCCCTTAGGAAAATGGGCCCTGACACACAACCAAAATCCCAGTATTCAGGAGGGGTTGAAACAGAAGAATCACAAGTTTAAGGCCAGCCTGGGGTACATGGTAAGATGATCTCCAAGGAAGGAACTGAACCCTTGGGCTGACAGTAAACAAAAAAACCTGTCCAACTGGCACTTCCTTTGACCTCGCAGCCCTACTCCCAGTGCCTGCCTATCAAGCACCTCCTGACTGAGGCCACCCTGTGGACCCTCATGGATTCCCTGGTCTCCACTAGATGGCAGAAGGAAGTGAGAATGCTTTCCCCCATATCTGGACGGAACAATCAGCAGTGAAGCAAATAGCATTTTAAACCGTTTCACTCAGCATCTTTGGCAGTTTACACATTACCTGAAGAACAGTAATATCTGAATGCCCCACTCACACCTGTACACACAAGAAACGGTGGTGGAATCTGGGGTGAGGGCCCCGGGCCACAGAAGGAAGACAGATTTTTATCCCTGGATATCATCTTGGGTTTTTTGTTTTTTGTTTTCACTGTGTGCACCACTGTTTCACTCTCTGCCTCCAAAAAAAAAAAAGAAGAAGAAGAAGAAGAAGAAGAAATTAACTCTATGTTGAAGAAGGCATGCAAATCGAAACTTACCACTGCTTTTCTCTCCTTATCATTTTCTCTATCTTTATCTAAAAGAAAGAAAGAAAGAAAGAAAGAAAGAAAGAAAGAAAGAAAGAAAGAAAGAAAGAAAGAAAGAAAGAAAGGTTTCAATTATTCACTCTGCTCTGAGTCGACCTGATAAATGACCACACAGTCATTTTGTATGCTTGCTCCTTGGCTTACAAAAAATGTTTACGTTCTTAGGACCCTCTATAGTTGGGTCCTGTGGGTGACACTCTACAGTGGCAGGCTGGGTCCATTTGTGCCTGCTTACTTTCCTTCGCTTGGTACAGTCTCCCTTCTTTTCACCTGGATGGTGTGCTTAGGATCTTCAGAGAGCACACAGGAATGACCTACACTCGAGAGATCCCGAGGGGCGGCGGGTGGGTTTAGGCTAAGGGCTGGGACCCAGGCTGTCTGTTCTCTAGCCCAAGGCTGGCAACACTGCCAACCCACCTGGCAACAGCCCGAGGCCAATGAAAGCTACGCCACCGGGCTTCCATTTCGGAAGTAAGATCCACAGTGCCAGGAAGAGAAGGGAGAAAGTCAGAAGCCTGAACCCACCCTCTGAGTCCGCAGACACCAGTGGATTTAGTCATCCACTAAGAGCTGACTAAATAAATACAGCCCGTGCCCCAACTAGCCACCTCCCAGGCTTAAAGAATCTGACAATAAATAAATAAAAACGGGGCGGGGGGACGAGAAGCCACATTTGGGCCCCACCAAGTGCTGGTCCTGACAGTTCTTTAGGACCCCACAGTCCCCAGACCCTTCCTAGGGAACTAGCAGGTGAGGGGCGGGATCCAGCGCAGCCTCTACGAGGTGACACAAAAGTACAAGTTACCCGGAGGCCAGGCGCGGCGTGGTGCCCACAGCGGCCCGGCGCCCGAATCGAGACTCCCGGGGCTCCCGGAGCTCCCCGGGCCCACGCTACGCAACGACCGGGCAGCCCAACCACGCAGCGACCGCAGCAGCATAGCCCGTGGCTGATGTGCAAGTCCTACTTCCTTCCGGTGCGTCCAGGAGCCCCGCCCCACCCCTGGCCCGGCCCCGCCCCACCCCTGGCCCGGCCCCGCCCCTTAAGGGGTCCGCTCGCATTTCTCACTCGAGGCTACACCGAAAAGATTCGAAGTGAGGATTGCCCTGAAGAATGGCCCTGACCCAAGTGAAACTTAGAGAATGGATGGCTGATAATGCCAACAGCTGATTGGTTCCTTAGTTCCCTGATTACTTCCCTGGTTCCCTACTCTACCCACACCTCGCACCGCCTACTCAGGATGTAATGTATTTTCCTTGGAAGAACTCTGCAAGTAGACCTTGTCAACTTGGGCACCCTTTTCCAAGCTTGTCCTTGTCCTTTAAAGGGCCCTTGGTTTAATCCCCATCATCATTACCCAGTGTGAGGGACTCGGTAAGAAGGGATGAAAGCCATTGTCCAATGTCCACAGCCTTTGACATTTTCAATGTTTGGACTTTAATGTCGGACCCCTCGGGAAAGCGGCATTTACAATGCACAATGCATGGGGAGAAGTTTTCCATTTCCTCCCGGTGGCAAGATGCTAGCAGTCATCTTGGGCAGGAAGCAGAAAGACATTTTCAGGTTTTTGTTTGACTCTTTTAGATCTGTGACAAAAAGACATCACCCTAACAGGGCTTCCTGTGCATTTGCTAGGCACCTAGCAAAGGCAAATATAATCTTCAAAATCAAAGTCAGCGGGTTTTGTTTTTTTGTTTTGTTTTGTTTTGTTTTGTTTGTTGTTGTTGTTGTTCTTTTTTGAAAGCAAGCATCTTGGGGTAAGATTGTTGGTAACTGCTGATCAGATTCAGCAGGATGAACAGGTCTTAGCCGGGCAGTATCTAAAGAGGTGTAAATGGACTGCGGTGCTGTGCTAGTTAGTTAGTTCTTACCAATGCAACACAAACTAGAAACACCAGAGAAGAGGGAGCCTCCTTGGAGAAATGGGCTGTGTCAGATTGGCCTGTGGGCGTGTCCTTGGGGCACATTCTTGTTGCTAATTGATGAAGGAGGGCCTCCTCACTATGGGCAGTGCTGTCCCTGGGCAGGTGAGCTCAGGGTATTTATGAAAGATCGAGCCAGAGAACAGAAGCCAGTAAACACGGTTAGTTCATCTGCTTTGGCCTCTGGCTCAAGTCCCAGCCTTGAGTTGCTATTTCGTCTTCCCTTGGCTACAGGCCTGTAAGCCAAATAACCCTTTCCCTCCCCACCCCACCCCCGAGTTTCTTTGGGCCAGTGTTTGTTTTATCACAGAGAAGCAGGTGATTATCCAGTGATCCAAGAGAAATCCTAAAACTTAGCTCACGTAACGGAAGGGATGTTTACTCCCTGTGTCTACAATGAAATGCTCCAAGATGGAAGTCCCGGCTACTCTGGAGCACGTTATAAACCGTGAGACAACTAACAGCAGTGGGAAGCCAAAAGTACTCGAGACAGGTTTGCACATTCTGAGAGCAAGGACAGACTGACAGGGCCAGACCATGCGTTCAGGCTATATATTCAATAGCTATTGATGAGTGCCCCAGACCCTGGGGACCGTGCGAGCAGAGGAGCAGACAGATCCTTGCTTTATAGAATTTGTTTTTATTTTAACTGATGCATTACTTATTTGCAAGATACCATGGGATGTTTCATTATATGTACACATTGTGTAATATTCATATCAGGATAAGTCTGACACTTCGGAATAATTCCTGTGCTGAAAACGTTCAAATTGTTTTCTTGCAGCCTTTTAATTTTTAAATAAAACAATACATTCTCATTATCCATCGTCAATCAGACTAACCGAACATTGGAACTGCTCTTGCCTAAGTTTAACTTACTACCAGTGAATCAATGTTTTCCTGGGAGATATACTTATAATCTGAATGGGATCTCAAAAAATGCAGAGGAATGACTGGCAGTTCTAGACTAGGTAGCCAAGGGAAATCCTAAGGAGGTGACATTGAGATGCTCAAATGGCGAGGAGGCCGACTGGCGTTCTTGGGTTTTCCTTGCTTACTCCAACAATGCTCCTCTACAGGAAAGCTCCAGGGCAGAGCAGTGGTGGGCATCTGGCCTGGGTTAGGCTAGGCACCGCGACCTGACAGGTTCCAGGTCTCAGCTACTGTTGGAAACTAAAAAGACACAGGCAGGCGGAGCCAATGGGCAGCCCGAGCTAGTGCGCACGCGCGCTGGACTTGGGCTGAGAGTGGATCCGGCAGGACCAGCCAGCCCCGGCAGTTGAGGTGGTGGCGCGAGTCCTGGAGAAGGCTTGAAAGAGAGGCGTGACTGTTGGGTCTGTGGGCAAGATGGAATCTCCACAGATCGTCGACGATCGGGCCTTCTGCTGCACTCTGAAATGCTTTGTGAAGTTGCTGCGGTTGGTGAGGACCCGGGCGGGAACGCAGGGCAGTCGGTGGTCAGGAGTGCTCCTGGGTAGAGAAGTGGGTTCGGAAGCCTGGAGCAGCATTTGCTCGGCTACCTGATTTCCAGCCACGCCTTTCCAGACGCAAGGCATTGATTGCTCCGTGGCTCAGTCCGGAGAACTGTAGGGTAGGGTGGCTTCCCCTTCGGACGGAGTAGGGACACGTCCGTGGGTCTATCAGTCGTTTTAAGAACTTGGTGATAACAAGACCTGGCAGCTGTAACGTCACCACTCAGAAGCCTTAAAGATTTTTTTAAGGTTCTTTTATTTTTAAGTTGATGGTCTTTTACTCAGTGTAAGTCGGATATTGGATGTGACCGAACTTAGAGCAGATACAACCCAGAGCGAGAGCAAAGAGGAAACTGCCCGTATTAGGGCTCCAGTCATAACAGGGGCATTGCTCTCTGTTCTGGACAGCACTTTGGAGAAAGGAGATCATCTTTAAAGGGTAATGGTCTCAGCTTGTTGAAGAAGTACAGACTGCCAGGTCCGGAAGAAAACTGGACCGGACTCACTCAGTACCTGTAGCTCCTCCCAGAACTCCTCACCCCGCCCCCTACGTAAACCTGATCTGCCCGAGGGCTGGGATTCCCTTCCCTTCCCTCTCATTTCCTTATAAACTAGCCATTTCAGCAGGTTCTCCTGGTGCCCCACCTCTCTCTCTCTCTCTCTCTCTCTCTCTCTCTCTCTCTCTCTCTCTCTCTCTCTCTCTCTCTCCCTCCCTCCCTCCCTCCCTCCCTCCCTCTCCCCCTCCCCCTCCCCTCCCCCTCCCCCTCCGCCACCCCTCTCTCGCCCCCCATACACCTCCCCCCCCTCCGCTCCCTCCTATACTGGCTCAATTCAATCTGACCACTTCCACTTCCTTTTCTCCTCAACCATACCTAAAAGCCCTCGTCTTCACTTACGAAATACCATAGTAAAAGGAATGTAAGAAAACTCAAAAGTAAATCCTTTAAAATTTTGGACAGTTGACATGAGATGGTTAAAAGTTACAAAATTGTCCACATAACATGAAGAGTTTATTATATTGAAGGCGTGTCAAAATTAAATGACACCCAGAGAAGGCAGTATTTCCCAGGCGACAGAAGGCACAGGTAGATGGACACTAGAGAGGTTGTTGTAAAGGAGATTCAAACTTCAGATGAATGAATGAGTGAAATATGTATATGAAAGCTTCCCCATACCAGAAATCTGTGGTTCTGAGAAATAGCACCAAATTATGGTTCATATGAGACATTCAGAAAAGTACTCCGGAGCCAAGGGAGAGGTGCCTTTGGTTTATTTAATCAAGAAGGTGACTGGTGATCTGGGGTTTTACATTAGTTTCAGAACACTGAAAGAGATGGGGGGGGGTAATATAACTTGTGTTTTGTTGTTCTGTTTTGGTTTTGAGAGGGTCTCATAGCATGTCTCTGGCTGGCCTTGAAAAATCACAGAGTTCCATCGGTCTCTACCACCCTGCTTCTTCTTCTGCTTCTTCTTTCTTTCTTTCTTTCTTTCTTTCTTTCTTTCTTTCTTTCTTTCTTTCTTTCTTTCTTTCTTTCTTTCTTTTAAGATTTATTCATTTTATGTGATAGTGTTTTGCCTGCCTGTATTTATATGCACCACGCGAATGTTTGGTAACTTCAAAGGTCCAAAAAGGGCGTCCAGTCGCCTGGCAGTGGAGTTATGGGTGATTGTGAACCGACATGGGGTGCTGGAAAACAAATCCAGGTCCTCTACCAGAACAATATATGCTCTTAATCACTGACCAAATCTCCAGACCCCGATATTCTCTACTTGGTGTGAGAGACTGGATGTAGCTCAGTGCTGCAGCTACTGCCCTTACAGAGAATGCAGGGGGCGGGGTCTGTTCAAGTTCATGTTGAGTGGCTCCCAGCCAACTGTAACTCCAGCTCCAGGAAATGGGACCCCCTCTTCTGGCAGCCATGGGCACTGCATGCCTGAGACATAAAACTTTACACAATTTATTTATGACTATTTAATGTGTTCCAACTTCTGGGCTACTAGCTGGAAGAAAGAGCAACCAAGACAAAAGCAGATTCCTAACTCACAGAATTCTGTCGCCAAGACAGAAGTCCCTGCGCCATAAAACTTTTGTGTTCAGTCAACAAAAGTTCTTCAAGAGAAAACGAGCTTGGTGGGCGGGGTTGTCAGGGCTGTAGAACAAGACAAGTCGTAGTGTCCTGGGTGCTAAGTGAAGAAACTTGAGGCTGTGATCAGCTGCATGCAACACCAGGAGGACAGAAGTAAATGAGGCCTGGGAAGTGACCACTGGACAAATGGACAGGCGAATTTTTGCTAGAGTAGATGGTAGCTGACTCTGAGATCCAAGACACACCGTGAAAGGGGGACTGTACAATAGAGAGTACAGATTTGAAGGAATTTTAAATAGACAAAGTATGTGAACAAATTTACTTTTTAGACGGTCGAGTTGCCATAGGTGATAGGAAAGACACTTGGATTTCCATTGTGTGTGTCATTGGATCAATGGGACACAGATATATACCTATGAACTTATCACCATAATCAGGCTAATCAATACAGCCATGCATGGCAAACCTTAGTTTTGAGCTGATTGCTTATATACCAGCAGTCCCGTGAGATGATGTCACCTGGTGATATCAGCACCATCTTAGTGTCTGTATTTTTATGATAATTTGCACAACAAAATCACTCAATGTATTTCCCAGAGTGGATCTGTTTGTTAAGAGGCACATGATTGGCACCCAAACCCCTAAAATGTTCCTCATGGCCACGGTAATCCCTTTCTCCTGCCTACTCTAGCCCCAGGGGTCCACTCATCTGCTTTCTATAACTATATTTTATATAAAATTTAGTTCTGTTTTGTATAAATATAGCTTTTGCTGTAACTGCAGGTGAACTTTTATTTTCTAGAATTTTTGACGAATAACATATTGTCTACTCATCTTGTCATCTTCCATATTTATTTTGAGAGTCATCTATGCCATATGACTACGTCATTCTTTTTGCTAACATTCCATTGTGTGGATAGACCTGTTTCCCTGCCCTTCGTGCATGTGAGCACCTGCATGTGTATGTACATGAGTGTGAGCACCTGTGTGTATGTGTGTGTCCATGCATGCCTGTGTGTCCCTGAGCATGTGTGCGGGTGTGCATACATGTATGTATGTGGTATGTGTATGTATGCATGTGTGCATCCATGTGTTTCTGGGAATTAACAAAGGCCTTCACATGTGCTAAGTTAGCGACCTCTCATACCTCCCAGCTCTGATCACATGTTCTTTATCCACTCACTAACGGGTATCATTTAGGTTGTTTCCAGACTTCAGCTGGCCATGTGTTTAGTAAGAGGAATTACATAAAAATGCACATAGATTTCTTTTTCTTCTGACAGTGTTCCTACCCACTTCCTCCTCCTCTTCCACTCCCACCCTCCCCTTCATCTTTCCCCTCATGGCAACATTCAACTGAAGTTCAATAGGAGATTGCAGATTACTAAGAGTTAAGCAACTGTGAGGGAGTGGACGGTGAAGAATTCTAGGCAGCCAGGATGCAGATGTTTTTGAGAAGTAGCAAGAAGCAGAAAACAAGCAAACAAACAAGCAAGCAGAACTGAACAGGGCTTGTCTGGGGAAGAGGCGAAAGCAAAGGGCTTTGGGGTGGGGGGAGTTTCACAGAAGACAACCCAGATGTCTATAGGAAGACAGGAGAAGAGCTGGCTGAGGGGGCAGACTGAGAGGGAAGGGAGACAGGCGCTTGAGGGGACAGACCTGAGCAGCCCAGTGGAGTGCTTAGCTGCACTTGAACAGGTCATTTAGTCCTCTAAACCATGAGCAGGACTCAGGACCCACGTTGGCCATGCCTCTCCTGTCTACAGCGTATGACGGAGCTCTTACTGGTTTTAGACCTCATTTTGGGGCTGGGATATGTGTAACTCACGGTACAGCACTCACATACCCGAGACCCTGGATCCAGTCCCCAGTACTACACATGCACACACCCTTCCCATAGTAAGTAAGCCGACTGAATGATCCATGACTAAGTCTTTGTTTTCTCCTTCTAGGTGGTAACTGTGGCATCTATGACCTTTTTCATCATTGCACAAGCCCCTGAACCATATATCGTTATCACTGGGTTTGAAGTCACCATCATCTTCTGTTTCATAGTCTTGTATATGTGCGGACTTGACAAGATAATGAGGTTTTTCTTTTGGTCTTTGCTTGTAAGTGATGAACTTCAGCATTAAAACTTAACTACTTCTCCAGCCATAGGAAGGCACCTTAGTCAACAACTTGATTCTCCTAAATGTTTAAGGTGATCTCTGCTCAACTGCTAAGCTCCCCGTGTTTTTCTTGGGGAAGGCCCTCAGAGACTCAGGGCAGCCACACGACATAAATTCTCTTTACTGTATGTACCAGTAGGTGTGGCTGCCCTTTCTGTTTGGGAGTCCTCTTTAGTATGAATGTTCTAAAGAAATTTAGATTTAGAATCATGTTAATAAGTTAGAGCATGTTCTTAACTCCCCTCCCATTTTTTTCTGCTTTTCTCTTTTATTAAAAATAGATCCTTTTCTCATACAATAATATATCCTGATTATAGTTTCTCTTTCCTCTGCTGCTCTGAGTTCCTAACTCCCTCCCACTGGATTCACTGCATTTCTGTCTCTCATTAGAAAAGAATAGACTTCTAAGAGATAACAAGCAAACATAACAAAATAAATACAATAAGATGAAGCAAAAGCTATCATATTGAAAGTGAACATGGCAACGCCACAGGAGGAAAAGAGTCCCAAGAGCAGGCAGGAGAGTCAAGAGTCCCACTTATACCTTTAGGAATGCTTGCCCCATCAATGGCCCCAAGGGGCTACCACAGCTATCAAAATAGACAAATGGAAATTATTGGGCAAGGTCTAAGTGGCGCTTCAGCAAGGGATTGCAAAGTTCTAGAACAAACAAAAACAAAGCAAAACAAAACAAAATAAAAAAACAACTTAACTTTTACCTCTCTCTTCTCTCTCAAGTCGCATCCCAGTACCTCATCTCCCCAGCACCCCGCCCCCCACTCTCCATCCCTTCTTTGGCTAAACAGGAAACTGCCCCCTCTTCCTCCACGGCACTTGACGTGTCCTCTTGGATTCTGAAGTGCTTGTACCCAAGCTGCTAACTAAGGAGAGAAGACTTCAGAGCTGTTCTCAAGCCAGAAGCTTTTAAATGGTACCTTCTGGAACCATCTTGGGAAGCAAGTGCTGGGCATGTGAGGCTGGAGGTGTGTAATTCAGTTGGTAGAGTTCTTGCCAATGTGAACGCAGCCCTTGATTAGCATAGCATACACTAGCTGTGCCAGCACACACCTATCCTCAGCATCTCAGGAGGTGGAGGCAGGAAGATCAGAAGTTGAAGGTCATCCTCGGCTACACAGAGAGATGAAGGGGGGCCCTATCTCAAAATAATAATATAATACAAGTTAAAAATAAAGCCCAAACTAGAAATGGTTTACTTTAAAGAGACCACTTAGGCTCATTCTCATAATCCAGCCATAAAATGACAAAGGCATGGACTAAGGTTTTAGCTGTAAGAGGAGAGAAAGGAGTTCTTTAATGAGGTTCCTCCTGCTCATGACTGGATGCAACATCTGCTTTCTGCACAACTGTCATTGATGCTCTTCTAGGGAAGTATTCCTACTGCCACTTCCGAGTTAGGGAGATACCATCCCACTGAGCCACATCTCCAGCCCTCTTTTTTTTTTTTAAGATTGTATTTATTTTATTATATGTGAATGCACTGAAGCTTTCTTCAGACACTCCAGAAGAGGGCATCAGACCCCACTGCAGATGGTTGTGAGCCACCCTGTGGTTGCTGGGAATTGAACTCAGGACCTCTGGAAGAGCAGTCATGCTCTTAACCTCTGAGCCATCTCTCCAGCCCATCCAGCCCTCTTTTGACTTTTCTATTTTGAAACAAGGTCTTACTGGGTTGCCCAAATTGGCCATGAACTCACCCTGTAGCCCAGGCTAGCCCAGGCTGCCCTTCAGCTTTCCCTCTTCCTGCCTGAGCTTAGCCAACCCTAGAGGAGTATTCACCCAGCGGCTGAGGGGGGAGAACGGGCCAAGGAGCCCGGCCGGGGGCATCTTCAGGTGGAAATGTTGATAGCATCGCCAGCTGAGGTGGGAACTAGACCTGAGGTGCTGGTCCTGAGCTCAGAGAGAATGTAGGACGTCAAGAGGAGCAGCCAAGGAAGGCAGGGAAGGAACCAGGGAGGCCCCGTGTCACCGACCGGAACCATGCAGGAATAGTGAAGAATGCCACATAGACAAGAAGACAAGTACTACAACATGTAAATCTCCCCCTCCCCCAGCTGGGATCATGGAGGGGCGGAGCTCTCTCCAGGGTGGCTTCCCATGACTGGCAAGTTCTAGGAAGACTGTGAGAAAGACAACTTATAACCAAGAGGCCACCACTGCTCTAATTTCCTACTTCCTAAGGGAATTGGACAGATAGAGGTAGCAATACTGGGGCCTCTGTCCGGTAACTAGGAGGCTCTCACTAGCATTAGAGGGCTTTGAGGTTCAAAATGACTATGAACTCTCCATTTTCTTGGCATTAATTTTGCCAAGAAATTAATGCCAAGAAAATGCTACTACATGCTACTACACAGCATATTTGGAGTTTGGGGCTTTCTTTATAATTTTGTTTTCTGACAGGGTCTCTCTCACTAGCCCTGGCAGTCCTAGGTCTCACTGCCCTTGAACTCCCAGAGATCCTTGTGCCTCTGCCTCCTGAGTGCTGGGGTTAAAGGGCTATGTCACCCTGCCTGGCTGAATATTCTGCTTTCCCTGTAAAGACAGTGTTCAAGCTGGGTGTGCGGCTCACACCAACGACCTCAGCGTGCAGATGACAGAAGCTGGGGCCTTGCAGCTGGAGGTCCATCTGGGCTACAGGATGAGTACCAGACCAGCCTGGGCTACAGCCTGAAACCTTGGCTCAAAACCCAAAAATAAATAGACATGATATCCTAAACTTCCTGTAGGGGGCATAGGTGTTCAGACATAAGCATATCCCCCCTCCCCACCCCCCTGGCTCTATGCACTCCCTAGAACAGCACTTTTGTACCAAGCCAGTTCCAGCCTAACTCAGCGATCACAGCTGCTGGCTGGGGTGGAGCCTGCTGGCCTGAGCCAAGCATCCAGCCCAGGGGAGTTCACCCAGGACAACCAGGCTCATTTGCTGCAACTTTTTTCCTTCCTTGAAGCAAATCTCTTTTCTCATTAACTACTTTTCTTTTGGAAACTACTATTTTTTTTTTCATTAATTTCTTCCTGTCTGCTACTACTATTTTTTTTTTTTGGTTTTTTAGATTTGGTTTTATCAGGACAGGGTTTCTCTGTATAGCCCTGGCTGTCCTGGAACTCACTTGGTAGACCAGTCTGGTCTTGAGCTCAGAAATCCGCCTACCTCTGCCTCCCAGAGTGCTGGGATTATAGGCGTGCGCCACCACTGCCCGGCCTCCTGTCTACTTTTTATAAGCATGCATAGACCATTGCATGTTGAGGACAATTTAATTTCCCACAATATACATCAATCTAAAAATGTAAATTTCTCTTGTCAAAATGCTTCATTTTGGAGAAATGATTAGAAGACATGACAATTGGCAAGCAACTGCTTGAGGAAGGTGGGTGGGACTTATCTGGAAATGACCTGTTTAGATGTGTGCTGTTTTCAGTTGGGAGTGAGGGATTTGTTTTCTGTTTATTTGTTTGTGTGTGTTTGTTTGTTTGTTTTTAAATGTGGTCACACTGTGTGGCACTAGCTAGCCTGGGACCCCGTGTAGACCACGCTGACCTCAAAGTTCTGCGTGCTGGAGTTAAAGGCGTGACCCACCATGCCTGGCTTCCTGTTTATTAATGGCACCATAGAAACAAGGTTATTTGACAGCAAATTTTTTTCAAATTTCCTATTTAAAAAAATAAGCATTCCAGCTTCCTAAGGGACCCTCTGTATCCTAAAACTTCTGCATAATTATCTGTCTTTCCTACCCAGATGAGTTCTCCCTCTAGCTATATCTATGTTTATACACACACACACACA
Organism: Apodemus sylvaticus; assembly: GCF_947179515.1. Taxonomy (NCBI): domain Eukaryota; kingdom Metazoa; phylum Chordata; class Mammalia; order Rodentia; family Muridae; genus Apodemus; species Apodemus sylvaticus. Next base: position 25,407,343 of record NC_067492.1, on the reverse strand, counting down.
CATACACACACACACACATACATATACATGTGCTCAAATAACTAAATGAATTCATGTGTTCTAAGATGCCCACAGGTAAATTGTAGAACAAATATATGGGATTTTTTTTCTGTTATATTTTAGTTTCCTAAAAAATACTGAATTCTGAAAAATTGAAAAACAGACTTCAAAACATTTTAGGGGGTTGTTCCATTTATTTGGGAGACAACTGCTGTTGATCTTGCCTTCCCACAGACCCCATGGTGCAAGAGTAGAACTCCTAACCCAGAGCTCTGCAGGGCTATATCACAGTCTTTGACGGCACACTGACTTCTCCATTGTGTGTTCTTAGGATGTTATCAACTCAATGGTAACTACATTGTGCATGCTCATTGTGTCTGTGCTGGCCCTTGTACCAGAAACCTCAACGATGACAGTCCTTGGAGGGGTAAGTACAAGTCTTTCAGGTTTCTTCCAGTTGGATCAAAATGCAAATTAATTTGGAACTCTGACATGATCCTGGACTGGCCTACAGTGCCTACTGGCTTTATAGTTTGTGTGAGCAAATGCATTCTCTGATGAGCTTCAGTAGAGAGGGTTTCATACTGGAATCTGGCAAACAAAGAGGTCCTGGCATGTTTCTTACAGGGCCATACTAGACAGAGAGAATCTGCTAAAATCAGCTACCACTTTTAGCTCTGAAAAACCCGATGTTAAACAAGAAAAGCAGCATGATCATTTCATAACTCTCCCCTTGAAAGGATCTGTACCACTGTTAGGTGAGACAGAATATTCCCATAACTTTTCAGATGCAATATAACAGATTTCCTCCCTGCAAGGGGTGTGGTAGGAAGCCTTGCAAACCAAGGGTTATTCTGAATGCTGCCCAAAGAGAAGCAAGTCATCCTAGACAGACTTACTCCTGGCAAGCAAGCCCAGAGGGCAGAGCGCAGTGAGTTCCCTGTTTCTCCACCTGGTTTTCTCCTGGGATCTGCGCATCTGCCCTTTCCTAGGCTCCAATCTAGAGAGCTGATTTAGAAACATCTTCCTTCCTACTTTCTTGTTCTACCTTAGCAAGGGCCACATAGAAGAGACCTTGGTCTGCCATGACTGTCAGAACCCTAGACGTTAACTCCTGTAGGCACTAAGCAACTTCTGGAGAGATTATTGTAGTTTTCTGGATAGGAGGTATGCTGAAATTCCAACCCCCAGTTGTTCTAAAGACAGTTCTGTCTGTCTACACTTTTAAAAGATGAGCCAGTCATTTGACTTTCTGTTCTCTCACTCATCACTTAAAGGATGTCTAAGCGGAGTTGCTCCGGCAGAGCGGCCGGTAGCCGTGTGGCCACTGAGCAGAGGGAAAGGGACTAATATGGCTTGAGACAAGCTCTGACTATGAAACAGACATTGAATTTCAGAGATTTTATTTTCTCCCCAAGAGAACGTAGCATATTTCATTAATAACTTTTATCATAGCAGTGATTTGTAAAGGGAACGCAGCCAGCTCTAGATAAGCCATTAGAGGAGTGCTGCCCAGCCCAGAAGACAGGGAAAGCCACCTGTGTCTGCGGGGGAACTGCAGTTGGCTCACTTTCCCTTCTGCTCACTTTGATTTTCCTCGGGCCTGGCCAGCCTCCTCTGCCTTACACGGGTGCCGCCCAGCCTTTGAACGTTCACTCTGCAGATTTGTGTCACTCCACTTCTACAAAAGTTGTATCACGACTATGGTCCCCAGGACTTAATCTCGAGCGACTGCCAGCGCCAGCTCTTTCCCCAGACAAGTCTGGTGACAGAAAAAGCAAAGAGCTGACCACTGGAGAGAGAAATGTCTACGTGATTAGCTAAATACCGTCAGTAGGGCTTTGAAGAACTCACGCATGCGTGTACGTACGCAGGCACATACGCAAGCATGTACGTACGCGCGTATGCACGCATGCACACAGGCAAGCACTCATGCATGCCAGTGCAAATCAAGAAGAGGCAACTTGCACTCCACCTCAGGGGTAGTGAGTTCTGCTCACTGCAGTTATCTCGTCCTTTGCTGTGGGTGGTATGAGGGACACTTCGCAGTGCTCTCTAATGTCCCTTCCCACTCTAGTGTTGGATGGTAGTCCAGAGAGCAAGCTCCCTACACTGGCAGGAAAGGGATCTAAAGGGCAGATCGCTGAGCATTTGCGTGGCAGAAACTGACAACGGTGTCTCTGTTCGCAGGTGTTTGGTCTCCTGACAGTAACATGCACTATTGCTGATTGTGCCCTCATGTGCCAGAGACTTCGGTTCAGTCCACATCGGCCTTATCAGAAAAGGTCCGATGATAACATTGACGAAGGATGATAATTTTGTGCTCATTTTAGTAGTTATTAAAATAATTCTTTATACTTCCATGTACCTTCTGCGGATCTCATTTCACTGTGAGTGCCGGCTAGTTTCATGTCAACTTGACCCAAACTAGAGATCTTTGGGGAAAGGGGTCCCAATGGAAGGGCATCCTGAGGCACAGGAACTCAGGAACCACATAGCTCTGCAAAGTCCCCTCCTCAACAGAGGTGTCCCAGATGGGGAGAGGGGTTCCCAGCTGAGCTTAAGACCTTCAGCTGTTCTCCCTTCTTCTCTTCATTGCTTCTTTCCTTCTTGGCTTCTTCCAAGGAGAGAGAGTCACACCAAGAGGAAAATCTCATGAAAGAGATTTATGGTGTGTAGGTGTGAACCCGAGGAGAGCTGCAGGAATGGGCAGCACAGATTGGGACAAAGCGGGCAGTACTTGTATAAGATTTCTGAGGGGACGGAGCTTCCCTGGGCAGACTCAAGTCCTGAGCTGGGGAACTCAAGGATTGGTAGGTTTTCCTGTTCAGCGACTGGTGACTTTTTTCACCCCTTTTCCCCTGCATCCAGCCCATGGAGTAAGTGGGAAGTCTTTCCTGGCCAAACTTGACTTTTGCTGAGAAGACATCTTTATGGGACTGCTGGGGGCCTGGGGAGAGGGGGTGATCAAGAAAGGGGTGCTGCCTCGGTCAACAGCTCTTGAGGGGCAACTTCTACTGAGGCAGAAAAGGAGGTGGGCCCCATGGACAGTCCTGGGATGGCTGCAGGCTGAGTAGATGTGGTGGTGCCTCCAGTTGAACCTGGACACATCTTGGACATCTCTTGTGGGATGTTTTACTGCAGTGGTCATAGACTGGGATGTGGGATGGCCTCTGCTTTCATGGATTTTGCAGCATGCTGCATAGACACTACACGTTCCCCAAATACCTCCAGAAGCTCTTTTCTCTGGGTTGGCTGGCAGCAGCTCCTGGGGATGTGGTTGCTGGATCTTGAGTTTTCAGGCTAGGCAAGGCGCCGTTTTCCCACAGCATGGACAGCAGACTGCTAGGCTAGGCAGCAGCCATCAAAAACAGGTGCACGCAGGATAGACTGCCAGCAGCCATTGAAGCCAGTTCCCCCAGCAGACCATCGCCCTGCGGCCACCCAGCCAACTGGAGAAGCAGGCCCAGCCTGACATAATCAGGCTTGGAACCCACTGTGAATCCTGCATCTACCAGGCATGGGTCCAGGAATGAGTCCAGGCGTGAGTCCAGCCGCACAACATCACAATCAAGGCTGGAATGGTCCCTCACACTCAGTCACAGGTGTCTGTTGCCTTTGCTGCACCTCGACAGGGACCTTCAGTACCCAGAACACCAACCAGCCAGGAACCTTCAGTACCCAGAACACCAATCAGGCTGGGACCCTCAGTACCCGGAACACCATCCCGCCAGAGACCTTCAGTACCCAGAACACCAATCAGGCTGGGACCTTCAGTGCCCGGAACACCAATCAGGCTGGGACCTTCAGTGCCCGGAACACCATCCTTCCAGGGAGCTTAGTCAGCGCCACACCATCTAGTAAGTCCATGCAGTCAGTGCACAGAGATCACATTGTGCACAAATTGCCACAGAAACACACCCAACATGAGAAAGCGCTGCCAACTCAACTCCCAAGATACTCGAACCATCAAAGACAACCTGAGGGCACAGACAAGATGGTTGATTCAGAGACTGCTTCAAGCATGCTTGCTTCTCAGCCAATGAGATGTTGAACGTCTTGAGGATGGTGAGAAGGAGCTGCCAACTGATTGGCTGGTGGAGGGAGGGCGGGTGGCCCCGGGATAGAAAAGAGTATCACTATGTAACCCTGGCTAGCCTGGATCTCATTCTATAGACCAGGCTAGCCTTAGAACTCAGAGACATCTGCCTGCATCTGCCTCCAGAGTGCTGGAACTGACCCACCACACCCAATATCACACACCCCATTTCTCAGTACTAAAGATCCCCCGTCCTCCTCCTCCTTTTAGGGTTCCCCCTCACAAATGAAAGTAGGGAAACACTGAGTAAACAACAGAGTTGTACACTAGCAAGCACAACCTAGAAGAGCTGCCATCCGGAAGAGCTAGTCAAGCACTGCACAAGAGGCAAGAATCCGGGACAAAGGGAAGAGAGGGCAGGCATTTAAAGTCAGAATTGGGGGGGAGGGGGGCGCTCCTAACCATCCCTGACAGAGAAAGGACCTGCGGATGGGGGCACAAAGGCACTTCCTCCTTCTGGGAAGGAAAGTTTCATGATCCAAACCAAACCCAAAATAGAGAGATTCAAAAGAAACAATGTGTAAAACAGGAAAAGCAAGGGTCCCTGAGATGGCTGAGTGTGGAAACCCTGCTAGGACCACACCCAAAGATCAGACTGCAGCCCCTAGGACTCCTGCGGGAGAGAAGCATCTCCTTTGAATATCATCTGACCTCCACTGACCTCCACTCCACAGGCACCCTCTCCCGAACCCCTCTCCTCAAACAAACAAATGGGTTTGAGTTTGTATTTTCATTCTCAAAAGATCCTTTCCCTAAAGCATTTCTTAAACAGTGAATCAGACCCAGGGTTGATTTCAGGGGCTGGGCTTTCAAAGCATAAGACATCATTCTGATGACGCTCAAACTTTTTCTTTTTTTATAGAAGCAAGTGTGTGGGGGATGGTTGGCTTTTCTGAGGACTGAATCCACTTGCATTTGTCAGAAAAAACTCTACCACTCAGCTAGGCCGACCACTCAGCTAGGCCGACCACTCAGCTAGGCCGACCACTCAGCTAGGGCACCGTCCCTTTTGAGTGATTATTTTGTAGTCAGCCGAACACTGACATCACAACTTGATCAGGGGGCTGAAGAGATGGCTCAGCAGTTAAGAGCACTGACTGCTCTTCCAGAGGTCCTGAGTTCAATTCCCAGCAACCACATGATGGCTCGCAACCCTCTCTAATGGGGATCTGATGCCCTCTTCTGGTGTATCTGAAAACAGCAGTAGTGTACTCACATACATAAAATAAATATTTAAAAAAAAAAAAGAATCTGTGGCCCTCTTCTGGTCTCTGTGGGTTCATGCATGCACATGGTACATACACACACAGATAAGGAGGCATGCACACATATACACAAATGAAAATAAATTTAAAGAAAAAAGTTGGTCAGGTTTAGAAAAATGCAAACCAAATAGAAATCTCACAGAACCAAAGCAAAGATTAATACACGGGGCCAGTATGATTAGCAAGTGTGAGATCACGGGATGGATCCCAGATGGGAAAAAAAGGTTACTATATTAAAAAAAATTCATCTTTATTTTTAAGACATATATCACAAAGAGGAAAACAAGGGTGATTTCCTACGAGAGCGAATTCCTAAATTAATCCACCATATTATGAGTAAAATGTTATGAGATTAAATCAGTGTTTGAGAACATGTGAAAAGACATCATTTCCTTCAAACGTGAATATTTGTTTCTGATTCCCAGAAAGGAGGGAAAGGAGGAGGAGGTGGAGGAGGAGGTAGAGGAGGAGCAGGAGGAGGAGGAGGAAAAGAGCTGAAAAATGAACATAGACATTTCATTGCCATTCTAAAACTAAACAGCTTTACCAGAATCAGCAAGGTCTTTAGTTAAGGTACCACAAATATTCTTATTCACGTGATGAAGAGAGGCAATGCCTACCACGTTAGTGAGAGCTTTTCCAGAATGACAGTCACTCCAGAATTCCTCCTCATAATGGAGGAAAGGCAATGAGACTCTCTGAAGGGAGGCAGGATCTATTTCTTTCCATGGGCACAATCACAAATCTTAAATCCCCTGGGAAATCATATACAACAAAGTAACTTAGCTGGGTGGCAATCAAATTCATAAACTAAAATGTTTTCCTATAATCAACTAAAATGTAAGAAGCCAAGCCAATGACGAACACTTTCATCGAATCCCACCATTTGGAAGACAAAGCAGACAGATCTCTGTGAGTTCAAAGCCACCCTGGTCTTACATGATGAGTTCCAGGACAACCCAGGACATAGTGAAACCCTCTCTCAAAAGCAAAATAAAACAAGAAATATAAAAAGTAAGGAAATGTTTCTCTTCACTACAGTCATCAAAATGACCAATGTTTAACAAAGAAGTAAAAATAAAAACCACTAAGAAGAAAACTTCATTTAAGGCTGCAGACCTCCTACTCACTGGAACCCCACGCCGGTGCTTGAGTTTGTATTGTATGTAACCTAGACTGATTTTCTGCTTGGGAGGCTTGGCTTCTTCACTTCCCTCAAGAATAAAGGATAATGCAAAGATCTATTGAACAAGGTTTTGGTTTCTCTTGCAACGCTGTAGCTTGACCTGTCTGTCTTGATGTGCACCCTTGTAGGGGTCAGCTGCAAAGCTGGCAAGCCTCCCTGTTGAGGGTAGGCAGGTGCCTGCAGACAAATGATACCTAGGCCTGCTGTGTAGGAGCATTAATGTCCTGTGCTGCAGCAGTGGGTTCAGCAAATCGCTTTTCCAGTGGATTTGATTGGCTAGTACCTAGGAAGCGGGCTTTTGCAGAGATACCCAAAGTTGAATGGGTTTTTTAAACCATTGTTGTAGACAATGGGAAGGTAGTTTTCCCTCTTCGTGTCTATTTCCCTTTCAGATAGTTGCACCCAAAAGACAGCTGCTTTGTCCAAGCTCCTACTTTGCTCCTCTGTTAAAATAAAAACAGGGGTCGACTTATGTCCCACTCCTGAATACATGTAAAATTTATACATAAATATCTTCTATGAAAATGATTTGTAATCTGTAGACATTACTTGGGAGATGTCTTGAGACATAAAAACCCATCTTTTGGGTTGACAGTATTTTGTTTTTCTCCAAATAAATCCAGTTTTAAAGTTGAAAAGAAGAAGAAGGAGGAGGAGGAGGAGGAGGAGGAGGAGGAGGAGGAGGAGGAGGAGGAGAAGGAGAAGGAGAAGGAGAAGGAGAAGGAGAAGAGAAGGAGAAGGAGAAGGAGAAGGAGAAGGAGAAGGAGAAGGAGGAGAAGGAGAAGGAGAAGGAGAAGGAGAAGGAGAAGGAGAAGGAGAAGGAGAAGGAGAAGGAGAAGGAGAAGGAGAAGGAGAAGGAGAAGGAGAAGGAGAAGGAGAAGGAGAAGGAGAAGGAGAAGGAGAAGGAGAAGGAGAAGGAGAAGAAGAAGAAGAAGAAGAAGAAGAAGAAGAAGAAGAAGAAGAAGAAGAAGAAGAAGAAAGAAAACTTCCCAGGGACAAAACACACTAAAATAACAATTTAGTGTTATTGATTAAAAGTTAGATGAAATCCTAATGATATGCCCCCAGGTTTGATGTAGGAACAAAACCGAGATACACATGGGTGTCATAAACAGTCTGAAATGAAAAATGAAGCCCTGGATCAAACAGTAGCACTAGTGAGCCAGCCTCCCATTTGCAAAGCATTCTGGGGGCTGGAGAAATGGCGCAGCACTTAAACTGGGGTCAGGTTTCAGTATAGTTGGCTCACAATCCCCTTTAAGTCTACCTGCCAGGCTCTCCCAATCTCTCTCTCTCTCTCTCTCTCTCTCTCTCTCTCTCACACACACACACACACAGAGAGAGAGAGAGAGAGAGAGAGAGAGAGAGAGAGAGAGAAGGGGGAGGGAGGGAGAGGGAAAGAGAAATCCTTTAAAATGTAAAATGCAGTGAGAGAATAGTGTGGAAAGAGACACAAATAAATCTGGGAACTTAGTAGATGACAAAGGTTGCATTCTTTTTCCATTAGGTAAAATCCAAGCCTCTCCCAGGGACTGACTGAGATAACGAGTTGTTTGGACAAAAAGAAAACTGGGGTTCTGCCTCACTATTCCTGTCGAAATCAACATCTCTTTACTTCTATATTTACCAGTAGATACTTGGATCTCCTTCTAGAAATACAGACCAATAGTTGTAATCTCCCAGGAGGAGACAGATTTGCTAGGAGTGGTGGCACTCACCTCTAATCCCAGCACTTAGGAGGCAAAGGCAGGCAGATCTCTATGAGAAGTTGGTTCTCTCTGAAAAACCACAAGATACTCCAGGTCTCTTGGAAGTGGAGTTATAGTCAATTGTGGGCCACCATATGGGTGCCGAGAACCCACCCAAGGACCTCTGCAAGGAGCACCAAGTGCTGTTCACCACTGAGCCCTCTCCAGCCCCACACCTCTCTTTTTCTATTTTTTCATTTTATGATGAGCCTGCTGGGTTGTGGTGTCCAACTTTGATATGATAGCTTTTGCTTCATCTTATATTCTATTCTGTCCATTCTTTTCTAATGAGAGACAGAAAGGGTGTGGTTACAGGGGGAGGAGCTGGGAGCTGTTGAGGAAGGGTAAACTGATAGGCTGGATGTATTATACAAAGATAGGATCTATTTTCAATAAAAGAAAAAAAGCAGAAAAAATGAGACAAGGTTAAGAACATGCTCTAATTTATTAACATGATTGTAAATCTAAGTTTCTTCAGAGCATTTACTGCTAGCTTACAGGCAATTCTGCTAGGCTCTTCTTGGGACCTCACAACAGCTTGAGCCATCATCTGCCTCTCCACCAGGTACACCAGATGAGCCAGGTGTGCCAGAAGTACCAGGTGCGGGCAAGCCAGGTGCAAGCCAGGTGCAAGCCAGGTGCAAGCCAGGAACAAGCCAGGTGCAAGCCAGGTGCAAGCCAGGTGCAAGCCAGGTGCAAGCCAGGAACAAGTCAGGTGCAAGCCAGGTGCAAGCCAGGTGCAAGCCAGGAACAAGCCAGGAGCAAGCCAGGTGCAAGCCAGGTGCAAGCCAGGTGCAAGCCAGGTGCAAGCCAGGAGCAAGCCAGGTGCAAGCCAGGTGCAAGCCAGGTGCAAGCCAGGTGCAAGCCAGGTGCAGCAGCAGCATATGAAGACTGCTTGCTACCCTAGCTCTTCCTCCTCTTTCTCTGTTCCCATCCTGTTCTTTCTCTGGCCAGCCTTTCTTCCTCTCTAGTCCTTTCTGTCCTTCTCTGCCCTGGTGGCGCTGCTTACTTCGGTAAACCTGTACCCCTTCTACAGATCCTCAGTTCCCTCCCTTCCCCCAAATAAATCTCCCTTATACCAGGTCTGTCACATGGTGTGATTTCTTAGGGAGACACCAAGGTATGGACCTACCGGGTACCCACAAAGGCTCTGGTCACATATTTCATAACTTTGGTGCCCAAAAAATTGATAGGCTCTCCTTGTACTTGTACTCCCCGCTGAGAGTTTAATTCACACATGGTAGGATCCTGGGCCCCTATCTCCAGTCTGCCTGCAACAGGATCTCTTTCCTGCCACCTGACCACTGGAGTTCTCCACACACCAGACAATGAGAGAGTTTTCCCTTCTGGTCAGCAAAAGGACTTCCCTGGAGGAGGCCTCTCTTCTACCAGAAGCTCTCTCTCCCCCCTCCCTCCCTCCCTCCCTCCTTCTTGGCCCCAAGTGTACCGAATCTGCTCAAGCATCTGTTCTCTGTTCATCCTCATGATGTACTGGGGACAGCATACCATGACAAGAACTGCCTGCAACAGGCCAGGATGGAGACATCTCAGAAGCCTGTAGCAGCTCCTTGTAGAAAAAGATGGTGTCTGGGACCCTGAGAAGCAACAGACACATCCCTCTAGGGGACCTGCCATCTGAAATAAGGGACTGCCTACAGTAGGCTGGGATGGAGACATCTCAGTAGCCCGAGGCAGCTCCTTGTAACAACAGTTGTTCCCATTTCTCCTAACCTTAGCCCTGGACAATGGCTGTATAGATTTCATTTGTGCGTGACTGCTCTTCAGTTGGCCTCGGTGTGCATAATTAGTCTATTATATCTGACTATCCGACTTTCTGCACCTTCTGCTCTGGTGAATTCTGTGAAGCTAGATGTTCCCTGATGTAATGATTCTTAAACAAAACTCGAGGCATGGGGCACAGCACGGCACAGTCCTAACGGCCCAGGTGTGTGCTGTCGGCTCTCATCTTGGAAACAATGCAATAACTGCACAATGGTAGTTCCAGATTCATGTTTGACTTGCAAAGAAAATTTGAAGAAATCATGTTTAGAAATATTAGAAAACGAAACAGCACATGCTGCTAGAGTCATACAGGTTCCATTACCAGAAAGTAAAGGAATTTAGTAGAGTCATGAAAAAGCATTAGTACAAGAGACACAATCATGGGATAAGGAAAAATGGAATAAGGGAACACAAACACTAGATACTTTAATTCAGAAAGAAAAACTATTGAAGTTATAAAACGAGTTTTGTACAACATTTGAGAGCAGTTATTTCCTTTGGATATGTATGGATAAGAAAGTATAGAATACATAAAGTTATACATTAGTAAAACTAAGTCAAAACACTGGGACTCTTTTTTTTATAATTAATCCAATCCTTTAATATGTTTAGAAATATATTTTTAAGAATTATTTATTTTATGTATATGAGTACACAATAGCTATCTTCAGACACACCAGAAGAGGGCATAGGGTTACAGATGGTTGTGAGTCACCATGTGGGTGCTGGGATTTGAACTCAGGACCTCCTGAAGAGCAGTCAGTGCTCTTTACCACTGAGCCATCCCTCCAGCCCCCAACACTGGGACTCTTAAAAAGAGTCATTGTGTGCAGTGCACAGAAGCAGAAAGCTCGCGGAGCTGCTGAGTTAAGGGTTAGCTTGACTCTTTCTGGCCAGTGCCCGGCAGCTTTGCCCATGTCATTTATCATTAGAGCTTCACAGGGAAAATGCGTGTAGCTGACCTGGGGGCTCTGAGCGCTGAAGTATAATAAGTCAGTCAAAAGTTAAAGTTTAAATTATGATAAATTTGCAATTATTATTATTTTGCCCACAGGCCTGGGAAGAGGGGAAGCTTGAAACTTTGGGGAACAATTGTGATGCTTCATTCTTTGTGGGATGTGGTTATTCTTTTGAATTTGATTCGGCAATGATTACGCAATGTCTCTTTTTTTTTTTCTACTGGCTTTTGGAGTAGCAATAAAAGACTGGGACAAGAGAAAGGTGAGAGAGTGAGTGAGGAGAGTGGGGTGTGTGTGCGTGGAGAGGGAGTGTGGAGTGAGAGAGCGAGAGTGTGAGGAGAGTGTGTGGAGTGTGTGGAAGGAGGAGGAGGAGGAGGAAGAAGAAGAGGAAGAGGAGGAAGGAGGAACTGCACCCCCCTGCCCAGAGACTTAAGGCCCCAGGGGGAGGGGAGGCCTAGCTGGGGCAGGGGCAGGAAAGGACATCCTCCTGGAGACATGGGGGAGGAGGAATGGGATGAGAAAATGTGGGAGGGCCAACGGGGGTAGGGGAGACAACTGGACTATAAAAAAAAGTAATGAAAATAAATAAATAAATAAATTTTTTTTTATAAAATCTACCATATCTTTTACTAGAAAAGCAAATAGGTTTGCCTTGCTCACAGGCCTCAGATGTAACTTTTTGCTATTCCTTTTTCTGAAGAAACTCACTTTGTAGTGACTTCCTTCAGTGATCAACCACCTGTGTCTCATGGTTAAGTAACCAGATAAGAAAAAGATACAAAATTTATTTAGGGTCTGAGGATACAAAAGCTTAAGTTATAAGGATCTAAAAAAGTGTTTTGAGAGTCAAAGAAGGTGTTTTGAGGTTGGTAAATGCAAGTTATGAGTGCTGGAAGATGTAAAAAAACTTAGGCAGTGATTAGAAAGTGATTTAAGGGACATAAAAGAAATGAAAAATGCTTCCATTTTCTTCCCCTCACTATGCTACTGTTATATTCGGACTTTGAAAGTTCAGAGTTTTAACATTGACCAATGGCATTCTGATAAATTATTAGCTTAACTCTAGTAAACATGCCAGTATACAATCAACTATCATAGTTACAAGTTCCAGATGTTAACTTTCCTTTGGTTGTCTTTTAAGTATAGACTTAAAAATGTTTCTCATTGTGCTAAATGTATGTACACCCAGTCTTCCGGATAGAAGGGGAAAGCCCCTCTTGCCCTTCTGCTCCACGGAAGGTTTTTGTCTTACTGACCACACCTTAAATAGTGTCTTAGTCAGGGTTTCTATTCCTGCACAAAACATCATGACCAAGAAGCAAATTAGGGAGGAAAGGGTTTACACTTCCACGTCTCTGTTCATCATCCCCAAAGGAAGTCAGGACAGGAACTCACATAGGGTATAAACTTGAAGGCAGGAGCTGATGCAGAGGCCATGGAGGAATGCTGCTACAGGCTTGCTTCCCCTGGCTTACTCAGCTTGATTTCTTATAGAACCAAAGACTACCAGCCCAGGGATGGCACCACCCACAAGGAGCCCTCCTTCCTTGATCACTAATTGAGAAAAACGTCTTACAGCTGGATCTCATGGAGGCAATTTCTGACGGGAGGCTCCTTTCTCTGTGATAACTCTAGGTTGTGTCAAGTTGATTCACAAAACCTGCCAGTTCAAACAGTTCATGCTTTTAACAAATTTATTTCTTTTATAAATTTAAAAGAATTCTTGTAAACTTCAGGAAACTCTTGGATCCACCTTTCATGGATCAAACGAACTCTACCTGGTTAAGTACTCCTGTCAATCAATAGCATACGTTTACTACCTGTTGCTTATTCCAAATGGTGGGATTACCCCCACACACACACCTCACTCCCACCCACCATTGCCTGGTTTTGGTGCTTCCCTACCCCACCTACCAAGACCATGGGCCCAAAGGTTTCAAATGTATACCTAAGGGGGGCGGGGTGTGAAACCCTTTCCCTAACCTACTTAACTTTATTTTCTATTACATATAATATGTCTATGTATTTCAGCATCCTGCCAAGTCAAAATGCTTACTCAAAATCTGCATTCAGGATAGCAGCAGAGTAGCTACCCACAGGTGCTCCAGTCTAGCCTCACAGACTGTTCCAACTGGGACACCACAGATGGTGCTACAGTTCCTGGGGAGCAGTGAAAGAGGCAGCTGCCCCAGGACTTGAACAACCTCCTAATTTTCTTAGGGTCCCTAAATACAAAACTCATCCCAAAGTCAGCAGGAAGAAGTCTAAAGAACAGGATGAGCTCACTCTTGCCTCACCTGATTCCTCCTTCCCTAGTTCCTCACTTTAAGCAAAAAAGGGGGGGGGATGTTAGTTTGCAGGAGAGTTCTCTAGGCTCCTCCCAGGGAGAAACCTATCAACTGCTTGCATCACCTGCACTGCCAACAGGTATGTGCCAAGAGCAGCAGAGGCAGCCTCTCTCCCTCTCCCCCTCCCCTCCCCCCCACCCTTCCCCATCCCTTTCCCCTCCCCCTCTCTCCTCCTCCCTCTCTCTTCCCACATATTCCTGGCCAGTCTGTCTTCCTCTCTTTCTGTCCCCACCTCTCTGCTCCTTTCTGTCTCCCACTGCCCTTTCTTCAGGTCTTCACCCCCCTCCATTCCCACGAATAAACCTCCCTTGTACTAGGTCTGTTTCATGGTGTTTATTTCTCAGTCACACACCATGGCATGGGTCCTCCAGGTACCCCCACCGGCCACCAGACTATATTTCATAACATTTATAGTTAGGAGAAAGGGCAGCCACACCTACTGGTAGGTACAGTAAAGAGTATTTCTATTCTGTGGTTATCCTGAAACCCTGAGAGCCTTCCCCAAGCTTGGATTGATTAGCAGTGAGCAGAGATCACCTTAAAGATTTAGGAGAACCAAGTAGTTGACTAAAGTGTCTTCTTGTGACAGGAAAGGTAGTTAAGGTGTAAAGTTCATCAATTACAAGCAAAGGCCATAGGAGCTATCTCATCATCTTGTCAAGGCTGCACATATACGAGGCTATGAGAAAGAAAATAACGGTGACTTCTAATCCAGTGATAACGATATATGGTTCAGGGACTTGTGCCATGATGAAAAGGTCATAGAAGCCACAGTTAAAACCTAGAAGGAGAAAACAAAGACTTAGTCATGGATCATTCAGTCGGCTTACTTACTATGGGAAGGGTGTGTGCATGTGTGGTACTGGGGACTGTATCCAGGGTCTCGGGTATGTGAGTGCTGTACCGTGAGTTACACATATCCCAGCCCCAAAATGAGGTCTAAAACCAGTAAGATCTCCGTCATACGCTGTAGACAGGAGAGGCGTGGCCAACATGTGTCCTGAGTCCTGCTCATGGTTTAGATGATGAAATGACCTGTTCAAGTGCAGCTAAGCACTCCACTGGGCTGCTCAGGTCTGTCCCCTCAAGCGCCTGTCTCCCTTCCCTCTCAGTCTGCCCCCTCAGCCAGCTCTTCTCCTGTCTTCCTATAGACATCTGGGTTGTCTTCTGTGAAACTCTCCCCACCCCAAAGCCCTTTGCTTTCGCCTCTTCCCCAGACAAGCCCTGCTTGCTTGTTTGTTTGCTTGTTTTCTGCTTCTTGCTACTTCTCAAAAACATCTGCATCCTGGCTGCCTAGAATTCTTCACCGTCCACTCCCTCACAGTTGCTTAACTCTTAGTAATCTGCAATCTCCTATTGAACTTCAGTTGAATGTTGCCATGAGGGGAAAGATGAAGGGGAGGGTGGGAGTGGAAGAGGAGGAGGAAGTGGGTAGGAACACTGTCAGAAGAAAAAGAAATCTATGTGCATTTTTATGTAATTCCTCTTACTAAACACATGGCCAGCTGAAGTCTGGAAACAACCTAAATGATACCCGTTAGTGAGTGGATAAAGAACACGTGATCAGAGCTGGGAGGTATGAGAGGTCGATAACTTAGCACATGTGAAGGCCTTTGTTAATTCCCAGAAACACATGGATGCACACATGCATACATACACATACCACATACATACATGTATGCACACCCACACACATGCTCAGGGATACACAGGCATGCATACACACACACATACACACACAAGTGCATACACTCATGTACACACACACACACACAGGTGCTCACATGCATGAAGGGCAGGGAAACAGGTCTATCCACACAATGGAATGTTAGCAAAAAGAATGACGTATTAATATGGATATACTATTGACATATGGCATAGATGATTCTCAAAATAAATATGGAAGATGACAAGATGAGTAGACAATATGTTATTTGTCAAAAATTCTAGAAAATAAAAGTTCACCTGCAGTTACAGCAAAAGCTATATTTATACAAAACAGAACTAAATTTTATAGAAAATATAGTTATAGAAAGCAGATGAGTGGACCCCTGGGGCTAGAGTAGGCAGGAAAAAGGGATTACCGTGGCCATGAGGAACATTTTAGAGATTTGGGTGCCAATCATGTGCCTCTTAACAAACAGATCCACTCTGGGAAATACATTGAGTGATTTTGTTGTGCAAATTATCATAAAAATATAGACACTAAGATGGCACTGATATCACCAGGTGACATCATTGTCCAGGACTGCTATTATATAAGCAATCAGCTCAAAACTAAGAAGGTTTGCCATGCATAGCTATATTGATTAGCCCAATTATAGCGATAAGTTTACAGGTATATATCTGTGTCCAATTTTGATCAAATGACATGCCCAAGGGAAATGCAAGTATCTTTTTCCATTAACTATGGTAATACAACCTGCTAAAATGTAAATTTATACATGTACTTCCCTTATCCTAAGGCCTCTGAAGTGTCTGAATTGAAGAAAAATGTCGAGGAAACAAGCCACCGCAGCAACACCCATGAGGATCTAGGAAAACAAATGACTGTTCATTATTTGGGGTTTGTACCAACAAGAAAGGCACAGATGCTCTCCTTGCCTTTTATCAGACATGATGCACAGTGTACCCCTCAAGCTTCCTGATCCTGGACCCTAGGTCTGCCATCTCTGGTTTCATGTCCAGTGGCCCCACATCTGTTTTCTTTCTTCTCTTCTTTTGACATACATGGAGGTCAAAGGTAACTTTACTAATTTCCTAAACACCACCTTAAAAAAAAAAAACAACTGCCTTGATCATTAAAACTATTTACTAGGCAGACCTTGGGTGCAAATTCCACAGCCAGTCCCAAAACACCCAGAGGAAGCTCCATTGCCAGGCGCTCTACACACCCAGGATCATAGGATCAGAGGTGCAAAGGACACAATATTTGTCCCAACACCTGGGAGTAACTGGGACCAGCCAGACCCAGGCACACAAGAACTCTGCCCAACCAGTGGCATGGGTTCTCCTGCTCAGTGCCCTGAGCAGACCTTGGGCACAAACTCTGCAGCCAGTCCCACAACACCCAGAGGAAGCTCCACTCCCAGGTGCTTTTACACACCCAGAATCCCAGGATCCCAGGAGCTTGGTCACACCAGGATCTCAGGTTCCCAGAGGCAGCTTGACTCACAGGAGCTCTGACACACCCAGGAACTCAGGATCACAGGATCCCAGAATCACAGGATAACAGAGACACCTGGACTCTGAGGAGTTCTGACACAACCAGGGTCACAAGAAGAATAGGCTCCAGCCAGATACAGCAAGGGCGGGTAGCACTAGAGATAACCAGATGGCAGGAGGCACGCATAAGAACATAAACAACAGAAACCAAGGTTACTTGGCATCATCAGAACCCAATTATCCCACCATAGCAAGTCCTGGATACAGCATTACAAAGCCCTGGAGTTAGAAAACCTAGGAAAAAGATCAGGAGTCATAGATGCAAGCATCACCAACAGAATACAAGAAATAGAAGGGAGAATCCCAGGTGCAGAAGATACCATAGAAAACACAAAAAGCAAAAAGCACCTAATCCAAAACATTCAGGAAATCCAGGACACAATAAGAAGACCAAACCTAAGAATAATAAGTATAGAAGAGAGCAAAGAATCCCAACTTAAAGGGCCAGTAAATATCTTCAACAAAATTATAGAAGAAAATATCCCTAACCTAAAGAAAGAGATGCCCATGAACATACAAGAAGCCTACAGAACTCCAAACAGACTGGATCAGAACAGAAAGTCCTCCCAGCATATAATAATCAAAATACCAAATACACTACACAAAGAAAGAATATTAAAAGAAGGAAGGGAAAAAGGTCACGTAACATATAAAGGCAGACCTATCAGAATTACACCAGACTTCTTACCAGAGACCATTAAAGCCAGAAGATCCTGGGCAGATGTCATACAGACCCTAAAAGACTATTAAGTGCCCTCCCAGGCTGCCATACCCAGCAAAACTCTCAATCACCATAGACAGAGAAAGCAAGATATTCTATAACAAAGTCAAGTTTACACAATATCTTTCCACAAATTCAGCCCTACAAAGGATAATAGATGGAAAACACCAACACAAGGAGGGAAAATACACCCTAAAAAGCAAGTAAGTAATATTTCAACAAACCCAAAAGAAGGTAGCCACACAAACATAACAGGAAGTAACAATCACTTTTCCTTAATATCTCTTAATATGAAATTTAATATTACCAACATATCCCAATCGATTGAAATTCAAAACTATGAGGAACTAGATATTTGTTGGCTCTCTCTAATTTGGTAATTGGAGAAATATGTTTAATAATGAACAATCCATACACATTTTCTGCTTATTTGTACATGACAGCGTCTTGCTATGTACCATATAATTAATGGTCTTGAAACCATGCTTTTTTATATCTCAGCATCTCTATAAGTAGGATTATTTATTTGAGGTTTTTACACTATACTATGGTTTTCAGAACAGCTTACATATTGCAAAATTATTTATACAGCCAAAAAAAAAAAAAACCAGAGACAATTTGGGAGGTGGCCTGTAAGAGAACAACAAAGAGTGAGACTGAATGCTTTGCTTTATATTTATAATTATTGTATCAATTTTGAAGATGACCGCACTCTTTCTGAGGTGAATGCTTTTCAAAATCATCACAGACAATGAACCAGAATCTTACCCTCACCCAATGTCCATGTCATCCTCAAAGCAAAACCATTGTTCACTGAAAGAGTTGATGAACAACTTCATGGATAGACCATCTTAATACACACACCATTTCTTAAATGAATGTAACCTGTTCCCTGTGGGCTGAGAATGATGACAATCACTCAAGTCAAATAGCTTTGACCATAGCAGGAAAACTGTATCCAAATAATTGTGCCTACAATTTATCCCTTGGCACAGCAGCATTGTCAACTCTTAGCTTAGCCACTATGGAGGTAAAATCCTTTACTGATGTGAGGGACATTGAAGTACAGCCTTATTACAATGAACTCCAATGTCTAAAAGTTGTGCTTATTTTGGGTTTGTACCACAGTAAGAGCCAAGATTTTAAACTCTACTAAAAACAAAATGAACAAACAAACAAAAAGACTTTATCTTTTTATGTTCATTTAATAACATGCCCATAATTTTTATGATTGGTAGAAAAATGTATTTTATTAAATATAATAAAAAATTAAAATTAAAATTAAAAAAAGATATTGCATAAGAAAAAATGTATTCTTTTGGTTTGGTTTTTTTTTTTTTTGGTTTTTTTGAATTTGTTTTTTTCAAGACAGGGTTTCTCTGTATAGAGAGAACCTCTCCCAGTTCTCACTCTGTAGACCAGGCTGGCCTCAAACTCAGAAATCCACCTGCCTCTGCCTCCCAGAGTGCTAGACTACAGGTATGTGCCACCACCGCCCGGCTAAAAATGTACTTTCTAAAAAAAATAAAATAAAATATTTACTAACTTCTTCACTTTGCCTCCAAGTTTTATTTGTTCATTTGAGACATGGATTCATACATCCCAATACATCCCAGGCTGGCCTTGAACTCACTATTGAACCAAGGATGGCTTTCAACTTCTGGTCCTTTGCTTCTACCTCCTGCATGCCAACATTATAGATAGGCACAAGGCACTACAGTAGGTTTTGGCAGTGCCATAGGCACTCTACAGGATCAACTCCCTCCCAACCCCTGACGCTAGATTTTGTTTAACAGTGATTTGGGGAAATCCACAGCTCAGCAGAAAGCACCTTACCATAGCGGTTAAGTAGGGCTTTGGCAATAATCGTCTAGCCTTCAAAGCAAAGTATATGCTGCCTCCGAGGAACACGCAGGAGAACAGGCTGTTGAAGATATCCTGAAAGTGGGAGAGAGAGGTGCTCTTAGATCGCTGTACCACATCCACCCTGGAAACAGCACTGTCTCCTCCATGGAACCATTTTCAAATGCCTCCCTCCCCCTGCCCCCGATCATTTAGCATAAAATATTTAAAGGCAGTGACTCTCTGCTGGCCTCTGTGAGTGGGGCACAAAGTCCCTCAGGAGCCACCTCAGGTGCCACCATCTTGTCTACATAATCCCTAATCCCGTATGTATCTAGTGCCTGTCAATAATCATGTAAATAAACCAGAGCCAGGCCACTGCGTGGCCTCTCTGTTGGGCTCCACCCCCTCATCATCTCTGTTCTCTCCTCTCAGGGGCAGCTCTGTCTTCACCCCAAGCCCTGCCTCACCCCTGGACCTCCGTCTCCTAGGGCTTGCTCCTCCATCAACTCTCTTCCTTTGCTTTCCTTGGGGATTTGCCTCTCCCTTACTGCATACAACCTTTCTTCTCTCAATACCGAACGTGAGGGTGGTGATAAAATAATAAAGAGAATTTTTAAAAAAAAAAAAGCCAACCCAAATCTCTATTTGTACCCATCGTCCCATTTTCTATTACTTTTTTTTTAAAGGTCTAAATTTTGTTTTTAATTTTAGTGGGATGTTCAATCTCTCTGCCAATACTCCTAGGTACTCTTGGAATATTCTGTCCGACTGTATTTTAAAAGAAAAAGGGGGTTGGTTGGTTGGGTTTTGGTTTTGTTTTTTGTTTTTATGTGTATGAGTGTATTGCCTGTTGTCTTACTTTGGGTTTTATTCCTGTGAATAGACACCATGATCAAGACAACTCTTATAATGGCAACATCTTATTGGGGATGGTTTAGAGGGACAGTCTATCATCAATGTGGGAGCGTGGCAGCTTCCCGGCAGGCCTGATGCAGGAGTTCTACAGCTTCATCTGAAGGCTGCTAGGAGAAGACTGGCTTCCTCAATCAGGTAGGAGTAAGCTCTCCAACCCACTCCCACAGGGATACACTTCCTCCAACGAGGCCTCGCCCACTCCAAGGAGGCCACATCTCCAAATAGTGCCACTCCCTGGGCCAAGCATATTCAAGCCACCACACCTGTTTGTATGTAGTCATAACGATTCTGATTCAGTTCCCAGGGAGGTCAGAAGAGATCATTGGCTTCACGGGAATAAGACTTACAGGAGCTCGGGAGCTGCCTGGGTGCTGGGACCCTAACCCAGATCTACTGCAGGAGCAGCGAATGCTCTCCACGGTTAGCCATGTCTCCAGCCACTGTCCTAGTCTTCTTCAATGCTACCTCTGTTATATACAAGTCACAGGATGTATAGAAGTCTGGATTCTCTGATTAACTTCTGCATTAATCTGCTCAGCCCACCATTATAAAATGCTATATACTGGGTAGCACAAACAACAGATGTTCCTCTTCTCAGAGGTCTTGGGGTGGGACAACCAAGATCAATGACCAGAAAATCTGGTTTCTGCTGAGAGTCCTCGCCCTGGCTGGAGACAGCTGCCCTTCCCTCTCTGTCTTCATTGGAGAAATGAGAAGGTGGGTTTGGAGCAAGCCAGAGATGATGATACTGTCTCTTCACTAATATTCATTTTGAACCAGGATCCCAACCTTAAGTTTTCTGTTTTCCCTTCATTGCTTTCTCAAAGGCCCAGTCTCGGGGAGGACACAGACATTTGACTTGTAACAATTCCATGAGTGAATTCCTAAGCTAGCACCAAAGCTTTGGTTTTTTTTTTTGTTTTGTTTTTTTTTATTCGATATAATTTATTTACATTTCAAATGATTTCCCCTTTTCTAGCCCCCCCACTCCCCGAAAGTCCCGTAAGCCCCCTTCTCTTCCCCTGTCCTCCCTCCCACCCCTTCCCACTTCCCCGTTCTGGTTTTGCCGAATACTGTTTCACTGAGTCTTTCCAGAACCAGGGGCCACTCCTCCTTTCTTCTTGTATCTCATTTGATGTGTGGATTATGTTTTGGGTATTCCAGTTTTCTAGGTTAATAACCACTTATTAGTGAGTGCATACCATGATTCACCTTTTGAGTCTGGGTTACCTCACTTAGTATGATGTTCTCTAGCTCCATCCATTTGCCTAAGAATTTCATGAATTCATTGTTTCTAATGGCTGAATAGTACTCCATTGTGTAGATATACCACATTTTTTGCATCCACTCTTCTGTTGAGGGATACCTGGGTTCTTTCCAGCATCTGGCAATTATAAATAGGGCTGCTATGAACATAGTAGAGCATGTATCCTTATTACATGGTGGGGAATCCTCTGGATATATGCCCAGGAGTGGTATAGCAGGATGTTCTGGAAGTGAGCACCAAAGCTTTGTAATCAATCAGATATCTGATTGAGCAAATCCATTCCTCCAAGTTTTATCCTTTCAAAGAATTTTACTTGCAATGTTTTTATTAACTCGTGTCAGTTATACATAACTATGATTTCATTGTATTTTCACATATGTATATAAAAAAATTTCATCTCTTGGCCCTTCTCCCTGTCTGTCACCTCCTCTCTGTTCTTCCAAATCTGGGTATTCTTGGATACTCTGCTCTTCCCAACTATCCCCACATTCTCCTCCTTCTTGTGCCTCTGTGTGTGTGTGTGTGTGTGTGTGTTCATGTGCACATGCACACCTGTGCCCCAGTGAGTTTCACTGTGGTTGTTTTGGGAGCATGGGTGGGGATTTGTATACAGAAGCAAAGAATCTTACCAGTGGCTACACACTGAGGAAAATGTCCTTTCTGTGTCAATCCTGTGACTACAAAAAAATCTCTTAGGTCAGCACATGAGCCCCTGAACTTCCACGGAGGGTGTTCATGGGCCAGATCGTGTGCACAGAGCCACAGCCATTGTGAATTCAAGAGTGTAACTGCCTCCTCAGTCACACCTATGCACCAGAGTTCACCCTTAGGCAGTTGTTTCTGCCCTCTCTATGGTAATAATTTCACACCTGGGAATACAGCATATTTCTCAACTTGTTTAGGTTTTCCTTTGATATCCATTAGCCAGATTCCATAATCTTGCCATGAAGCTGAGCTTGTCTTTCCGCAGGTTTATTCTCAGACACACGGTAGACCCTGGATGGTGTCCAGGTCACATTTGTTACTGTTCTCTGCTAGCATGCAGGAGCACTGCTGTTCAGGTCCTGGAAATCTTAATCACTTATTTGGATAATTGTGGCTGCAGATTCCTCTGTTTTCTCTGCAGAGACTCTCGTTACATGGGAGCAATGCTTGTTTCTCTGCCCCAATCTGCACACACCTGGACTTTCTTGTCACATTATACTCAGGTTGCAGTTCACTAGCAGACAGAATCAGCAGGAGTTTTAAACAAAGCCTTCACCAAGAAAAGCAATGTTGGATAGACACCTCTTATTAAGATCAGATGTGTCCTTGATGCCTAGTTTGTTAGGACTTTAATTAAAAAGTTATTATTGATCATTACCAACTAGGTTTCCTGCAACTTACAATATTTTTGTTGTAAATACAATAGAGTAAAAAGTGTACTGATAGAATTTGAAGACAAAACCATCCTTGCAACCCTAACACGTATGATGTTTTCTGTCATACGTTGTTCTGATATGCTGCTTGATTTGGTGTGCTGACATTTTATTGAACATTTTAGTCTCTACTTTCAATGTGAGGAAGACCTATATTTATTTTTATTCTCACATCTGCTTTCAAGGTGGAATCCCTATCATACAGAATATGATACAACCTTCAAAAAGAGAAAGAAGAAAAGGAAGCCAAGGAAAGAAATGGAAAGACAAGAAGTGAATCTTACATGTGGCATTCTTTAAGCATTTGACAAAAACAGCATTTCAAATAAGTGGGGGAAAGATGAAATAATTAATAAAAGCATAACAGGGTTATGACCTTGTCAAATTATTTAGTTGATGATTAGGATAGTCAGAAGCCTTGCTTCACAGTGTACCTCCAAGTCACTCAAACAGATCAAATGGCTTAAACACAACAAATAATAAGTTACGCAATGAGAAAAAAAATATGTTTGCAGGTAAGTCACCTCTGGGTGTACCTGTTCATCTGTTTATTTGAGCTGTTTTTGTAAGTTATATTTTTATAGCGTAAAAGTTAATTTCAAGCCGGCCAGTGGTGGCACACGTCTGTAATCCCAGCACTGTGGGACGCAGAGGCAGGCAGATTTCTGAGTTCGAGGCCAGCCTGGTCTACAGAGTGAGTTCCAGGACAGCCAGGGCTATACAGAGAAACCCTGTCTCGGAAAAAAAAAAAAAGAAGAAGTTAATTTCAACTTTCCTATATTTTAGCATTAAGGGTTTTTTCCCTCATGATCTTCTAAAGCTTTTTTTTTTTTTTTTTTTTTTTTTGATATTTGCACTATTTTCTTTGGGTTTTTTGTTTTGTTTTGTTTTCTTCCTTTTTGAGTTGTCTATATTCCTCACTCCTGCCTAAGGACCTAGATTTTCGGTTTCTTCCTCCTCATCCTCCACCTATTCCTCCTCTTCTTCCTCTATCTTTTTCTCATTCTCCCTCCTTCCTCTTTTTTGACCTTCTCTTTCTATGTAACCTGGTTGTCCCGGGACTCACTCTGTAGACCAAGCTGATCCATCTACCTCTACCTCCAGATTTCTGCAATTAAAGGTGCGGGCCACCGTGCCTGCTAATTCTTTTTTTTTTTTTAACCCCTCGCTATTGTTGTTTGTCTCCTCTTTCGTCAGCTTTAGGGTTACCTGTTTTCTTTTCGTTCGTTGTTTTGTTTGAGATAGGGTCTCATGTCTCCCTGGCTAGCCTCACAATCATTGTGTAGAAAAGGATAATCTTGACTCTTTGGTCTCCCTGCTTCCCCTTCTGAGTGCTAAGATTATAGAAACACACAGCTGCATCCAGCTCGTGCAGTGCGGAGGATCAAACGCACTTATCTGAACAGGTAAGGCAAGTACTCCACTAACAGGTAAGGCAAGTACTCCACTAACAGGTACATTCTCAGGCCCAGAGCCTCAGGCATATCTTTAATCCCCTGTTTTATCTTGGTATTTTCTTCAGACACTTGATTTTATTTTTCCTTTTGAGTCAGGCTCTCATGTTGGGACAGGCATGTGTAGGTAATAATCTAGCAACCTGGGACCCATTTTGGGTTGGGCTATGTATACATTCCTATTCTGTGGGCTTTTAAACTTATTATTGCATTTTCTGTGCATGTTTTGCCTGTGTGTAGGTCTGTGTACTATATGAATGCTTGGTGCCTGCAGGGTTCAGAAAAGGTGCCAATCTCCCCGCAACTGAAGTTAAATATGTCTGTGAACTGCCGCGAGCTAGGAACTGAACCCTGGTCCTCTGGAAGAACACCCAATGCTCTTACCCTCTGAGCTAATCACTGAGCCATCTCATTAGCCCCATACATCCCTCGTCTAATAATGCATTTAACACCGTAGAACTCATCTGCATGTAGGATGCATATATAGTCCTCTCTGAACAAAGCACCTAGCAACCTGTTAGCAACCTCAAACCATCCCCTGCATCAAAGTCCTAATGGAATAAGTTTCTCCTTCCTTATTAATGACTTAGACAATTTCTTTTTCTTGTTTTTGTTGGGTTTTTTTTGTTGTTGTTGTTGTTGTTGTTTTTAAAGATTTATGTATATGAGTACATTGTTGCTACCTTCAGACACACCAGAAGAGGGCATCAGATCCCATTACAGATGGTTGTGAGCTACCATGTGGTTTCTGGGAATTGAACTCAGGACCTCTGGAAGAGCAGCCAGTGCTCTTAACTGCTAAGCCATCTCTCCAGCACGACTTGGACAATTTCTAAGTAAAACTTATCCAGTATTCTAGAGAGGGATATGGAGGGTAGGAGAGCTGATCTGGCCTAAACCTTTTTTGGTTGCATGTGCGATAAGCCAAAACTGAATGTTCAAGAGAAAATTTTAGCAAGAATCTTGTATTTCCCATCTAATGAGTATGCATAATTGGAGTTGCATGTGATTAAAATCATTAAAATTAAAATGCATTGTGGGAAGGAACATGTTTTGTGAGCAAGTGCTTCCATAATCCAAGCCTATTGGTCAAACTAGAGACCCACCCAAATGACTCCCTTTGTACCTGAAATCCTCCTGCACTTGAACCTCATAAAGGAAGTCTCAAACAATAACTGAAAGAAGCCCCCAAGTAATGACTGGGGTCTTGATAACATTCACTCCTGTAGTGGCTATCAATCTTGAAAGTGTATATCCGGGGCTGGAGAGATGGCTCAGTGGTTAAGAGCACTGACTGCTCTTCCGAAGGTCCTGAGTCCAAATCCCAGCAACCACATGGTAGCTCACAACCATCTGTAAGGAAATCGGATGCCCTCTTCTGGTGTGTCTGAAGATAGCTACAGTCTATTTACATATAATAAATAAATAAATCTTAAAAAGAAAGAATGAAAGAAAGGAAGGAAGGAAGGAAGGAAGGAAGAAAGAAAGAAAGAAAGAAAGAAAGAAAGAAAGAAAGAAAGAAAGAAAGAAAGAAAGAAAGAAAGAAAGATGTCCCTATTCAATGGTTTCACTTTGAATAGACATTATTCCTTACTTCGCAGTCTCTGTGGGCTTGAGTAAAAGGTCAAGCATCTAAAAATACCTTAGCCACATAACTCCACCACTGGTAACACTATAGCCCAGGCTAGCCTCAAACTTAGAATGTAGCCAAGGCTGGCTTTCAAACTTCCTTTCTTGTTCTTGTTTTTGTTGTTAAAACTGGGTTTCCTTGTGTATCCTGTATGCTTGGAACTCACTCTCTAGACCAAGGTGACCTCAGATTCAGAGATCTGCCTGCATCTGAATCCACAATGCTGGGATTAAAGGCATGTGTGACTACCACTGATTGCCCAGTGTCATACCCTTTTTTTTTTTTTGTCTGCAGGTATTTAAACAGTATTTATTATTTTCTGACACCTCAGCTCATCTATGATCTTGAAGTGTCAGAATTCTAATCTTCCAGCTTGTTGCATTTATTTATTGTTTGTAAAGATAAATCTTTTAAAATTTTTTTCATTTATTTAATGTATGAGTGCTCTGCTGCATATACATCTGCCCGCCTGCAGAGGGAGCCAGATCCCCCTATAGAAGGTTGTGAGCCACCATGTGGTTGCTGGGAATTGAACTTGTGACCTCTGGAAGAGCAGCCAGTGTAACCACTGAGCCATCTCTCCAGCATTTATATGCACAGTCTATTTTTGTACAATTTCAGGATAGCCTTAAACTCGGTCTTCCTGTCTTGATGTTGAGTGTTAGGATTACAGACATATACTATCAAACACCTCCTATGTTTGGCAAATTTGATTCTTAGTTTGAGGAAGTCAAAAGGAAGACTTTTAAAAAGTCAAGTGTATCACAAATCTCTTTGTGCTTTGGCTGTGGTTCTGCATTTATTTCTGTTATGAACTCTAAAGATGTAAACCTAATGTCATCAGCACAAGGCATAAGATGTCAAGGCTCTGGGCAGCAAAAATTCAGATTCCAAACCACTTGGGAGGCAGAGATGGAGAGAGGAAGAGATCGAGCCATCCTGGTCTACAGAGTGAGCTCCAGAACACAGAGAAACCCTGTCTGGAAAAACAAAACACAAAACAAAACAAAGAGCCCACATCTATGTGAAGGGAGGGCTTTAGCTTTCCAAATCTCAGAGAGAACCCTCCCACCCCATTACCACAGGTCAGGTACAGATCAATGTTTCGTTCTTCTTAGTGTTGGCAAAATGTGATGTCTACCTTGCCCATCTCTCTCACAGACGCGGGATTCTCAGAGTGCTGCTTTAATTTCCTGAGACTCTGCTTGGCTTCGTCTTGCTTAAGAGGCTACGTACTGGCTAGTTTTATGTCAGCCTGAGACAAACTGGAGTGATCAGAGAAGAGAGCCTCAACTGAGAAACTCTAAGGTATTTTCTCAATCAGTGATCTTTAGGGAAGGGTCCAGCCCGTCATGGGCGGTGCCGTTCTCGGGCTGGTGGTCCTGGTTCTTTACAAAAGCAGGCTGAGCATGTCATGGAGCAAGCCAGCAGGCGAGCCCCTCCACGGCCTCTGCAGCAGGGCCTGCCTCCAGGTACCTGCCCTGTGGGAGTTCCTGTCCTGACTTCCCTTGATGATGAACTGTGATGTGGAATAGCTGAATAAACCCTTTCCTCCCCAAGTTGCTTTGTTTATGATGCTTTGTCTCAGTATTAGAAACCCACACTAAGACAGGCCTTACCTCCTCACTTGAGAGTGTTTGAAAATCCGTATCTCAAGTTCCTGAGATGGTTCCTCAGGAGTCTACATCAAGCTGACAGCTTATATCATCACTGCTCCTGTTTACCACCTCTAGAATGCTGGCATCCTCCCTCTATACACTCCTCTTCTCCTCCTCCTCTCCTCCCTCCCTTCTTTCATTCCTCCCGAATTTCCTTTCCTTCCTTTCTACCTTCCTTCCTTTCTTCCAGTTTAACTGTTTAGTTAAAGCAATATTGGTTATACTCCTACACATTTTGGAGTGCCTCTAGGAGACTGACTTGCACAGATTGGTGTTCTTTGTTTTTTTACTAAACTGAAGGAATCTCCTCAGCTCCTTCCTTCCCTGAGCACATGGCCTCCATCGTTACACTTTGTCCTCTATGCATTCTGCTTCCAGAGGCTCTTGTGCTCTCTTCTCCAGTCCTTCTGTCCTAGTGCTCTTCCTGAGGACTCATGAACCCTGGACACTAACAGCTTTTAACAAGAGGGAAGGATAGGTAGGTGGTTATGGCTAACAGAAGCATATTTCATTATGTTTGAATCTTTTTTTTCCCTTACTGTGTCCTAGTTGGTTGACCCCAAGGGCTAGTTGTTTGTAACGATCAAGGTGAGTTGGAACATGTGTTCACTGCCTAGAAGGGAGTTAGGGGGACATACTCAATGATTCCATAAGTGATATGACGGTATTCGGGTCCTGAGTCCTAAGACACAATGACAAGATTCTATGCAGTCGATCTCCCTAGAAGTTTTTGCCTCCTGTGGTACAGGTGAGGGAGCAGAGGGATGAAGACTGAGTTCACCCAGCTTAGCCTTACCCATTGGATGACTGTTTTAGGTAAACCATGCTTCTGGAGAAGCATTTTTTATTTTCAGAGACTGACACTTTCCACCCCCCCACCCCCACGTGATTGACATTTGCTTCATTTTACTGTACAAGTTTATGCAGAGCCTGATTTTCTCTTTTGAATCCTAGAATGATATCCCAATGAGACATACGCCAGCATTATCAGGAATGGCTGGTTGTTTATGCCTTCTCTGTTTCTGAAGACAGACCCAATGCAGCTACATTTTGGGAGCCTCTCCTGCCTGGCTTTCCCTCTCCAAGCCAGCGTTCCAGCCTGCGCACCAGTAGAGGTGGTGAGGTTCTCTTTTTCCCAGTCGTTCGAATGGGACTCACCTCACCTTCCTACCGTCTTTACTTACCGTCATGGGCCAGAAGATGAAGGCAATGTATCGGTTGATGGCAAGGGTGTTGAGGAAGATGAAGAATATGTAGATTGCGACTTCCATACTGAGGACCAGGATCAGGATGGGATGTGGGACCATCGCTTCAAAGTGGTCTAGTGCACTGACCAAGCAGCCCTGGGTGGGAAAATAGACACACCTGAGCTACTGCGAGCACTCTACACTACTTCTGAGGGCCTCTCCCATCCCAACCACACTTCGTTCCAATCCAGTATACCAAAGTCGCAAGCTTTAACACGGCATGTCCCGCTGTCCAGAACTCCACATTGCTATCTCTCAATTCAAACAGATAGCGTCGAAACCCTTTTTTGGGGGTTGTGTCCTCCTTGGCCGGAGCTCCTCTGGGCCGAAATGGAAACTTTACGGCCATGGTTGTTAAGAGAAGCTCTCAGCTTCCTACCGACCAGCCTTGTCTGCAGTCCCTGAACAGGCCCAGCTCAAGAGAGAGCCTGGTGTCTCCCGACCTGTTCAAGGGTGGCTCTCAACTGACCACCGGGACTGCAGAGTTCCAACGCTTGTCTTGGCTGGCGCGCGCCCAGCTCAACGAGTGGACCAGCAGGCTCTCCTCCATCCAGCAGGGACCAGACAGTCCCACCCTCCACGCACCGGCATTCGCTGAGCCCCGCTGGTCCTAGCGAGGCCTTCCTTGAAAAGGAGACCCAGGTT
Source organism: Apodemus sylvaticus (assembly GCF_947179515.1). NCBI lineage: Eukaryota > Metazoa > Chordata > Mammalia > Rodentia > Muridae > Apodemus > Apodemus sylvaticus. Next base: position 25,377,931 of record NC_067492.1, on the reverse strand, counting down.
TGTGGCTATGGCTCCCACTCCCTGGGGTCCTTTCCCTCCCGACCTCCTGGGGCAGCCTTGTGGAGCAAGAGAAGTATAACTCTCGCTCGCAACTCTTGCAGAAGGCCACGCGAGAAAGCAGAAGTGTTGCCGACTTAGAAGCAGTGCCTTTGGGCTCACACTCACGAGGGCGTGGGAGCTCCGTGGCGGCCTGGTGGGAGTGATGATACCTGTGGCCATGACCTCAACTCTCTGCCAAATGCTGCTGCAGAGGGCTGCGGGACTTCAGCGCTGCTTCTGCCTCGGTCGGGTGCCAGAGGGCTTAGTTCTCCTCGCCAGGGAATTTTCCTCCTTGCGCCTCATCTTCTCGGCAACCAACAATGCATCAATGACACACACGATTGCTGCCGAGACGCACAGGATCTGTCAGACACAACACGGGTGGGAAGGAAAGACCAAATTACTTTACAGTTTCCACCTCTCATTCCTTTTCCTATCCCACGAGGTCAGGAGCTGCAAGAAGGCTCCCGTCCCTGCTGACTGCTGTAGACCAGGTTTCTCTTTCCAAGAAAAGGGAGGCAGTGACTAGCTCTTAGAGCAGATGTTCTCAGCTTCTGGGTCTGGACCCTTTAGGTAGCATGACCTTTTCACAGGGGTCGCCTAAGACTAACAGAAAGCACAGATACTCATATTACAGTTCACAACAGTAGCAAAATTACAACTATGAAGCAGCAACAAAAATAATTTCGTGGTTGTGGGTAGGGTCACCACAACATGAAGAACTGTATTAAAGGGTCCCAGTGTTAGGACGGTCGAGGGGCACTGTGTTAGACAATGACCTTTGCAGCTCTGAGAGCCTAGCAGAGCTGAGGGTGGGGTGATGGCTGATCTGGAGCTCTTATGAACTGGGACAGGCTGGAGATTCAGAAAAGCCACCCGCAGAGTCTGTGAGGGGAAGGACACGCAAACCTGGCTAAGGCAAAAAGACATGGAGGTGGTCTGCTGCCAGCACAGGCAGGGAGAGATGGGGCTGGGTGTGCAGGGACCCAGGCAGCACAAAACAAAGTTGGTGTGTTGCCAGGTTGGGACCAGGGATTGTAGCGCCTGGTATTCCAGCCATAATGCTTCCCTCTGGGTACTTGATGACAGGTCCCTAGGAAGACTAGTTCTAGGTGCTGTGTGAGTTTCTCAGGAGACAGGGCTCTGTTCCAAGAGCCCAGCTCCAGCTTGGCTCCATCCAGTGGGGCTGACAAATAATCACCAGTTATAACATGGACGTCAGGACCTTGAACTTGGTTTTGTAAGTTTCTTTCTATCTATCTCTTTCTTCATTCTTCTTTCATATGTGGGTGTGGCTCTGTGTCTGCGTGTGTGTGTGTGTGTGTGTGTGTGTGTGTGTGTGTGTGTGTGTAATCCTGTGCATGACACAGCGTGTGTGAAGGTTAGAGACAACAGAAAGGAGTGCCCTTCTTCCTTCCCTTGTTTGTATTCTAGGGCATGAACTCAGGCACTATGCTTAGTGGCAGCTACCACTGAGGCATCAGCCCTGCCTCAAACCATTTTCTTTTCTTGATTAACTTCTGCCCACATTGTTAAACTTCAACCAATTCCCCTTCCCTTACTCTTCCCATTCTTCAAATATTTGATTGACTACTTCTTGCCCCCTTCCATTTGATAAGGATTTGGGCTCAGTTTATCTAAGCCTTGTGAGCCAGGACAAAGTACCTAACCTCAGTCTAAGGACATGGGTGTCTGTAAACCTGAAAGTTCAAAGATTAAGTCAGGCAACTTGCTTGTTATTGGCAGAATGCTGCCCTAGAAAGCACAAGGCCCTGGGTTGGGTCCCCAACACTGCATAAACCAGGGGCAGTGGTACACACCTGTAATCCAGCATGGCGGAAGGAGGAATGGAAGCAGGAGAATCAGTTCAAGATTATCCCCAACTACAGAGAAAGTTAGAGGATGGGCTGAATTAGCTTCCTTACTTATAAAACAACAAGGAACATTGAAGAGATGTCTAGACAGGTGCAGGACATACACAAGACCCTTCAACCTAGCCAGGATCCCTTCCTCCTTGACCAAGCTGAGTTACTCAATTCTGACCACCTCTCCTGCTTCCTCTTTTATATCTGTATTTACTATAGTTCTCTCATCTAGAAAACTCAAAGTGATCATAAGGGGGCTTGGTTTTAATGAGAAGGGCCTTCGTAGGGTTATATATTTGAATGCTTGGCTCCCAGTTGGTGGACTGTGTAGGAAGGATTAGGAGGTAAGGCCTTGTTGGAAGAAGTATGTCACTGGGGGTGGGCTTTGAGATTTCAAAAGGACTTTTCCTTTCCTTTCCCTACCTGCTGCCTGCAGATCTTATATAACCTCTTGGCCATTTGCTGCAATGCAATACCTGTCTACCTGTGCCCTTGTCCCAACCATGATAGTCATGGACTGATCCTCTGTGGCTGTAAGCCAGCTCCAAATCAAATGTTTTCTTCTGTAAGTTCCCTTGGTCATGATGTGATCTCTCTTCACAGCAGTGGGATGGTAACTAGGACACCTATTTATGAGGAGTTTTTCTTGCAATATTTTATATGTGGTGTATTTTATTTGTAATACTACAAACTAAAAAAAAAACTTATTTGGAGAAACCATTTTAAAATTGAGTTTTGTGGATTTAGGGTTTGGGCAACTTGACATCATTTGAAGAAGTCACCACAAGAAAGAGAAGGGGATCTGGAGAAATGGCACCATGGCCAAGAGCACTGGCCGAGGCTCCTGCTCAGGGACCAGGTCTGGTTCCCAGGATCCATGTGGAGATTCATGGATGTCTTTAATTCCTGTTTCAGGGGATCCAATGTCCTCTTCTGACCTCCTCAGGCACTTGCATGGCTGTACACATACTTACCCTCACACACAAACATAATTGAAAATAAGTAAATCTTCTCTGCTCTGTTAATGACATCATGAGGGCTTTCCTGTTCCCTTCTCTGGGTCCTGAAGTATGCATACCATTTTCAATTAAAATGTTTGTTTTACTTTATTTGTGTAGATGTGGGTGTGCATGTGTATGCCTTGATGCACTTGCGGAGGCTGGAGCACACCACGATGTCAGTCTCCTCTGTCCTGCGGGGTGGAGGATTGAAGTGAAGTCATTAGACCTGGTGGCAGGTGCCATTACTCACAGAACCATCTCCTTGGCCCGAGAACACTGGTCTTAAATAGAGTTGTGAAAACCTGTACTTACTGCTCCAGTATAGCACAGATCCTTTGTAGTTTTGTCTCCAAAGTTTTGTTCCATCACTATTATGCCAATTATTCCAATAAATCCTATTGAAATGACAGTGTTGATCAGATCCTGCAATGCAGAGTTGAGAATGGTCAACTTGGAATGAGAATGGAACTTCAAAACATTTACAGTTATCCACTCTAGAACAGACACTTTTGAACACTTCTCTTTGATTGACAGGGATCTTCAGGGACATGGTTATTATTTTTCAGAGGTAAGAGTTTGTGTGATAAAAGGTGTTGGACAGGACATTGTAGAAATAGGATTAACTTCATTGGAACATTATGGAAGAGGTTATTATTTCAATGGACTGTTTTTTAGTATATGCATGTGTAAATATAAACACATATATATATATACACATATCCCTCTCTACATATCTATGGAATAACATATGTAATATAGATGAAGAAAAGATGTATGGTCTAGCTCACTAGCATCCCACCCACTTTAATGTTAGAAAAAAAATTATTATGAGGAACTGAGGCTGGGCTTGGGAGCACAGGCCTGCAATTCCAGTTCCTCAGGAAGATCTCAAGTTCAAGACCTGCCTGGGCCACAGAGTGATCTCAAAGCTGGTCTAGAAAACATGCTGAGACCTTGCTTCAAAAAGGAGGGTGGGCCAGAGAGCTTAAGAGCACTGGCTGCTCTTCCAGAGGTCCTGAGTTCAAATCCCAGCAATCGCATGATGGCTCACAACCATCTGTAATGGGATCTGATGCCCTCTTCTGGTGTGTCTGAAGACAGCTACAGTGTACTCATATAAATGAAATAAATAAATCTTGGGGGGGAAGGAGGTGGGAGAAAGAAAGTGAGGAGAGAGAAACAGACAGAGACAGAGAGATACACAGAGAGAGACACAGAGAGACAGAGAGATACAGAGAGATTCAGAGAGATTCAGAGAAATACAGAGAGACAGAGACAGAGACACAGAGAGAGAGGGAGGGAAGAAGGGAGGGAATGAGGGAGGGAGAGGAAGGGTGATGGACAGGGAGGGAGGGGAAGGAGACAGAGAGGGAGATGGAGAGGGAGGCTGAGAGGGAGGGTATACCAATGAAGAGATGGCTCTGTGGGAAACAGCACACAGTGCCCCTTACAGGGGGCATGGTTTCGGTTCCTAGCACCCATGTGGTGGTTCACAATTGACTCTAACTTCATTTCCATGGGATCGGGCACCATCTTCTAGCTTTTAGAAGCCCCAGGCATACTTGAAGCGTACTTTCACACAGGTAGGCTAAATTCTCAGACACACAAAATAAAAATGAGTCTTAAGACACATAGATGCAGCTCAGTGGTAGAGCACTTGATGGAGCACACAGGTCTTAGATTCAATCCCGACGACCATGCAAACAGAGGATGTGAGGTGTGGAAGAGACCAGAGCCCTGTCAGGATTGATCCCAGTACAGCAGAGTTGTACTCTGGTACTAAGCTAGTTATCCAGAGCCCTGGAGGGATGTGGGAGTTTGTTTTTCTTTTCTGGACCCATGCACTGGGTGTATACGTGGTGTGAAATACTATGCCTTCTCTATCTATATACATTTAGAAGCTACAGAAGCTCTGGGAGGTAGGGGCCGTCCTCAATGCTCCCATGGAGAGAGGAAAGTCTAAGGGATCTTTCTGGGCTTTGGGTGATTTCTCTCCTGGGACCAGGACAATGCTCTGTCTTGAACTTGTCTAGATAAACTCATTGTCTTCCCCGGAGAATTATTCTTGGGGTTATGGGCAAAGCTTACATTTGAGTTACACAAATGCATAACTTACGAGCAGCGGCCAGTGGATGCAGGGCAGTGTCTGTTGAAGGGTTACCAAATAGATTATGATGAAAAATAGAACGATGCAGGTTTCCTGAATCATGATGACCACAAAGAGCTCCTGGGCGCCACCAATGATGAAACAAAACACGGATGCTGCAGTAATACACTGCAAGGAGAGGACGGCTTGTTCAATGCAGGTAGCTGTTTTCCAGGAGCACATATTAGCGGGCAACGTTAGTTACAGTTCATCTTATGATATTGCAATAGCCTCTTTTTAAAAATGTGTTTGTACATGCATGTGTGTGTCTGTGTTTATGTTTGTGTGTGTGTGTCTGTGTTTGTGTGTATGTATGTATGTGTGTGTGTGTGTGTTTGGTGGGTGTGCAGGTGTATGTTCCTGTGTACATGTTCAGAGGTGAGGGCATGGGTATGTGTAATATCAGAGGTCACCTCGGGTATCAGGCCTCACTTGCCACCTTGTTTGGCACAGGGCCTCTTGCCGTTCCTGCCACGCCACCTACTCTGGCCCAGCTGGCCCACAAGCCTCCAGGCTACTCTACTGTCTCTACCTCCATCTTACCACAGGAAGGCTGGGATTGCACACTGCATGCCGCCTCATCCAGCTTCTGGATGGTTTCTGAGGGTCTGACCTCACGAGCTCAGGCCTTGCACCACACACTGTTCTTCAGAGCCGTCTTTCCAGCACATGCCTGTATTGCTTTCCATGATTGTCTTGGCTTCAATAGTGTTTTAAATTAACTTATTTTGTGTGGTACTGAGGATTGAGCTCGGGGCCTGGCATATGCAAGTAAACATTGCACTACTGAGGTGCACTCCTCCTTTGCAGTTTTCAATTTTTAATTAACTAACTTGTCAGCGCTAGCGATGAGGCACAGGGCCTTCCTCCTGCCATGCAAGCCCATCAACCACTGAGCTGCATTCCCAGCCTCACTTAAAAGCATTGTTGAAGATTAAATATCATATGCCAATGTTAACATATATGCAAAATAATAAAGATTGAACACAGAACAGTAGTTGGCTTCTCAAGGGTCTCTCTGTGTAGCCCTGGCTGTCCTTAGACTCCCTGTGTAGACCAGGCTGGCCTGGAACTCACAGAGATCCACCTACCTCTGCCTCCCAAGTGACTAAAGGCAGGCACCACCACAATCACTGGACAAAGAAGTTCTTAAACTCCTTTCTCCTTCTCTATCCACACCCAGTCCTTCTCTGTTTTTATAGGGTCTCCTTATGCAGCCCTGGCTTGCTTGAAATTCATTATTACAAGCTGGCCTCGAACTCTCAGAGATCTGCCTGCCTTTGCCTCCTAAGTGCTGATGGTAGAGGTGAGTGCCACCACTCCTAGCTAGTCTGTCTCCTGTCTCTATTACTGGGCTGTATTTCTAGAAGGAAAACCAAGTATCTACTGGTAAATATAGAAGTAAAGAGATGTTGATTTTGACAGAAATGGTGGGATAGAACCTCAGTTTTCTTTCTGTTCAAACAACTCGTTATCTCAGGCAGTCCCTGGGAGATGCTTGGATTTTTTTCCCTACTAGACAAAAAAAAAAAAAAAAAAAAAAAAAAAAAAAAATGTCATTTGTATCTCTCATTGCATTTTTAATTTTAAAGTACTTTTCTTTTTAAAACAGTTTCTATGTGTGTGGGTGTTGTGTGTGGTGTGTATGTATGCGTGTTTACAGAAGCAGAGGAAGCTGTCAGGTCACTGCAAGCAAACTTAAAGGGGATTGTCAGCCACCTGTGCAGAAACCTGATCCCAGTTTAAGTGCTGAACCATTTCTCCAACTCCCAGGGTGCTTTGCAAATGGGAGGGTGGCTCACTAGTGCTACTGTTTGATCCAGGGCTTCCTTTTTCATTTCAGACTGCTTATGACACCCATGTGTATCTTGGTTGTGTTCCTACATCAAACCTGGGGGCATATCATTAGGATTTCATCCAACTTTTAGTCAATAACACTAAATTGTTAGTGTGTTTTGTTCCTGGGGAAAGTTTTGAAATTTTCTTTTTATTTATGTTTTTATTTTTACTCATTTGTTAAATGTTGATCATTCTGTGAAGAGAAACATTCCCTTACTTTTCATATTTCTTGATTTATTTTGCTTTCGAGAGAGGGTCGCACTATGTCCTGGGTTGTCTGGGAACTCATCATGCAGACCAAGGTGGCTTTGAACTCACAGAGATCTGTCTGCTTTGTCTTCCAAATGGTGGGATTCAATGAAAGTGTTCATCGGCTTGGCTTCTTACATTTTAGTTGAGGATAGGAAAACTTTTTAGTTTATGAATTTGATTGCCACCCAGCTAAGTTACTTTGTTGTATATGATTTCCCAGGGGATTTAAGATTTGTGATTGTGCCCGTGGAAAGAAATAGATCCTGCCTCCCTTCAGAGAGTCTCGTTGTCTTTCCTCCATTATGAGGAGGAATTCTGGAGTGACTGTCATTCCGGAAAAGCTCTCACTAATGTGGTAGGCATTGCCTCTCTTCATCACGTGAATAAGAATATTTGTGGTACCTTAACTAAAGACCTTGCTGATTCTGGTAAAGCTGTTTAGTTTTAGAATGGCAATTTCTGCCTGGCGGTGGTGGCGCACGCCTGTAATCCCAGCACTCTGGGAGGCAGAGGCAGGCAGATTTCTGAGTTCGAGACCAGCCTGGTCTACAGAGTGAGCTCCAGGACAGCCAGGGCTACACAGAGAAACCCTGTCTTGAAAAAAAACCAAATCCAAAAACAAACAAACAAAACAAAAAGAATGGCATTTTCTATGCTTATTTTCCAGCTCTCTCCTCCTCCTCCTCCTCCTCCTTCTCCTCCTCCTCCTCCTCCTCCTCCTCCTCCTTCTCCTCCTCCTCCTCCCCCCTCTCCTTTCCTCCCCCCTTTCCTCCCTCCTGCCCCTCCTCTACCTCCTCCTCTTACTTTCTGGGAATCAGAAACAAATGTTCAAGTTTTTCACAAGTTCTCAAACACTGATTTAATCTCATAATATTTCACTCATAATATGGTGGATTAATTTAGGAGCTCTAATAGGAAATCACCCTTGTTTTCCTCTTTGTGATATATGTTTTAAAAATAAAGATGAATTGTTTTTTAATATGGTAACCTTTTTTTCACATCTGGGATCCATCCTGTGATCTCACACTTGCTAATCATCCTGGGCCTGTGTACTAATCTTTGCTGTGGTTCTGTGAGGTCTCTATTTCATTTGCTTTTTGCTAAACCTGACCAAGTTTTGATGTCAGTATTACTGGCTATAAAATAATCACTCAAAAGGGACGGAGCCCTAGCTGAGTGGTGGAGTTTTTCTGACAAATGCCAGTGGATTCAGTCCTCAGAAAAGCCAACCATCCCCACACACTTGCTTCTATAAAAAAAGAAAAAGTTTGAGCGTCATCAGAATGATGTCTTATGCTTTGAAAGCCCAGCCCCTGAAATCAACCCTGGGTCTGATTCACTGTTTAAGAAATGCTTTAGGGATTCTGACTAGTGTAAGGTGAAATCTCAGGGTTGTTTTGATTTGCATTTCCCTAATGACTAATGAAGTTAAACAATTTTTAAGATGCTTCTCCGCCATCCGAAGTTCTTCAGGTGAGAATTCTTTGTTTAACTCTGTACTCCATTTTTTAATAGGGTTGTTTGGTTTTCTGGAGTCTAACTTCTTGAGTTCTTTATATATATTGGATATTAGCCCCTCTATCAGATGTAGGGTTGGTGAAGATCTTTTCCCAATTTGCTGGTTGCTGATTTGCCCTTTTGATGGTGTCCTTTGCCTTACAGAAACTTTGTAATTTTATGAGGTCCCATTTGTCAATTCTTGATCTTAGATCATAAGCTATTGGTGTTCTGTTCAGGAACTTTCTCCCTGTACCGATGTCCTCAAGGGTCTTCCCCAGTTTCTTTTCTATTAGCTTCAGAGTGTCTGGCTTTATGTGGAGGTCCTTGATCCATTTGGAGTTGAGCTTAGTACAAGGAGATAAGGATGGATCAGTTCCCATTCTTCTGCATGCTGACCTCCAGTTGAACCAGCATCATTTGTTGAAAAGGCTATCTTTTTTCCATTGGATGTTTTCAGCCTCTTTGTCGAGGATCAAGTGGCCATAGGTGTGTGGGTTCATTTCTGGATCTTCAATCCTGTTCCATTGATCTGCCTGCCTGTCACTGTACCAATACCATGCAGTTTTAAACACTATTGCTCTGTAGTATTCAGGAGACAGCAGATGTTGGCGAGGATGTGGAGAAAGAGGAACACTCCTCCACTGTTGGTGAGGTTGCAAATTGGTACAACCACTCTGGAAATCAGTCTGGCGGTTCCTCCGAAAACTGAGCACCTCATTTCCAGAAGATCCTGCTATACCACTCCTGGGCATATACCCAGAGGATTCCCCAGCATGTAATAAGGATACATGTTCCACTATGTTCATAGCAGCCCTATTTATAATTGCCAGAAGCTGGAAAGAACCCAGGTATCCCTCAGCAGAAGAGTGAATGCAAAAAATGTGGTATATATACACAATGGAGTACTATTCAGCCATTAGAAACAATGAATTCATGAAATTCTTAGGCAAATGGATGGAGCTGGAGAACATCATACTAAGTGAGGTAACCCAGGCTCAAAAGGTGAATCATGGTATGCACTCACTAATAAGTGGATATTAGCCTGGAAAACTGGAATACCAAAAACATAATCCACACATCAAATGAGGTACAAGAAGAATGGAGGAGTGGCCCCTTGTTCTGGAAAGACTCAGTGAAGCAGTATAGGGCAAAACCAGAACAGGGAAGTGGGAAGGGTTGGGTGGGAAAACAGGGGGAGAGAAGGGGGCTGATGGGACTTTCAGGGAGTGGGTGTCTAGAAAAGGGGAAATCATTTGAAATGTAAATAAAAAATATATCGAATAAAAAAAAGAAAAAAGAAAGCAATGCTTTAGGGAAAGGATCTTTTGAGAATGAAAATACAAACTCAAACCCATTTGTTTATGTTTGAGGAGAGGGGTTCGGGAGAGGGTGCCTGTGGAGTGGAGGTCAGTGGAGGTCAGATGATCATCAAAGGAGATGCTTCTCTCCCGCAGGAGTCCTGGGGGCTGCAGTCTGATCTTTGGGTGTGGTCCTAGCAGGGTTTCCACACTCAGCCATCTCAGGGACCCTTGCTTTTCCTTTGTTTTACACATTGTTTCTTTTGAATCTCTCTATTTGGGGTTTGGTTTGGATCATGAAACTTTCCTTCCCAGAAGGTTTGTGCCCCCATCCGCAGGTCCTTTGTCAGGGATGGTTAGGAGCGCCCTCCTCCCCACCCACCCACCCCCATTCTGACTCTAACTGCCTGCCCTCTCTTCCCTTTGTCCCGGATTCTTGCCTGCGGATGGCAGCTCTTCTAGGTTATGCTTGCTAGTGTACAACTCTGTTGTTTACTCAGTGTTTCCCTACTTTCATTTGTACGGAGGAACCCTAAAAAGAGGAGGAGGACGGGGAAACCTTTAGTACTGAGAAATGGGGTGTGTGATATTGGGCGTGGTGGATCAGTATTTAGTTCCAGCATTCTGGAAGCAGATGCAGGCAGATAATCTCTAAGTTCAAGGCTAGCCTGGTCTACATAGTGAGCTAAGGGCCAGCCAGTGCTACATAGTGATACTCTGTCTCAAAAAAAAAAAAAAAGTGTTGGGGACAAGAAAGGAGTTATAAAACGGTGGCAGAGGAAACTGGAGACTTCCCTCAAGTAGCAGTTTTGTATTCAATTCCTGACGTCAACCACCCTCCATCCACCCCGCCAATCAGCTGGTAGTTCCTGCTCACCATCCTCAAGATCTTCGACATCCCAGCGGCTGAGAAGCAAAAATTCTTGAAGCTATCTCTGAATCTTTTTGAGTCCCTGGCCTGGCCCTCAGCCTGTGTTCTGACGGTTTCGGGTATCTTGATTTTCTTAGACCCTTGGACCGGTTGAGTTTGCTGCCATTTCCCAGGCTGGATGTATTTCTTTGGTAATTTGTCAGCAAAGCGATCTCTGTAGACCGACTGCAAGGACCTAGCGGATGACGTGCCTCGAACTAAAGGTCGCTGGCTGGATGATGTCGCACGTACAAAAGGTCGCTGGCTGGCTGGTGTCGCACGTACAATAGGTCGCTGGCTGCCTGGTGTTGCACGTACAAAAGGTCGCTGGCTGGCTGGTGTCGCACGTACAAAAGGTCGCTGGCTGCCTGGTGTTGCACGTACAAAAGGTCGCTGGCTGCCTGGTGTTGCACGTACAATAGGTCGCTGGCTGCCTGGTGTTGCACGTACAATAGGTCGCTGGCTGCCTGGTGTTGCACGTACAAAAGATCGCTGGCTGGATGGTGTTCCAGGTACTGAAGGTCCCAGCCTAATCGGGGTCCTGGGTACAGAAGGTCCCTGGCGGTATGGTGTTCCGGGTACTGTAGGTCCCTGACTGGTTGGTGATCCGGGTACTGAAGATCCCTGGCGGCGTGGTGTTCCAGGTACTGAAGGTCCCTCGCTGGTTGGTGTTTCCGGTACTGAAGGTCCCTCGCTGGTTGGTGTTCCGGGTACTGAAGGTCCCTCACTGGTTGGTGTTCCGGGTACTGAAGATTCCTGGTGAGGTGCAACCGAGGCAACAAACACCTGAGACTCCGAAGGTGGAGAAACATCCAAGACTCGAGGTCTTGAAGTTGGGCGGCTGGACTCACGCCTGGACTCATTCCTGGACCCATGCCTGGTGGATGCAGGATTCATGGTGGGTTCCAAGCCTGATTCCAGGCTGGCCCTGCCCCTCCAGTTGGCTGGGTGGCCCCAGGGCGATGGTCTGCTGTGGAACTGGCTTCAACGGCTGCTATCCCGCGTGCACCTGGTTTCGATGGCTGCTGCCTAGCCTAGCAGTCTGCTGTCCATGCCACGGGAAAACGGCGCCTTGCCTAGCCTGAAAACTCAAGATCCAGCAACCACATCCCAGGAGCTGCTGCCAGCCAACCCAGAGAAAAGAGATTCTGGAGGTATTTGGTGGTATGCCCCGCCAGATTCCAGCCGCAAGCCATATGCCATGAGGCCCCTGGCTTGCCCAGCTTACTTAGTTGCAAAACTCAGGAATACCAGCTCAAAAGTTGAACCCCACGCGGTCAGCTGGATCCTCCCAAATCAACCATCAATCAAGAAAGTGTACTACAAACTTGCCAATAGGAAATGTTTTCTCTACTGAGGTTCCCGTTTTCCGAAGAACTTTAGCTTATGATTAGTTGACATTAAACTAGCTGCTACTAGCTGGTAGTGGAATGAGATCCGCAGAAGATATGTGAAAATATAAAGAATTGTTTTAATAACTACTAAAATGAGCACAAAATTATCATCCTTCGTCAATGTTATCAGCGGACCTTTTCTGATAAGGCCGATGTGGACTGAACCGAAGTCTCTGGCACATGAGGGCACAATCAGCAATAGTGCATGTTTCTGTCAGGAGACCAAACACCTGCGAACAGAGACACCGTTGTCAGTTTCTGCCACGCAAATGCTCAGCGATCTGCCCTTGAGATCCCTTTCCTGCCAGCGTAGGGAGCTTGCTCTCTGGGCTACCATCCAACACTAGAGTGGGAAGGGACATTAGAGAGCACTGCAAAGTGTCCCTCATACCACCCACAGCAAAGGACGAGATAACTGCAGTGAGCAGAACTCACTACCCCTGAGGTGGAGTGCAAGTTGCCTCTCCTTCTTGATTTGCACTGACATGCGTGAGTGCTTGCCTGTGTGCATGCGTGCATACGCGCGTACGTACATGCATGCTTACGCGCTTACGTACATGCATGCGTATGTGCCTGCGTACGTACACGCATGCGTGAGTTCTTCAAAGCCCTACTGACGGCATTTAGCTATCACGCAGACATTTCTCTCTCCAGCGGTCAGCTCTTTGCTTATTCTGTCACCAGATTTGTCTGGGGAAAGAGCTGGCGCTGGCAGCCGCTCGAGATTAAGTCCTGGGGACCATAGTCGTGATACAACTTTTGTAGAAGTGGAGTGACACGAATCTGCAGAGTGAACGTTCAAAGGCTGGGCGGCACCCGTGTAAGGCAGAGGAGGCTGACCAGGCCCGAGGAAAATCAAAGTGAGCGGAAGGGAAAGTGAGCCAACTGCAGTTCCCCCGCAGACACAGGTGGCTTTCCCTGTCTTCTGGGCTGGGCAGCACTCCACTAATGGTTTATCTAGAGCTGGCTGCGTTCCCTTTACAAATCACTGCTATGAGGAAAGTTATTAATGAAATATGCTACGTTCTCTTGGGGAGAAAATAAAATCTCTGAAATTCAATGTCTGTTTCATAGTCAGAGCTTGTCTCAAGCCATATTAGTCCCGTTCCCTCTGCTCAGTGGCCACACGGCTACCGGCCGCTCTGCCGGAGCAACTCCACTTAGACATCCTTTAAGTGATGAGTGAGAGAACAGAAAGTCAAATGACTGGCTCATCTTTTAAAAGTGTAGACAGACAGAACTGTCTTTAGAACAACTGGGGGTTGGAATTTCAGCATACCTCCTATCCAGAAAACTACAATAATCTCTCCAGAAGTTGCTTAGTGCCTACAGGAGTTAACGTCTAGGGTTCTGACAGTCATAGCAGACCAAGGTCTCTTCTATGTGGCCCTTGCTAAGGAAGAACAAGAAAGTAGGAAGGAAGATGTTTCTAAATCAGCTCTCTAGATTGGAGCCTAGGAAAGGGCAGATGCGCAGATCCCAGGAGAAAACCAGGTGGAGGAACAGGGAACTCACTGCGCTCTGCCCTCTGGGCTTGCTTGCCAGGAGTAAGTCTGTCTAGGATGACTTGCTTCTCTTTGGGCGGCATTCAGAATAACCCTTGGCTTGCAAGGCTTCCTACCACATCCCTTGCAGGGAGGAAATCTGTTATATTGCATCTGAAAAGTTATGGGAATATTCTGTCTCACCTAACAGTGATACAGATCCTTTCAAGGGGAGAGTTATGAAATGATCATGCTTCTTTTCTTGTTAAACATCGGGTTTTTCAGAGCTTAAAGTGGTAGCTGATTTTAGCAGATTCTCTCTGTCTGGTATAGCCCTGTAAGAAACATGCCAGGACCTCTTTGTTTGGCAGATTCCAGTATGAAACCCTCTCTACTGATGCTAATCAGGGAATGCATTTGCTCACACAAACGATAAAGCCAGTAGGCACTGTAGGCCAGTCCAGGATCATGTCAGAGTTCCAAATTAATTTGCACTTTGATCCAACTGGAAGAAACCTGAAAGACTTGCACTTACCCCTCCAAGGACTGTCATCGTTGAGGTTTCTGGTACAAGGGCCAGCACAGACACAATGAGCATGCACTATGTAGTTACCATTGAGTTGATAACATCCTAAGAACACACAATGGAGAAGTCAGTGTGCCGTCAAAGACTGTGATATAGCCCTGCAGAGCTCTGGGTTAGGAGTTCTACTCTTGCACCATGGGGTCTGTGGGAAGGCAAGATCAACAGCAGTTGTCTCCCAAATAAATGGAACAAGCCCCTAAAATGTTTTGAAGTCTGTTTTTCAATTTTTCAGAAATCAGTATTTTTTAGGAAACTAAAATATAACAGAAAAAAATCCCATATATTTGTTCTACAATTTACCTGTGGGCATCTTAGAACACATGAATTCATTTAGTTATTTGAGCACATGTATATGTGTGTGTGTGTGTGTGTGTGTGTGTGTGTGTGTGTGTATAAACATAGATATAGCTAGAGGGAGAACTCATCTGGGTAGGAAAGACAGATAATTATGCAGAAGTTTTAGGATACAGAGGGTCCCTTAGGAAGCTGGAATGCTTATTTTTTTAATAGGAAATTTGAAAAAATATGCTGTCAAATAACCTTGTTTCTAAGATGCCATTAATAAACAGGAAGCCAGGCATGGTGGGTCACGCCTTTAACTCCAGCACGCAGAACTTTGAGGTCAGCGTGGTCTACACGAGGTCCCAGGCTAGCTAGTGCCACACAGTGTGACCCCATTTAAAAACAAACAAACACACACATACACACACACACACAAACAAACAGAAAACAAATCCCTCACTCCCAACTAAAAACAGCACACATCTAAACAGATCATTTCCAGATAAGCCCCGCCCACCTTCCTCATGCAGTTGCTTGCCAATTGTCATGTCTTCTAATCATTTCTCAATAAAGAAGCATTTCAACAAGAGAAATTTACATTTTTAGATTGATGTGTATTGTGGAAAATTAAATTGTCCTCAACATGCAATGGTCTATGCATGCCTACAAGAAGTAGACAGGAAAAAAATTAATGAAAAAAAAATAGTAGTTTCCAAAAGAAAAATAGTTAATAAAAAGAAAAAAGGTTTGCTTTAAGAAAGGAAAAAAGTTGCAGCAAATGAGACTGGTTGTCCTGGGTGAACTCCCCTGGGCTGGATGCTTGGCTCAGGCCAGCAGGCCCCACCCCAGCCAGCAGCTGTGCTAGCTGAGTTAGTCTGGAACTGGCTTGGTACAAAAGTGCTGTTCTAGGGAGTGCATAGAACCAGGGGGGTGGGGAGGGGGGATATGCTTATGTCTGAACACCTATGCCCCCTACAGGAAGTTTAGGATATCATGTCTGTCTATTTATTTTTGGGTTTTGAGCCAAGGTTTCAGGCTGTAGCCCAGGCTGGACTGGTACTCATCCTGTAGCCCAGATGGACCTCCAGCTGCAAGGCCCCAGCTTCTGTCATCTGCACGCTGAGGTCGTCGGTGTGAGCCGCACACCCAGCTTGAACACTGTCTTTATAGGGAAAGCAGAATATTCAGCCAGGCAGGGTGACATAGCCCTTTAACCCCAGCACTCAGGAGGCAGAGGCACAAGGATCTCTGGGAGTTCAAGGGCATCCTGGTCTACATGGTAAGTCCTAGGACAGCCAGGGCTAGTGAGAGGGACCCTGTCAGCAAGCAAAAATATAAAGAAAGCCCCAAACTCTAAATATACTGTGTAGTAGATGCAAAATTAATGACAAGAAAATGGAGATTTTGTAGTTGTTTTGAACCTCAAAGCCTTGGGCTAGTTCATAATCTGTTGAGGGCATCTAGAGGAAAAGGGAGGTCTGGTCTACAGGCTGTGTCAGCGCATCAGTATGAACGGCAGCGCTTCAGGCAGACGCAGACCAGTATCTTCTAGTCAGGGGCACTGGCTGTAGGACCTCCCTGTTTATCATCTCCTACTGCTCCTCAGAGAGTAGCTGTGGTTCAAGGCCTCCTTCACTTTAATGCGAGCTAGAGTGTCTTACGGTGCTCCGACCCACCCTGCAGGGGCCCCATTACTGTTAGCTCTGAGCCTGGAGCCTTGGGGGCAGAAAAGTGGAGACAGAGAAAAACAGAAAGGGCCAAAGAGAGAAAGAGAGGCTTGTGGAGAACACGTGGGAACAGAGAAACAAGCAGAGGGGGCGGGGGGGGATGTAACAAGCAGTCCTCTAATGAGCTGCTGCTGCTGCTGCTGGTGCTGGTGCTGGTGGTGGTGGTGGTGCTGGTAGTGCTGGTCATGGTGGTCATGGTAGTGGTAGTGGTGCTGGTGGAGCTGGTGCTGCTGCTGCTGGTAGTGGTGGTCATGGTAGTGGTGGTGGTGCTGGTGGAGCTGGTGGTGGTAGAGCTGGTGGTGGTGGTGCTGCTGCTGCTGCTGGTGGTGGTGCTGCTGCTGCTGCTGGTAGTGGTGGTCATAGTAGTGGTGGTGGTAATGGTGGTGCTGGTGCTGGTGGTGATGCTGCTGCTGCTGGTAGAGCTGGTGGTGCTACTGCTGCTTCTGCAGCAAGCAGCTTACTTTTTTTTCTTTTCTTTTTTTTTTTTTATCATTGGGGAAAATTCTAGCATCTCTCAGACACTGGCTGATGTAATCAGCTGTTGAACATAAAGAAAACTGGGGTTTTACCCCACCATTTCTGACAAAATCAACATCTCTTTACTTCTATATTTACCAGTAGATACTTGGATTTCCTTCTAGAAATACAGACCAGAAATAATGATTCCTCCTCAGGAGACAGACTAGCTAGGAGTGGTGGCACTCACCTCTACCGTCAGCACTTAGGAGGCAAAGGCAGGCAGATCTCTGAGAGTTCAAGGCCAGCTTATAATAATGAATTTCAAGCAAGCCAGAGCTGCATAAGGAGAAGGGCTAGGTGTGGATAGAGAAGGAGAAAGGAGTTTAAGAACTTCTTTGTCCAGTGATTGTGGTGGTGCCTGCCTTTAGTCACTTGGGAGGCAGAGGTAGGTGGATCTCTGTGAGTTCCAGGCCAGCCTGGTCTACACAGGGAGTCTGAGGACAGCCAGGGCTACACAGAGAAACCCTTGAGAAACCAACTACTGTTCTGTGTTCAATCTTTATTATTTTGCATATATGTTAACATTGGCATATGATATTTAATCTCCAACAATGCTTTTAAGTGAGGCTGGGAATGCAGCTCAGTGGTTGATGGGCTTGCATGGCAGGAGGAAGGCCCTGTGCCTCATCGCTAGCGCTGACAAGTTAGTTAATTAAACATTGAAAACTGCAAAGGAGGAGTGCACCTCAGTAGTGCAATGTTTACTTGCATATGCCAGGCCCTGAGCTCAATCCTCAGTACCACACAAAAATAAATTAACTTAAAACACTATTGAAGCCAAGACAATCATGGAAAGCAATACAGGCATGTGCTGGAAAGACGGCTCTGAAGAACAGTGTGTGGTGCAAGGCCTGAGCTCGTGAGGTCAGACCCTCAGAAGCCATCCAGAAGCTGGATGAGGCGGCATGCAGTGTGCAATCCCAGCCTTCCTGTGGTAAGATGGAGGTAGAGACAGTAGAGTAGCCTGGAGGCTTGTGGGCCAGCTGGGCCAGAGTAGGTGGTGTGGCAGGAACGGCAAGAGGCCCTGTGCCAAACAAGGTGGCAAGTGAGGCCTGATACCTGAGGTGACCTCTGATATTACACATACCCATGCCCTCACCTCTGAACATGTACACAGGAACATACACCTGCACACCCACCAAACACACACACACACACATACACACACACATATATACACACACACACACAGAGACACACACATGCATGTGCAAACACACATTTTTAAAAAGAGACTATTGCAGTATCATAAGATGAACTGTAATTAACGTTGCCCACTAATATGTGCTCCTGGAAAACAGCTACCTTCACTGAACAAGCCGTCCTCTCCTTGCAGTGTATTACTGCAGCATCCGTGTTTTGTTTCATCATTGGTGGTGCCTAGGACCTGTTTGTGGTCATCATGATTCAGGAAACCAGCTTCGTCCTATTTTTCATCAACCCTTCAAAACATGCAGGCCTGCATCCACTGGCCTCTGCTTGTAAGTTATGTATTTGTGTAATTCAAAAGTAAGCTTTGCCCATAACCCCAAGAATAATTCTCTGGGGAAGACAATGAGTTTATCTAGACAAGTTCAAGACAGAGCATTGTCCTGGTCCCAGGAGAGAAAGCACCCAAATCCCAGAAAGATCCCTTAGACTTCTCTCTCCATGGAAGCATCGAGGACGGCCCCTGCCTCCCAGAGCTTCTTTAGCATTAAGATGGTGACTTAATCTTTGAACTTTCAGGTTTACAGACACCCATGTCCTGAGACTGAAGTTAGGTACTTTGTCCTGGCTCACAAGGCTTAGATAAAATGAGCCCAAATCCTTATCAGATGGAAGGGGGCAAGAAGTAGCCAATCAAATGTTCAAATAATGGGCCGAGAAAGGAAACAGGACTTGGCTCAAGTTTAACAGTGTGGGCAGAAGTTAAGAAACTCACACAGGGCCTAGAACAAGTCTTCCTAGGGACCTGTCATCAAGTACCCAGAGGGAAGCATTATGGCTGGAATACCAGGCGCTACAATCCCTGGTCCCAACCTGGCAACACACCAACTTTGTTTTGTGCTGCCTGGGTCCCTGCACACCCAGCCCCATCTCTCCCTGCCTGTGCTGGCAGCAGACCACCTCCATGTCTTTTTGCCTTAGCCAGGTTTGCGTGTCCTTCCCCTCACAGACTCTGCGGGTGGCTTTTCTGAATCTCCAGCCTGTCCCAGTTCATAAGAGCTCCAGATCAGCCATCACCCCACCCTCAGCTCTGCTAGGCTCTCAGATCTGCAAAGGTCATTGTCTAACACAGTGCTCCTCAACCGTCCTCACACTGGGACCCTTTAATACAGTTCTTCATGTTGTGGTGACCCTACCCACAACCACGAAATTATTTTTGTTGCTGCTTCATAGGTGTAATTTTGCTACTCTTATGAAATGTAATATGACTATCTGTGCTTTCTGTTAATCTTAGGCGACCCCTGTGAAAAGGTCATGCTACCTAAAGGGTCCAGACCCAGAAGCTGAGAACATCTGCTCTAAGAGCTAGTCACTGCCTCCCTTTTCTTGGAAAGAGAAACCTGGTCTACAGCAGTCAGCAGGGACGGGGTCTTCTTGCAGCTCCTGACCTCGTGGGATAGGAAAAGGAATGAGAGGTGGAAACTGTAAAGTAATTTGGTCTTTCCTTCCCACCCGTGTTGTGTCTGACAGATCCTGTGCGTCTCGGCAGCAATCGTGTGTGTCATTGATGCATTGTTGGTTGCCGAGAAGATGAGGCGCAAGGAGGAAAATTCCCTGGCGAGGAGACTAAGCCCTCTGGCACCCGGCCGAGGCAGAAGCAGCGCTGAAGTCCCGCAGCCCTCTGCAGCAGCGTTTGGCAGAGAGTTGAGGTCATGGCCACAGGTATCATCACTCCCACCAGACCGCCACGGAGCTCCCACGCCCTCGTGAGTGTGAGCCCAAAGGCACTGCTTCTAAGTCGGCAACACTTCTGCTTTCTCGCGTGGCCTTCTGCAAGAGTTGCGAGCGAGAGTTGTACTTCGCTTGCTCCACAAGGCTGCCCCAGGAGGTCGGGAGGGAAAGGACCCCAGGGAGTGGGAGCCATAGCCACAAACCTGGGTCTCCTTTTCAAGGAAGGCCTCGCTAGGACCAGCGGGGCTCAGCGAATGCCGGTGCGTGGAGGGTGGGACTGTCTGGTCCCTGCTGGATGGAGGAGAGCCTGCTGGTCCACTCGTTGAGCTGGGCGCGCGCCAGCCAAGACAAGCGTTGGAACTCTGCAGTCCCGGTGGTCAGTTGAGAGCCACCCTTGAACAGGTCGGGAGACACCAGGCTCTCTCTTGAGCTGGGCCTGTTCAGGGACTGCAGACAAGGCTGGTCGGTAGGAAGCTGAGAGCTGCTCCTAACTCCGATGGCAGCACCTGCACAGCGAGGCAAGCCAGCTGGCAAGAAGAGCAAGGATGACAGAAAGGGGTTCAGAGGCTACAAGTGGGAATTCAAAGACAGCAATAAAGACTTCTGGATGCAGGGACATGCTGAGTCCAAGAGTCTGGCTTTGGTAAACTGGATTGGAATGGCAGAGGTGTCTGGCAGGGGTGAGGAGTGGGGTTCCTCCAAAGCAACACCTCAGGTGTGTGTATTTTTCCACCCAGATATGCATTATCACTGCACTGATCTGTTTCCAAAGGGTGGCCACGCACCCCTTCCTGATCCTGATCCTCACTATGGAGCTGTCAATCTGTGCTTTCTTCTTCTTCCTCTACTCCTTTGCCATCAACCGATACATTCCCTTCATCTTCTGGCCCATGATGGTAAGTAAAGACGGTAGGAAGGTGAGGTGAGTCCCATTCGAACGACTGGGAAAAAGAGAACCTCACCTCCTCTACTGGTGCACAGGCTGGAACGCTGGCTTGGAGAGGGAAAGCCAGGCAGGAGAGGCTCCCAAAATGTAGCTGCATTGGGTCTGTCTTCAGAAACAGAGAAGGCATAAACAACCAGCCATTCCTGATAATGCTGGCGTATGTCTCATTGGGATATCATTCTAGGGTTCAAAAGAGAAAATCAGGCTCTGCATAAACTTGTACAGTAAAATGAAGCAAATGTCAATCATGGCGGGGTGGGGGAAGCTCAGGTCAAGACCCCAGTTATTCTTCTAGTTATTGTTTGAGACTTCCTTTATGAGGTTCAAGTGCAGGAGGATTTCGGGTACAAAGGGAGTCATTTGGGTGGGTCTCCATTTTGACTAGTAGGCTTGGATTATGTAAGGACTTGCTTGCAGAACATGCATGCCCCTTCCCACAATGCATCTAATTTTAATCAGATGCAACCCCAATTATGCATAGTCATTAGATGGGAAATGCGGGATGTAGTTTTTATCTGTCTCCTAACAATCTTCTCTAGCTCAGCTCAGCTTCCGCTAGTTCAACTGTCACCAACTGGCTTCTCTGGCTCTTCTGTCTCCTGGACACTTCTTCTGCCACTACTATTTCTCTCTCCAACCCCTCTCTCATGACTCTTAGCCTCTGCTGCCTTTCATATCCACTCCTGATCCCAGAAGTCCAAGAGCCAGTTATCACTGAAGGTGAACTAGAGAGCCAGGCACATGAAATATTACATACGACCTTCCTCCCCACAGCCCGTTTTGTTTTAGCTATTAATTATGCAACCTTGAAGCTGCTTCTCAATTCATCCCAGTGTCTTTCCAGGATCCTCAGATGTCTGATATGACCCTTCCGTTTTCTCTGGAGTATATCCACAAGTGAGATAAGAACTTAACCGTGATGTTTCTCTTCCCTGTAATTTGGGTACTGCTTCTTGAATCTTTTTTACTCCTGGACTGTCTTATCTTCTAGCATCTTGTATTTTGACTTCTTCTCTTAATCTCTGTCCCCAGCTCTGTGAACCTTTGGCTTGTAGTCCTGATTTGGTCTTGCAGGATGTGGTGATCTTCAGCATAACCTCTCTTAGAGACCTGCTCCTAGGCCTGTGATCACTCTGCATCGTGGATGGCTTTATATACCAGGAATCCAAAGTTCTGGTCATAGGTCAATCAGTGTTTAGGAGTTGAACATTTCTTGTCCTGGCTTTTCTGCCTGGGAGGGGAGAGCAGTGATTGTTCAAGCTCTCATCTTTGCTCTTTTGGGGCAATTGCCAAGACTTTCAGAAGAGCCCTGCCTCAATTTTGAGCTTTCTTATTTTGATGGTACCTACAGCTTTTCCTTTCCTGCGGAAACATAAACAAAACCAGCATCCCAGACTACCATCGGATGTTAACACATCCTTACAGTATGTAGGCTGACGTAATTCCAGTTTGGTCTATCACCCAATGTCTCTCAGCTGCTGCTGCTCCTTTCTCCTTAATGTTCAGAGAATTTAAAGTTAACAGAGCACCATTTAGTCAATCCCTGGGGATCATTATTCCTTTTGGTTTTACAAGTATTTGTTTTAGGATGCATTTAGATCTCTCTATAATACATGTCCTGTAGGATTGTGTGGTGAAGTGGCTACAGTGAGCTTCTGTGGCCACCAATTGCACATGTCATTCACTTGTGACTTTAATTTTGGCCTTTGATTATTACCCAACCATTTGCCAGAACGCACATTTCCCAGTGCTTCCAAACCCGCTGGTCTTTCTATGTGGAGAAGTTTTGCCTTTGACATAGGGAAACAGAAGCAACTGAGAAATCCCCTCACTTGTGTTAATTTACATCTCACTTTTCACATACGCCATTATTTTATTTTAATTTCTCTTTTGAAATCTTTATAATTCCTGCACAATGGACCCTGGGGAAGTCAAACTTCTCCTTCCCAAACCCTGAGGGCGAAGGACCATAAACTCCTGTAGACATTTTATAACATAGAAATTTTGGGGATAGTGCAAAAATGTTTATCTGTGGCCAAGTCTAGCACAGCACTGCCTGTAGTAACAGGCATTAGATCTGCAATACTTAGTTGTCCTGTAGGATTGTGTGGTGAAGTGCCTGCTTGTTAGTTCCTGTCTGACAAGAGGGAAACCACTCATACTTTTTACTTCAGGGCCTCAAGCTACCCCTACTCCCATATCATTTACCAATGGCAGGCAATTGCCTTGGATATCTCTCTTGGACCTATGCTCATTGGTTCAGTAGTAACCCTTGCCACATTGTTGACACACTCCAGGAAGCCAGGGCCTTCTTTTGGATTTACATTTTGAAAAAACATTGCCTTTAGAGTTGCCTTGTTCACAATTTTCTTTCAAATGTCCATATTTCCTACAATTAAGCACAGGGCCTTTTGATATCAGAGCCCTCTAGCTATCACTTGACCTATTATATAAGCATGGTATATATTACAACCAATATCATTTATATTCTTTAATCCATTCATCTACAGGCACTGCTCATGCCTTATGACTTTTTTTATATCCCACATTTGCATTTTTCAAGTACTAGGGTCTTCATCAATACCTGTCTTATGTCAGGGTCTGGTATGATTTTATTTATTGCTGAGATCCATCTTTGTAAAAAAAAAAAAAAAATCAGTGAAGGCTTCCCCTGAGCCTTGTATAGCTTTTTTTTTTTTTTTTTTAATGATGTGGACTTCTCTCCTGGCTCCTCAACTTTGTCCCAAGCTCTAAAAGCTGCTAAACCACATTATTATGGTTGTGTCTTCAAGCTGAACCTGTTCTTGTATATCAGCATAATAACCTTTCCCTATCAACTGGCTCCTCACTATATTAATTCTTCTAGTTCTATTCCCATGTTCCAAATCTCTGGCTTCTTCTGTCCACCATGACGACCATTGCACCTGAAGACAGCTGTTACCAATTCCCTCCATTCTTGGGGAATAATAATTCCACTTTGAGTAGACCAATTATTTAGAGTTTGTTTCACATGGGTGAGTGCATCACATACGACATCACTGGCTTCTTAAAATGATTTATGTTCTTCATTTCTATAAGATCCCACCATATTTCATCATAAACTTGTGGATTAGCCTCACTAGCAGGCATATGCTGTATAATATTGGAAATGCTATTGATGATATTTTTTTACCTCCTCCAAAGGTGCTGTGGGTTTGAACCCATTTCATTTCATTGACTTGACTGCCCTGTGACACAGTTCCTTCCATTCCTCCTACCCAGGGAGAACTCCCTCTTTCTGATTCAGGTCCTGGAAATGAATGTATTTGTTTTCTCTTTT
Organism: Apodemus sylvaticus; assembly: GCF_947179515.1. Taxonomy (NCBI): domain Eukaryota; kingdom Metazoa; phylum Chordata; class Mammalia; order Rodentia; family Muridae; genus Apodemus; species Apodemus sylvaticus. Next base: position 25,353,944 of record NC_067492.1, on the reverse strand, counting down.
TCTTGATGTTCTTTTTTATTCCTAAGCTTCACTATTTCCCCCTATATTTTTTCCAGGTGTTCAGCAGTCTTTTCTCCACTTCCACTTGTATTTTTTTACCAGTTGCTTAGGCAAGGTTTTATAAATAAAATACTCCAAAATGAGGAAGGGGGGGGGGGGACCTACTTCTAAGAACCATGCAGGAGGTGTCCCAACAACAGCTTCAGCTTTTTTCAAAGTTTCCAGCCCTTCTTTTCCTGCCTTTAGCTATATCATACTTGAAATCAAGCTCCCCATTCTGCCTAGCCACAATAGTGACCACATGTCTTTTAGTGTCTCTTCTTCCTTCAAACATCCTGTCACATTAGGGGCTGTAGCAGCTTTTCGTAAAAAAAAAAAAAAAAAAAAAAAAAAAAAAAAAAGTTGCTTTTTGCTCTTAAATTCTTTGTCTTTGTATTCTTTTCTTTTTTTTTTTTTTTTAAGATTTATGCATGCATGTGAGCACAATATTGATGTTTTCAGACACACCAGAAGAGGGCATCAGATTTGATTACAGACAGTTGTGAGCCACCATGAGGTTGCTGGGAGTTGAACTCAGGACCTCTGAAAGAGCAGACAGTGCTCTTAACCGCTGAGCCATCTCTCCAGCCCTGTCTTTGTATTCTTATATAGCTACTTTATTTGTGGATTCTTCTTTTATCTGTCTCCTAATATCTTCTGCTCAGGTGAGCTTCTCCTGCTTCAAGTACCGCCAACTGTCAGTCAGCTAGCCCAGTTCACTTTCAACTATCTCTTCCTTTCTTTTCTTTTCTTTTCTTTTCAATCTGTGGATCTTTTTATTTGATAGCAAATTTGTTGAGTTTTCAGATTCAGATTCATTGATTTAAGTTGATTTGATATGCCCAAAATCATTCTTGAAAATGTTTATTGAGAAATATTCAGTGATAAAAATAATGTTCTTTTCAGGCAAAAATCTAGGAAAATACTATATTCACTATCATTAAGAAATAGAATCTAGTCAGCCATCTTCCAGTAACTTGCCAAAATAACGAACACAAAGGGAAGAGGAGAGGCACCTGATACATGTTCTCTAGGCCTTTTAGAAAACATGGAGTTGTTCCTTTGGCCCCATACATGTGAATCTACAAGAAGGGTGGTATTGTAGATATCAAGGGAAGGGGCATTGTTCAAAAAGGAATGCCCCGTAAGTGTTACCACGGCAAAACCGGAAGAGTCTGCAATGTTACCCAGCATGCCCTGGGCATCATTATAAACAAGCAAGTTAAGGGCAGATTCTGAACAAGAGGATCAATGTACGGACTGAACACATCAAACACTCGAAGAGCAGAGACAGCTTCCTGGAGTGGGTGAAGGAGAACGATCAGAAGAAGAAGGAAGCCAAAGAGAAGGGACCTGGGTTCAGCTGGAGCGCCAGCCGGCACCACCCAGAGAGCACACTGTGTGAGGACTAAGGGGAAGGAGCCTGAGCTGTGGAGCCCATTCCACACGGATTCATGGCCTAACGTACAAATCAGAAAGAAAGAACTGCAAAGTGTTTTCCTTAGGTTGAGAAAAAAAAATAGAATCTACTGAAGAATAGTCATTTTCTTCCTTGAAATAGCTATATACTAGGAAACTGCAACAACCATTATTAAATTTAATATTTTTAAGTAATAGGCGCACCGGGCGGAAGTGGTGCATGCTTGTAATCCCAGCACTTTGGGAGGCACAGGCAGGCGAATTTCTGAGTTCCAGGCCAACCTGGTCTACAGAGTGAGTTCCAGGACAGCCAGGGCTATACAGAGAAACCCTGTCTCCAAATCAAAAAACAAACAAACAAACAAACAAACAAAAAACAAAAAACAAAAAAAAACCCCACAAATATATATTTTTTTCTTATATATATATACATATATATATATATGTGTATATATATATATATATATATATAAGAGACAACATTTAATTGGGTCTGGATGACAAACTCAGAGGTTCAGTCCATTATCTTTATGCTGGGAAGCTTGGCAGCATCTAGGCAGGCATAGCCACTAGAGGAGCTGAGAGTTCTACATCTTGTTCCAAAGGCAGCTAGGAGAACAGTGGCTTCCAGGCAGCTAGGATGAGGGTTTTTTTTTTTTTTTCATTCAGGAGTTATTTATTTACTAGTTCACTGTTTGCAGGAATGTGCTGTTCTGTTTTGTTTTGTTTTTAGTAGAGCTTAAAGTCTTGGCTCTTACTGTGGTACAAACTCAAAATAAGAACAATTTTTAGACAATGGAGTTCATTGTAATAAGACTGTACTTCAATGTCCCTCACATCACCAAAGGATTTTACCTCCATAGGAGCTAAGCTAAGAGTTGATAGCTCTTCTGCATAAGGAATAAATTGTAGGCACAATTATTTGGATACAGACTTCCTGCTATGGTCAAAGCTATTTGACTTGAGTAATTATCATCATTCTCAGCCCACAGGGAGCAGGTTACATTCATTTAAGAAATGGTGTGTGTATTAAGATGGTCTATCCACGAAGTCATTCATCAACTGTATCAATAAACAATGGTTCTGCTTGGAGGATGGCACAGACATTAGGTGAGGGTAGGATTTTGGTTTATCGCCTGTGATGATTTTGAAAAGCAGAAAAAGAGTAACTTATAAGGTCATCTTCTTCAAAGTTGATTCAATAGTTATAAATATAAGAAAGCATTTGGTTTCACTCTTTATTGTTCTCTTACAAGCCACCTCCCAAATTAATAGTCTATGTTTCTTTTGACTGTATAAATAATTTTCAAATATGTAAACTGTTCTGAAAACCGTAGCATAATATAAAAACATCAAATAAACATTCCTACTAATTGGCTGAGATAGAAGCATGATTTCAAGACCATTACGTGGCACACAGCAAGACACTCTCATGTACAAACAAGCAGAAAGTGTATATGGGTTGTACAATATTGGACCTATTTCTCCAATTGCCAAATTATAGATACCACTGGGTGATAGCCAACAAATTTCTAATTCCTCATATTTTTGAATTTCAATCGATTAGAATATGTTGGTAATATTAATTTTCATATTAAGAAATATTAAAGAAAAGTGATTGTTAACTTCCTGTTATTTTTGTTATTAGAAGCAGAATTATGTTTGTGTGGGTTTGTTGAAAGATTACTTTCTTGCTTTTTTTAGTGTGTAGTTTCCCTCTTTGTGTTGGTATTTTCCATCTACTATCCTTTGTAGGACTGAATTTGTGGAAAGATAATTGTATAAATTTGGTTTTGTCATGGAATATTTTGTTTTCTCCGTCTATGGTAATTGAGAGTTTTGCTGGGTATAAGCCTGGGCTGGCATTTGTATTCTCTTAGGGTCTGTAAGAGATCTGCCCAGGATCTTCTAGCTTTCATAGTGTCTGGTGAGGATTCTGATAGGTCTACCTTTATATGTTACTTGACCTTTTTTCCTTTGCTGTTTTTAATATTCTTTTAGTGCATTTGGTGTTTTGATTATTATACCAGGAATTTGATTTGTACCAGGAATTTCTTTTCTGGTACAGTCTATGTGGAGTTCTGCAGGCTTCTTGTATGTTCATGGGCATCTCTTTCTTTAGGTTAGGGAAGTTTTCTTTTTCTTTTTTCTTTTTTCTTTTTTTCCACACAGGGTTTCTCTGTGTAGCCCTGGCTATCCTAGAACTCACTCTGTAGACCAGGCTAGCCTCGAACTCAGAAATCTGCCTGCCTCTGCCTCCCAAGTGCTGGGATTAAAGGTGTGCACCACCACTGCCCAGTGGAAGTTTTCTTCTATAATTTTGTTGAAGATATTTACTGGCACTTTAAGTTGGGATTCTTTGCTCTCTTCTATACCTATCATCCTTAGGTTTCATCTTCTCATTGTGCCCTGGATTTCCTGGATGTTTTGGGTTAGGAGCTTTTTGCCTTTTGTATTTTCTTTGACTGTTGTGTCAATGTTTTCTATGGTATCTTCTGCACCCGAGATTCTTTCTTCTATCTCTTGTATTCTGTTGGTGATGCTTGCATCTGTGACTCCTGATCTCTTTCCTAGGTTTTCTAACTCCAAGGTTGTCTCCCTTTGTGATTTCTTTATTGTTTCTATTTTCATTTTTAGATCCCAGATGGGTTTTTTCACTTCCTTCACCTGTTTGATTGTGTTTTCCTGTAATTCTTTAAAAGATTTTTGTGTTTCCTCTTTAAGGCCTTCTGCCTGTTTACCCATGTTCTCCTGTATTTCTTTAAGAGAGTTATTTATGACCTTCTTAAGGTCCTCTCTCATCATCATGAAAAGTGATTTTGGATTCGGATCTTGCTTTTCTGATGTGATGGTGTAACCAGGACTTGCTATGGTGGAAGAATTGGGTTCTGATGATACCAAGTAACCTTGGTTTCTGTTGCTTATGTTCCTACACTTGCCTCCTGCCATCTGGTTATCTCTAGTGCTACCTGCCCTCGCTATATCTGACTGCAGCCTGTCCTTCCTGTGATCGTGGTTGTGTCAGAACTCCTCAGAGTCAAGCTGTCTCTGTGATCCTGAGATCCTGGGTGTGCCAGAGCTCCTGGGAGTCAAGCTGCCTCTGGGACCCTGAGATTCTGGTGTCATCCAAGCCCCTGGGATCCTGGGCATATTAGAGTGCCTGAGAGTGAAGCTTCCTCTGCGTCGTCTTGTGGGACTGGCTACAGAGTATGCCCTCAAGGTCTACTCAGGGGACCAGCTCAGACCGGAAAGAACCCGTGCCACTGGTCAGGCGTGGGTTCCTGGGTCCCTGGATCCCACTGGTCCCAGTGACTCCTGGTGTTGGGACAGATGTTGTGTCCTCACCTCTGATCCCATCTCTTATTTTCAATCCTCAAAATCCCTTTTCTACCCTACATGATCTTCCTTCTTCCTGCATCAAGTGTCTTCTCTGACCCTATTCTGTCTCCTGGACCCTACTTCAGCCTAACCCACCCACTCTCTCCAACGCCTTCTCACTGCCCTCTCAGCTTCTGCTGGATTTTATCTCCATTCCGTCTCCCTGTCTGTCACCTTCTCTTTGTTCTTCCCATTCTGGGTGCTCCTGGATACTCTGCTCTTCCCAACTATCCCCTCCTGCTCCTCCTTCGTGTGTGTGTGTGTGTGTGTGTGTGTGTGTGTGTGTTCATGTGCATATGCACACCTGTGCCCCAGTGAGTTTCACTGTAGTTGTTTTGGGAGCATGGGTGGGGATTTGAATACAGAAGCAAAGAATCTTACCAGTGGCTACACACTGAGGAAAATGTCTGTCCTTTCTGTGTCAATCCTGTGACTACATATAAATCTTTTAGGTCAGCACATGAGCCCCTGAACTTCCACGGAGGGTGTTCATGGGCCAGATTGCGTGCACAGAGCCACAGCCATTGTGAATTCAAGAGTGTAACTGCCTCCTCAGTCACACCTATGCACCAGAGTTCACCCTTAGGCAGTTGTTTCTGCCCTCTCTATGGTAATAATTTCACACCTGGGAATACAGCATATTTCCCGACTCATTTAGGTTTTCCTTTGATATCCATTAGCCAGATTCCATAATCTTGCCATGAAGCTGAACTTGTCTTTCAGCAGGTTTATTCTCAGACACACGGTAGACCCTGGATGGTGTCCAGGTCACATTTGTCACTGTTCTCTGCTAGCATGCAGGAGCACTGCTGTTCAGGTCCTGGAAACCTTAATCACTTATTCGGATAATTGAGGCTGCAGAGTCCTCTGTTTTCTCTGCAGAGACTCTCGTTACATGGGAGCAATGCTTGTTTCTCTGCCCCAATCTGCACACACCTGGACTTTCTTGTCACATTATACTCAGATTGCAGTTCACTAGCAGACAGAATCAGCAGGAGTTTTAAACAAAGCTTTCACCAAGAAAAGCAATGTTGGGTAGACACCTCTTATTAAGATCAGATGTGTCCCTTTTTTTTTTTTTTTTTTTTTTTGGTTTTTTGGATTTGTTTCAGAATGTGACACAGCTCACAGCTTTCTTTTTTGTTTTTGTTTTTGTTTTTTTCAAGACACGGTTTCTCTGTATAGACCCCTGGCTGTCCTGAAACTCACTCTGTAGACCAGGCTGGCCTCGAACTCAGAACTCTGCCTGCCTTTGCCTCCCAGAGTGCTGGGATTAAAGGCATCTGCCCTAGATGTGTCCTTGATGCCTAGTTTGTTAAGAATTCAATTAAAAATTTATTATTGATCATTACCAAATAGTTTTCCTGCAACTTACAATATTTTTGTTGCAAATACAGTAGAGTAAAAGTGTACTGATAGAATTTGAAGACAAAAGCATCCTTGCAAGCCTAATGTGGATGATGCTTTTCTGTGATATTTTGCTCTGATATGCTGCTTGATTTGGTGTGCTGACATTTTATTGAACATTTTAGTCTCTATTTTCAATATGAGAAAGGCTTATGTTTATTTTTATTCTAATATCTGGTTTCAAGGTGGAATCCCTATCACACAGAATATAATACAACCTTCAAAAAGAGAGGAGGAGGAAACAGACCAAGGAAGTGGCACTCACCAGATTTGTCATGAATACATACACACAGGCGACACGCTCATACACATGAAATAAAAACAAAAGTTTCCTCTTAAAAGACAGTTGGGCAGAATTTTCAATCAGAGTACATAGAGGTATTGGCAGGGAGATATTCATCCCACTAAAATTAAAAGCAAATTAAAATTTAGACATTCTAAGAAAAAAAAGTAATAGAAAATGGGACAATGGGTACAAATAGAGATTTGGGTTGTTTTTGTTTTTTTTTTTTTAATTCTCTTTATTATTTTATCACCACCCTCACGTTCGGTATTGAGAGAAGAAAGGTTTTATGCAGTAAGGGAGAAGCAAATCCCCAAGGAAAGCAAAGGAAGAGAGTTGATGGAGGAGCGAGCCCTAGGAGACTGAGGTCCAGGGGTGAGGCAGGGCTTGGGGTGAAGACGGAGCTTCCAGGCTCCCAGTGCTAAGTCAGAGCAGAAGAAGCTCCTGCCCGCAATACTGCTCATGAGAGCCCCTGAGAGGAGAGAACAGAGATGATGAGGGGGTGGAGCCCAACAGAGAGGCCACGCAGTGGCCTGGCTCTGGGTTATTTACATGATTATTGACAGGCACTAGATACATACGGGATTATGTAGACAAGATGGTGGCCCCTGAGGTGGCCCCTGAGGTGGCTCCTGAAGGCTGAGCCAGTTTGGACTTTGTGCTCCACTCAGAGGCCAGCAGGGAGTCACTGCCTTTATATATTTCATGCTAAATAATCGGGGGCAGGGGGAGGGGGGCATTTGAAAATGGTTCCATGGAGGAGACAGTGCTGTTTCCAGGGTGGATGTGGTACAGCGAGCTAAGAGCACCTCTCTCTCCCACTTACAGGATTTGATGAATGACTTATTCTCCAGCATGTTCCTGTTAGGTGGTGTAGCCTTTGCTGTTGAAGCGAGACGAGAGTTCCCAATGCCCTACTTAGTTGGTATGGTAAGGTGTTTTCTGCTGAGCTGTGGATTTCCCCAAATCACTGTCAAACAAAATCTAGCGTCAGGGGTTGGGAGGGAGTTGATCCTGTAGAGTGCCTATGGCACTGCCAAAACCTACTGTAGTGCCTTGTGCCTATCTCTAATGTTGGCACGCAGGAGGTAGAAGCAGAGGACCAGAAGTTCAAAGCTATCCTTGGTTCAATAGTGAGTTCAAAGCCAGCCTGGGGTGTATGAGACCCTGTCTCAAGTGAACAAATACAACTTGGAGGCAAAGCAAATTTAAGAAGTCAATAAACGTTTCCGATGATGAAGACACATTTTTTTAAAGGTAGGGACTTAGCCAAGTTACCTGTGTATGCCAAAAAGAAAGAAAAGAACTGGGCCACTGGAGGCAGAGGCAGGTGGATTTCTGAGTTCGAGGCCAACCTGGTCTACAGAGTGAGTTCCAGGACAGCCAGGGCTACACAGAGAAACCCTGTCTCGGAAAAAACAAAACAAAACAAGAACTGGGTCACTGGACATGAAAGTGGTTGGGAGGGTTAAACTAGGGTCCAGGATCAGGACGTTTGAGGGGTACACTGGGCATCACCTCTGATAAAAGGCAAGGAGGGCCTCAGTGCCTTCTTTCTAGGTACAAACCCCAACTAATGAAGAACTGTTTGTTTTCCCAGATCCTAATGGGAGTTGCTGCCTTTTTTACCATCATTGACCTGTGTCTTCAGAGGAGACAATTCAAAGCCAGGAAGCTTCGAAAGTATATACTTCTCGCCCCAGACCAGAGCGGCAAGATGCAAGACCCGAAACTCCTTCTCATGCTAGCCGCCAAAGAGGATGAGGAGGAAAGACAGAAGGAACAGGCAGAGAGAGCCAAGAGGGAGGCAGAAGCCTGGTGACTGCGCAGCCGCAGCAGCACCTGCGGTCAGGTCCGGGGCAGCCGCGACCTCTGCGGCCCCGCCTTTCTACTCTCTCCCTTTGCCAGCTTTCTAGCAGAGTTCTCCATCAATAAAGACATCCTGGAAAAAGCATTTCTCTTTAAATGGATTTTTGTATGAAAATGTTAGACAGTATTTGTCCAACGCTCTTCATTCCACAGAAACTCCTGGAAATTAGGGTCAAATCTGCACCGGGACCCGGAACCCAGAATTCTCTCACACTAATGGACTAGAGAGCACAGTTTGGGGCTAACCAGAAATAATGAATGACATTATCAAGCGATAATTGTCCAATTTATAAGCCAAAAGGTCCAGAAATAAATGAGGGACCAGAAAGACCAAGGGTGTATCCCTTTTAAAGCACTTAGCTGGTTGCTATGAGAACTATGCATACGCCCCCAACACACACACACACACACACACACACTATTCTTACTCTGGAGTTTAAAATGGACCCTAGTTAAATTTAACTGGTCAAGATAGCAAATGGACACTGTCCCTGTTTCAAGGTGAATCAGGCTGGTGTTGGGGCAAAGAAGGTGGTAGGCACAAGGGGGGGTCTGATCCGAGTTCCTCAGAGGTGGGAGGTGGCCCTTCTGACTTTCCCAGAAATAAGGATGTAATATTTACTTGTCAGGTCGCTGTAACAATGTACCTGACCAGAAGCTACTTAAAAGGAGAAAGGGCTACAGTTCTGGCTTCCAGTGTAAGGGAAACCGATACATTGTGGCAAGAGAAGCAAATCTCCAGGAGATAAGTCTTCCCCTCCAGCTTGACACTCACAATCAGGAAGCAGAGATGGATGCTAATATTCAATTATTTTTGTCATTCTTTGGTTTTGGTTTTGCTCAGATCAGCTAGGATGGGTCTTCCTACTTCAGTCAACCTAATCTAGAAAGCCCCTCACAGACAGGCCCAGAGATTTTTTTGCAGACCATCAGAGAAGCCAACCTAATGTCCACCAGGCCATGGCCTAATCATTTCTCAGTTTAGGTTTCCCACTCCCTTCAGCGAGCCCTACAGGCCCTAAACCTGGGGCTCTTAACCTTCCTAGTGCTGCAACACTTTAATACAGTTCCTCATGCTGTGGTGACCCCACCCACAAAATGATTTCGTGACTATCTCATAATTTTGCTACAGATAAGAATAATGATATGAAGATCTGATATGTAAAATATCTGATATTAGAATATCTGATATGTAAAATATCTGATATTAGAAAAAAAAAAAACCAGAGGAATCAAACCCCACAGGTTGACAATCACTTGCCCTAGATGGTCTCGCCATCCTGAAGGGGAGTCACGTTCCTGAGGGAAAAGTGAAGACTCGAGCCTGGAGGGATGGATGGCTCAACGGTTAAGAGCTCTTCCGAAGGTCCTGAGTTCAAATCCCAGCAACCACACGGTGTCTCACAACCATCTATAATGAGATCTGACACCCTCTTCTGGAGTGACTGAAGACAGCTACAGTGTACTTATATATAACAATAAATAAATAAATACATAAATACATAAATCTTTTTTAAAAAAGAAAGAGAAAAGAAAAGTGAAGGCTCCATCAGGCATCTAAGGAAGATCTGTAAGGGGAACCTGGAGTCCTAAGCCTTAAAAGGAGAAACAGGAACAAATGAGCTTCTTCCAAGAGCAGGACCAGACTTTCTCATCTCAGCTATGCATAACACAGGACTTAGCTCCAGGTCCTTGTCTCAGGCACTCAAAAATGAAATCCACGAACAAAGGCTACTTTTAGAAAGGCATTATTATACAAAGAAAGCTCAGCGTGTGGTTAAAGCATCCCACTCTTACAGAGGACCCTAGATAAGATGGCTAACGACTGCCCCCCAACTCCAGCTCCACAATCCAACTGCCGCTTCAGGCTTCTGCACGTAGCTACACACATGAATATAACCCACACAGAAAAACATAGACACACATTCTAAGCCTTTAACAAAACATGGAAGAAAAAAAGCTTAAAGGTGAAAAATGAAAGATTTGCATAGGTCTAGAGAGATGGTTCAGTGGTTAAGAGCTCTCTGGCTGCTGCTTTTCCAGATGACCTGGTTTCAGGTCCCAGCACCCACTTGGTGGCTCACAAGCATCTGTCACTCCAGTGCCAAAGGATCCAGTGCCTCCTTCTGATCTCCATGGGCATCACACACACACACACACACACACACACACACGGTGCACATTCATACATGTAGGTGAAATACCCATACAGATTTTTAAAAGATCTAAAAATTATATATTTTTTAAAAGATTTATGGCAGAAAAGAGCTCCAGAAAACAAAACTCCAGAGGGAGCCTCAAGATAAAGAAAAACACTGGGCTATTTGTCTAGTAGTTTTTTACAGGTCTTATGGCCAAAAACAAAGACAGAAGTAGCTTCTATTAAGATTGGATAGTGCTCGAAGCATTTCACAAGAGGGCACTATACAAGTCCCCGTGGATCAACGATGCATAGGCCCATACGCCACATATACATTGCTTGTCAGCTGGGGGGGGGGGGCGGTCCCACAAGAAGTCTATGTTCTAATGTTTGCTCATCCACTGGCCCTAGCCAGCATTGCTAGTTGCCTGCCATGAAGATCTTCCTGGCCTCTGCCCTTGGCTGGGTCTGCTAGACGTGAGACTATATTCTGTGTGTTCCTGCGCTCGTATGACCAGTCTCTTTTTACCACGAGTCCTCCCCTTCGGTGTCTATAGAGAATGAACTCTTATCCCACCTACAAAGACATAGCTGCGGTAGCTTTTGGCTACCTCCAGTCTATGGGATGATCTGGGGTGTTGTTTCTGGAATAAGTGGCAGCCTCTTGCTAGAAGACATTCTTAATTACAGTTTGATCCATTACAGTTAGCTGCATCAGAAACAGTATGGAAAGGGGCATCAATACCCTGTATATATTCCCCAAGGCGGGGAATTTGGGGAGGAGTCAACTGGCCTATCTATACTGACTTTGTTCTCCGAGTCCTTATCTGGTCAGCTTGTCTATCTCAGTCCCAGCTTCAGGGCCTTACGTTTCTTATCTCTACTGTCCCCGCTTCTCCATTTTAACTCTCAATGCTCTTTTGTTTTTTTTAACAACACCTATCTACTGTGTTTATGTGTGAGTGTGTGTGTGGGGGGGTCTTAGCAAGAATATGGAGGTCAGAGGACAACTTGTGGGAACTGGTTCTCTCCCTCCTCCGTGGGGATTCCAGGGATCAAACTCGGGTCCTCAGGCCTGACAACAAGTGTTGTGGATAGCCCTGGGCCAAGTTATATGGGATAATATAGATGGAAATAGAGTAGTGTGTGGGAGGTCTGCCCAATCTAGGCTTGTAGCTTGTTTTGTTAACTGATTGAGTTGAGCTTTCTTTTACCCGGGCAATTGGGTTGTAAACAAAGTAGCAACAAACAGGCACCTTTCTGCTAAGCCATCTCTACGGCTCCCTCACGTGGCTTTCAGCTCCCAAATATCTGTGGTATTTTTAGCAAAACAAACACAGTCAGGAAAACCTGGAAAAAACGGCTAGGCCTTAGGCTCAGGATACCTTCAGGGCTTGAGCATCCCTGAAGCTGACCAAACTGCAAGGTCTGATGGGAGAAGGCTGCGGCACAGGCTGTGACTTAGGAGGCTGCTGCCTCTGTTTCAGGCTGGTGGAGATAGGCAGGTAGGCTAAATTGTAATACAGCAATTTCCTTTTAGGTTGAGCGTTGCCAATGAAGCACCATGATCAAAGCAAACTTGGGAAGTTGCTTGCATCTTGCTTACACCCTCCCATCACTCTTCATCACCAAGGAAGTCAGGGCGGGCACACCCAAGCAGAATAGGAACCTAGAGGCAGAAGCCGAGGCAGAGGCCGCGAAGAGAGCTGCTTTCTGGCTTGGTCCTCAGTCTTTGCTCAACCTGATTTCTTATAGACCCTGGGACTACCATGCCAGGCGTGTCTCTAACAACGGGCTGGGCCCTTCTCCATTATGCACCCATTAAGAAAATACCATTCAGGCTCTAAGAAAATACCATGCAGGCTCGCTTGCCTAAGCTGAATCTTCCAGAAGAAGCATTTTCTCAATTGAAGTTCCTCTCAGATGCTTTGGTCAAGTTTGCATAAAACTAGCCAGGACATCCTTTTTTTTTTTTTTTTTTTTTTTTTTTTTGGTTTTTCAAGACAGGGTTTCTCTGTGTAGCTCCAGCTGTCCTGGAACTCACTCTGTAGACCAGGCTGGCCTCGAACTCAGAAATCCGCCTGCCTCTGCCTCCCAAGTGCTGGGATTACAGGCGTGCACCACCACCACCACCTTAGCCAGGACATCCTTGAGACAAACATTCCTTGCTTCAGGGAGGAGGAGAGATACTCCTAAGAGCTGGGTGGTAAACAAAATCCAGTCCAGGAAAGCTGACACCTGACAAAATTCACAAAGTTCCTACCCCAAGGTCATAGAGGTAAAGAAGATCGACGCCAAGGAGACTGTCCAAGTGGCCAAGTCTCCCATAGGTGACTCTCCTATCTCTAGAGTAGCAGCCTCCAAGAGACATCATTTATGCTGGGGTGGGGTTTCCAGTAACGCAGTATCCCCGAGGCATCCACATTACTGGATGGATACACCCCATCACCCATCATTCCATAAATTCACTGCACAGGAAATTCACTCGTTCTCCAAGTTGGGTGTCAAGTGAGAACCATTGTTTTGGTCTGCCACTGGAGACCTACCAAGGCTGAATACACAGTTCTTCACATCTCCCCAGACACTGAGACAACATCTGGTATAAAGACCTAGATCCTGGGAATAATACCCATCCCTACTCCTCAGCCTGCTGTTTCTGCAGACCCAGGAGTGAAAGCAGCTTCACACAGTTGTCCATACTGTTTTTCTTCTGGGCAACCACAAACGCTTCTCCTGGGTACCTACCTAGCCAAGAGTAATGATATACTAAAAGATTCTTCCTAGCAGACAACAGCCTAGAAAGAGCCCAATGTTCCAAAAGAGATAAATTGTGCTTTTCACACACACACACACACACACACACACATGCACAAGTATATGCTACTTGATAGTATAAAAAATTACCAGCTAGGAGAATAACATGAGTAACTCTCAAAGACTGAGCAAAAGACGCCAGACACAAAAGATGAACGTACCATGCTGATATGGGAGTTCTCGGAGGAAAGTTCCCCTCAGAGGAAAACAGCAGGTTGTTCACATCTGTTGCTATAGAAATGGAAGCTGGGGTCCAAAGGAAAAGTAAGGGCCCGGACAACAGAGTCCAGGTCACATGGGAGGGTAATTAAAAGAGCTGACTGGGTGTAAGATAACCAAACAGGGTAAGATAATCAGGGCAGGCTTGCGGACAGTGAGTGACATCAGAGCAGCTGCTTCTGTACCCCAGCCCTCTGGAAGAACATGAGTAAGGTCCTATGTACTGTCTTTTCACATTTGCATATTCACACATATGCATATTCACATATGCGTATTCATACATATGCATATCCGCACATATGCATATCCACATATGCATATTCACACATGCATATTTACACATATGCATATTTAGGCGCGGCTAACTCTAACACACTAAGAGACTGCTTCTAAGGAAGCCTCGTCTATTTCAGAACAAGCCGCAGACCTTAGTTGGCAAGAACTAAGCAATTGCAGGAACATTTTAGTGGCTGTCAGCAATGAAAAGAATTTAGTATATAGCTAACAGTAAGTCGGACATCATTCAGATGAAGGGGAGCAGCCGGGGAAGGGGATAGCCAGCCTAGCTGTACCTGCAAACTCCCAGGGAGTCAAATGAGAATGGCCCCACGGGCTCATATGTTGGAATACTGAGTCCCCTGGATCTGTTTGGGAAGGATGAGGAGGTGGCTTTTGAGGTTTCAAAAGACTCCTTCCACCTCCAGGGGACTCTCAGCTGCAGCTCCTGCTGTCTGTCACGTGCTGCCTTTCCTCTTGACATCATGACCTCTAACCTTCTACGGTAGGTGCAAGGAGAACAGTCCCACACAGGCTCATATGTCTAAGCGCTTGCTCCCCAGTTAGTAGAATTCTTTTGGGAATTCACATACACATCTTTCAGGCATTTTAGCTGAAGTGTATTAGTGTCCCACCCATGCCTTTATGCTTGGTCCTGCTTTTGCGTTACTGCAGCCGAAATACTCGACCAAACCAACTTAAAAGAGGGAAGGTTTGTCTGGCTCCTGGTCTCAGGGGGATTTCAGTCCATCACAGGTGAGAAGCCATGGCGGCGGGAGCACGTGACAGCAGAGAGTACTGCAGTGAAAACCAGCGGGGTATTTACAACCTTCGAAAATCAGCCCCTAGTGACCCTCTTCTAATCATTGCCCAGACTTTTAGAGGCTTCACAATCTTCAGTATAGTATTACACGCTAGGGACTTCAAAATCTTGGCTTATTTCCTACATGCGCATCTACATACTGACTTAGGGTTTCCATTGCTATGAAGGGCGCCACGACAAAAGCAACTCTCATAAAGGACAACATTTAATCGCGGCTGGCTTACAGTTCAGAGGTCCAGTCTATTATCATCATGACAGGCAGCGTGGCGCCGTGCAGGCAGACAGGGTGCTGGAGGAGCTGAGAGTTTACACCTTCGCAGCCAGGAAGAGACTCTCTTCTGCACTGGGCAGAGCCTGAGCACCAGAGGAGACCTCGGGGACCATCCCCACGGTGATGACACACCTCCTCCAACGAGCCCATCCCTATATTGCACAAGGCCACTCCTCCTAATCACGCTGCTTCCCATGGGCCAAGCGTATTCAAACTACTACACACCCTTCTGTGTGTGTGGCTGTGGTCCATGTGGCACACCTCCAGACCCCATCCCACCTCCTTTTCAGTGTGCTAATTTATTTGACATTCCCCTTTGGTAAGTTATTTGATCGAATCTCTGGTCTGTTTCCTTATTATTGAGTTTTAGTTGGCAGCCACATGTGTGTAAGGCGTGTGTGCTTCTGCATGTAGAGGCCAGAAGGGGGCTTCAAGTTTTCTTCTCTTCTGCTTCCCACCTATTCTTTAAGGGAGAGTCTCTCCCTGGATGTAGGGAGAGCAGTTTCTTCCCTAGGCTGTAAGCCAACACGTCCTCTCCCCTCCCTGGAGCTGGAGTTAACAATACGAGGAGAAAGGCTTGGCCTTTACATGGCTACTGAATCTGGGACTCAAGTCCTCAATATTACACAGCAATCACTTCTAACAGCTGAACCAAGCCCCACTCCAGCCCCCATCTCACCCCAGATGTCTTCCTTGGATACTTCGAGTGAAAGGTGCAAACGAGAGCGTCATACTCCTAAGTCCTGCCCCAGACAGGACCAATCAATGCTCTCCTCTCATTTTAATGCTGGCCTCTCAACCAGCCAGGAAGTCCCAGCACTCTTTTTTATTTTTATTTATTTAATTTTATGGGTGGTTGGGAACCTAGTTTTAAACCACTGAGCCATTTTTTTATTTTTTATTCTTTTTATTTTATTATTATTATTATTATTTGATTTGGTTTTTTCGAGACAGGGTTTCTCTGTATAGCCCTGGCTGTCCTGGAACTCACTCTGTAGACCAGGCTGGCCTCGAACTCAGAAATCCGCCTGCCTCTGCCTCCCAGAGTGCTGGGATTACAGGCGTGTGCCACCACCGCCCGGTTATTTTTTATTTTAATGTGTGTTTTGTCTGCATGGTTATGAGTGTATCATGTCATGCAGTATTCAAAGACGCCAGAAGGGGGTGTTATCACTTTCCCCCTCACCCCCACCTGGGAACTGTCACACCTGGTGGCAAGTTGCCCTCTGGGTTCTGGGAACCTTTGAAAGAGCAGCTAGTGGCCTTAAGAGCTAAGCCATCATGTCTCTGGCCATGCCAGACCTCATCTTATTCAGGACTAACCTGGTGCAGCCTGACCCCTACCCTAAACTGCACACACAGGCACGCACACGTGCGCCTGGTTAG
The DNA here is from genome assembly GCF_947179515.1 of Apodemus sylvaticus. Lineage (NCBI taxonomy): Eukaryota > Metazoa > Chordata > Mammalia > Rodentia > Muridae > Apodemus > Apodemus sylvaticus. The sequence continues at coordinate 25,337,620 of NC_067492.1, read as the reverse complement.
AAGAAACAGATGTTCAAAGTCCCCACGGCAAGAGGAAGCCTCAGTTTCCCCGAGGGTGCGGTGGGAGGGATGACCGGTGATGTAAGCACATCTGGCTGACAAGGAAGAAAGCACCAGCCTCTTGTAGAGGCTCACAGTAGTTAGGAGGCAGGAGTGCAGACTTAGGCATAGTAAGAGAGCGTCCCGTCCATGATGGGCTAACCGTGGGGCAGAACAGGGATAACTCCAGATCTCCGGTCAGCCCAGAAAGAAAACAAGCCTGGGGCAGCTAACAGAAGAGGGTAGGAGAGGGCGGGCTAGCTGAGCCCTGACAGGAGTGTGGCCTGTTCAATAGTAGAGGAAGATGGACCAGCCAAGGACTAGCGGGAGGGTGGCCTGGGAAGTAGTAGGAAAATTCTGAAAGGAGCCAAGATGGGGGAAAGTCTACAAGAACTGATCTCGCATGGGTAAAGCCAAGCCTGGAGAGGCCTGGGCGGGGGTCCCTGTCCTGGAGTTATCTAGGTTCAGAAAGTGCCTAGGGACAGAAAGTTATTTCAAGCTTAAAGAGCAGAAACGCTGGGAAGGGACAGCGTTCCGCAGCTCCGGGCAGATAAGTGGGTCCGTGTCAGCCAGGACGGGGTAAGAAGACAAACGACACATCCAGACTCCAAGCCAGCAGGCCACACAGACCAAACGGGGCAGCTGGGGTCCAAGGGGACTGGGAGGGCCTGGGGACTGAATCCGAGGGGGTAGGACGAAGTGGAAATAGTGAGTGGGGGAGGTGGGGAGGTAGGTCCTAAAAGCGGCGAGAGAATGGGGCAGAAGATAGGCGGGGCAGGTAGGAGAGGTTGTGAGAGACTAGCAGAGAGAAGGACAGGGATAGGGTGGGGCGCAGAAGCAGTAGGGGGTGTGGGGGTCTGGAGAATGAGAAGTGACTCGAGGATAGAGGGACAAGGGTGGTCGCGGGGGCGGGCAGTGTGGTGCAAAGACCCATGGGTGGGGAAGTGAGCAGAGCGGGATCGGAGGGACTGTGAGGTGCGCCGGGGTTGGTGGGCGGGACAGGACTTAGGGGGAACTGAGAATGGAAGGACAGGGGGCAGGGAAGGATCCTAGGGCTAGTGAAGGGGCAGAGGAAGTAAGGGGAAATAGAGAAGACGGAGAGAGACAGACTGGACTAGGTCTGAGGGGCAATGAGGAGTGGTTGGGAGGATGGAGCAGGCTATGGGCGGGACTGAGTCAGAGGGGCCATGTGGGAGGAGGAGATGGGAGGATCTCCGGGACAGATGGGTAAGGCAGCGTCCAAGAAACACGGGGGCCGCGTGGAGAATGAACGGAGGGAGGATGGGCGGGGCAGGGTTCGAGGGGCAGTTGTGGGTGGGGATGGGGGCGGTGGGGGCGGGGCAGCGGAGGATGAGTCCCAGGCCGAGTCTAACTCCACTTTTTCTTCTTCCGCACAGCGGGTTTCCGCTTCCCTCCAGAGCGGTGGGTGAGGCAGTGAGACCAAGGCTCGACCAGAGAGCGCCGCTATGTGGCCCCCGGACGCAGAGCCAGAGCCCGATCCGGAGTCCACGCACGGCCCCCGAAGTGGCAGGACAGTGCCGGGGCTGCGAGCCCTGCTGCCGGCGCGCGCCTTCCTCTGCTCTCTCAAAGGCCGCCTCCTGCTGGCCGAGTCGGTGAGTGCGCGTGAAGCCCGGTCCCCGCGCCCCAGCCCCGGGCCCTTGCACTTCCAGCTCTGGAGAGTCGCGTGAATTTAGTCCACCGCCCCCAAGCTTCCAAAGGCTTCTCTGCAGCGGAGCTCAAGTCAGAATCAGGCCCGAGCCCTGGTCTTCCCGGCTTCCCTCGAGCGCCTCCTCCCTCTCGGGGGGGGGGGGGGGGGGGGCGGGAATGCTCGGCTCCTTCTGGCGTCGCCTGCTCTGCACACCCTCCCACCTCCTCGGCTGAGACCGAACCGCCTGAGTAGTGAAGATCCGGGCGGAGTGGGATGAGCCCCCTCCCCCGCCCCCCGGGAGTGGGTGAGGCCGGGGCCACGTAGTGAAGGTGCAGGCAGACCTCAGGGTGGCGATCCAGCGGGGTGACTTCATGCCCTTCCCCCTCCCTGCTTGTCCCCACCCGGATAGGAAGGTCTCCTTTGTCCTCCCAACACTCCGGCACCATCACGTGTGGGGCGGGAACTGGCATGGAGCCTATGGTGATGGGGAGAGGGGTGGGAGGAGGGACGGAGGAAGGAGGAAACAGCCCGTGGTGACAACCACTTGTTGCTCAGATCAACTTAATATCCGACCTGTTCCCACTTAGAGTCGGGGATAGTAGAAACAGTGACTTTAACTGCTAGGAAACTTGACAAGTGATTCATCGATTGGCCTTGAGGACAGATGGGGTGTGGGGGTGTCTGCCCTAGGATCTCTCCCTTGTACCCCAGGACTTATGAAGGAGGCAGCCACCCTGAGGTCACAGTAGAACCTAATACTTTGTTCCTAAGTGAGGTACTTAGAGCGAACCTAGAGCTCATTCTCTGACTGGCTATTTCAGATTTCTGGAAGCCTCTGGGCGGGGGGGGGGGGGGGGGGGGGGGTACCCACTGACCACTGGCTTCAATCCTACCCTACCTACCCCCACCTAGTACCCCTTCATGGAAAAGGGGTGCATGCCAACCAGAACTCATAAGATGTCCTGGCCCTAGCTGGGTGCCAGAAATCCAGGCCTAGGAAACTATGAAGGGTGAGGGGTAAGCTCACAGGGTGTAGGGGAGCCACCCCAAGTCATTCCTCCCCTCGGTCCCATGCAAGTAGGGAGTCTGACCTGGATAGAAAGCCAGGGAAAGAAGCAGCCGCCAAGAATTGAGGACTGAGCAAACAGGAATCAAGGGGTGTGTGTTGGGGCAGCGGAGTGTCAGAACCAAACCTTCTTGAGGACCACGGAAACAGAAAGAGGAGAGACGGAAGAGCAGCCTCGGTAGGAGCTGATAGCTACGTCAAAAAGCCTTTCTCTAAGCCTTACTTTCCTGTTTGCCCCAGGGAAGCTCAGCTTCCCCCATGACTTGTTCAGTGAACGAGGTGGGAGTGGGGGGGGGTCCCTGAGATCAGTTCATTTGTTTGAAGCAGCCATGATACTTCCTACGGGACACCTGGGTTTCTCCCTTACAGCCCCTTAAACCACTAAGCTATGGATAGGCTCAAAGCCGGCCCTGGTGACAGATGAAGGAAGATGAAGGCCTCTAATGACCTAAGTACATATCTCTGACTAGTTGGGTGACACCAGGTCTGCTTTTAAAGAGAGGCTGTGAGTGACGCACCAGTGGTGTTCAGAAGCCAAGAAATCCAGAAACCTTAGCAAGGATTGGGCTTGAAAAGCCACTGGCCTATCTTCCTCATCTTGTTTTCCTGTAATGTACAAAGTCCACAGTACTAACTAGCAGCCTTTCCATCCTCCATACCTACAGCTTTTGGACCAGGCTTCCGGTCAGTATGGTATAGCTAGCCCGATCTTCCATGTGGACTATGAATGGTACAGCAGGAACCCGGTGTCAGTACTCTCTCCGAGAGAGTTATGATTTTGTTGCGATTGGGTCTCATGTACCCCCTATCATGCTGCCTAAAACCTTAGCTATAAAGCTGAGGATGATTTTGAACATCTGACCTGCTTCCCCTAAGAGCTAAGATTACAGGCTTGTACCACCATACCTGGTTTATACAGTGCTTGGGATTGAACCCAGAGCTTTGTGTGCACTGGGCAAGTACTCTACCAGCTGAGCTGCAGCCCCAGACTCATGCATAGCTATTGTTGTTTTAATGAAGATTTGCAGGTGCAAAATATCTCTATCCACACCCCTGCATCCCCCACCTGAACTGTACCGTGGCTAACAGTGGTCGGCCAATCACCCACTTCCATCCACCTTCCTTGTGCTTTCAACCATTCAAACTCAACTGCAGATGTCAGTACATTTCAACTTTAACCACTTCTCCATGCACATCCTCATTAACGAAGTTAGGTTTCCATAGCAGTGGATTTTAGCTCTGGTCTGCCCCCTTGTGGACACAGCTAGGTTGGCTATATTCTGTCGTAGAGCCATGTGGGGGGAAGGCTTCAAGATGAGGTCCGAGCAGGGATTCAGCAAGGGATGGACTCAGGGTTATATCCTGGGGGGTAGTAAGAGGGTTTGAGTCTCCTTGCTCTCCCGCAGGGTCTTTCATTCATTACCTTCATCTGCTACGTGGTGTCCTCTGCATCCGCCTTCCTCACAGTGCCTCTGCTGGAGTTCCTGCTGGCTGTTTACTTCCTCTTTGCTGACGCCATGCAGCTGAATGACAAGTGGCAGGGCTTGTGCTGGCCCATGATGGTAAGGATCAGGGGACCCGAGAGGAAAGGGTTGGCTGTCACCCGAGGAATCTGGGGTGCCACATGTCAGCCCCGCTGTCCCCAGCAACGGTGAGCAGTTTGAAAGCTTCAGATAATTCAGGGTCCTCACACGTCTCTACCCCTGCCCACCCAGCAGCACTGGGACCATGGACCTGATGGGTTGAGTAGGAGCCTCCTGAGCTGGTCTGGGAAGCTGGGCACAGGGGCATCCTGACCACCAGGTGGAGCAGTTGCTCTGACCTTGGAGGAAGAATGTGCCTCAGCCACAGAGATTCCTTCAAGCCATTTCCAGCAGCATAGGGTAACTGAGGACTTGGGACTTCCTAGAGTCTAGTCATCTGGCCTTGTGTGACCACCCGAAGACTTTGCAGCCCTGAGAGAGTTCCCTTTAATGGATAAGATACATCGCTGAAAGAAAGGGACCAAACACTGGGCTTGAACCCTGCTCTCTAGACTTAAATCTCCAGTGTCCCTATAACCATCTGGTGATAGCTACGCACACGGCAGCCTCACCTTAGGGAGCAAGCAGAGACTGTGATCATACATGGATCTCACTGTGGCAAAGCCAAGACTCTTGGAGAGCTAGATGTTCTCCACTTCTGCAGAACAAGCTGTAGCCTAGGCTAGCCCCATTTGCTATTTGCAGAGAAAATACAGCTGGACCAGGGACAGGGTAGTGTACGTCGCTGGTAACCTTCAGGGCAAGAGATACCTGAGGACTAGATTCAGGGCCAGGACAGGCAAATGGAGCCAGGACAGGGACTCCATGGGTGCCGGGGCTGGGTGTGTTGGATGCCCACGCTGTGCCCTACTGTGGGAGGTCAGAGCGGTGTGGACATGCCCCTCTCTCCTCAGGACTTCCTGCGCTGTGTCACCGCTGCTCTTATCTACTTCGTCATCTCCATCACTGCTGTTGCCAAATACTCAGATGGGGCTTACAAAGCAGCTGGAGTGAGTACTGCCCTACCTCTCTGATGACACCTAACATCCATCGCCCCGCCCACAGCGCCAGATCATGCCCCCTTGGCACCCACTCCGGTGGGACCTGGGGACATCCTGGGCCCCCCTGCCCCCCGCTTAGGCCCTGGGTCCCTGTGTGGCTGTCTGCCATTCCAGTCTGCTAACTGGAGACTTACTCTGCCCCCCAGATGGGAGGCTGGTGTCTACCAGGCCCACAGCCCATTTCTCTTATTTGCCAGTAACTCAAGGGTTGTGCCTGCCCATCTGTCCTGGTTGGGACATTTCTTAGTGCTGCTCGGTGATGCCCCAGCTCCTGGTCTCTGAACCCAGAGGTCCTTGCAATGTTTCTAGCCTTCCTGTCTGTGTCCCCTGCCATATGCCATGCATGTATCCCACAGGTTTTTGGCTTTTTTGCCACAATTGTGTTCGCAATTGACTTCTACCTGATCTTTAATGAAGTGGCCAAATTCCTCAAGCAAGGAGACTCTGGGAATGAGGCCACCACCCATAGGACAGAAGGTGAGTGGCCAATCTGTGGTTTCTGATAAAGAACAGAGCTGACCGCTTTCAGGACGGCTGTAGGGTTTTGCCCTTCCTTGGGGACACCGGGTTTGTTTGAGGCTGTGTTTTACAGACTACCTGTCACACCCCTTCAAGGCTAGTCTTTAGGGCCTCAGCTTGGCAGGAGGGGGGAGTGAGTGTATACCTGCCCCTCGGGAGGCTCCCTAATATGCACCAAGGCAGCTAGTTAGGGCATCGGTTCATCTGGGACCTACCTATTAGACCCAGCCTCTTTCCTGCTTGGAAGCTCACAGCACCCAAACACTGGCACAGCCTGGCCTGAATTTTGTTTGGTTTTGAGTTTGTTTTTGAAGATGGACTTCAGTCCATCCGTATAACTTAAACTGGCCTAGAACTCACTTTGTAACCCAGGCTGGTCTCAAACTCATGGCAACCCTTACCTGGCTTGATTGGATCTTTTTTCCAAAGAAAGTGCACCTGAGCCACGTACTTCTCTGGAGCAGGTCAGCAAGTGCTGTGGCTGGACAAGAGTTTGCTCAGGGCGGGTCTTGGCCACAGGATCTTCTCCATTAAGTACTAAATGCCTGAAGTACGACCTAGTTGGTTAGATTTAAGGGCCACTAGCTTCCAGCCAGCTCAGGGATCAGCGCATAAATGTCCATGAACATACATTTTGAATATTGTGTCCCTTTAATGTAAAGGGATGTAATGTAAAACTAGTTGTTTTTGCAATAAGGAGGGGGCGGGGAGAACCAGGGCTTGGGAAGGAATGTGACAATGATCAAAACAGCCGCTAGTACTAGGGACAGGCATTAGAGTACAGTGCTTTGCCTTATGAGGCAGATGGTTCCAGAATAATCTTTATAAACAGCTATAAAATAGCTTTACCAAAAAGAAAAAAGAAAAAAAAAGCTTGCCCCGTGGTTCCGTGTACTTTAGTTCAGGCAGAAGAATTATTGTCTTGATTGGGGATAGAGAAAAGCGCACAGGTGTATAGTCCTGACATCCTCAGGGGAGAGGGGATGTCCGGGATGCCTGGACCACCTGGGAAGGAAGCATCTGGGCTGTGGGCTGAGTAGAAGTGCCTACTCTCCGCTCCCTGTGCCCCGAAGCCCAGCCTGCCACTGAGATGGGAGAGGCTGGGTCCAGGTCTCCTGCTGGCTGGCTGGTAGTGCCCCTACCTCCTACTCCACGGCCCAGGGACTGGTGTCAGCACCCTCTGCTTTCCTTTCAGAAGAGAACTCCAACTCTGACTCAGACTCTGACTGAAGGCCTATCTGCGCGTGACAACTGGAGCCACTCGGCCCTCCCTCCCATGCTGTCCTGAAGGAGCTACAGGAGCATGGCAGGGAGTGCTCACGGGAGAGCAGACAGGGAGCCTGTGTCTCTCGAGGTGACACTCCCGAGGCCTCACATCCTAAACTGGCTGTGTTGGCTTGGCCAACTCACTCTTGGAATCCTCACCTTGGAATTCCACACGAGCTAGCATGGTAGGGCATGTTGGCCTCTCCTTCTTTCTCCTTTCTGTCCTCGAGCCCCTTTAACCTCACTGCCCCACAGAAGCACACATCAGACGGAGCCAGTCTCTGCAGTTCATGTGGCAGCATGGGGTGGGGGCGGGACTTCCTTTTACTAACAAGGACAGATAAAACCACAGCAGGCTGGGCCGCCAGCCCCAGCCTGCACTTCGTTGAGATAACTTTTCAGGAATCTTTGTTCAAGAAGTTTCCCTCCTCACTGTGAAACAGGGCGAAAGCCAGCTAACCAAGTCTTCCATTAGGGGTCTGAGACCTTTTCAGAAAGGAAACCCAAAGATTTGTTTACCAGGGCGCACAGACAGGGAGCCAAGCAGTATAGTGGCAGTGACCAAGTCACACGTGGCTGGGCAGGCCCAGCCACGCACTCTCCTCCTGGGAATCCTAAGAGACAAAGTGCCTCCTCAGACACAGGGGCAGGACCAACTGGTGACATAGACGTTCTCTGTATTCGCTTGGGGGCCGATACTGTGTAAGTGCCTCGGATGGTGTTTTTTTACTTTTTTATATATTTTTTATATAAAAACAATGTAACAAATGGCCTTTTCTGTAACCCAAGAGGCCCCCATGAATGAGCCAGAGTTCTGGGTCCATGTCTTGGGCATTTGTAACTTTCTTATCTTGCATGTAAATAAAAAAAAAAAAAAGCCACAATGGATTAAAACAAACTGTGTGTTTGGAATGCGCCTACTAAGACCCCACCCACTGCCTGCAGACACACTATGCAGTAACTCTCTGTTTCCACACGAGCAGGCACTGGAGTCGTGGCAGCTCTGGTATCAGTGGTAAGAGAGTGTTTACTCTGCTGGGCCCTTACTCAGGCCTGCAGTTGAGGCACTGAAGGGTAAGCACACACTCCAGTTAGGACGGTGTCCTGTGGCAGCCAAAACTTAGAAAGTAGTTGAGCAAGGGACCTGAGAACAGATGCTGACTCTAGTCAGCATCTGGCCCAAACACATGGGAAGCAACAAAACATTCTGGCCACTGTCACCGACTGCACACTGAAAGCACGCAGGCAGTCAGATGCCCCACAGCCTGGCAGGCTGGTCCTTCTAGTCTGCTCACAGCCACGTGACTGCCCATCTCTCCTCCACAGGGCAAGCTTGTTGCAAAAGTAGGACCCAAAGCCTTTGGGAGAGAAAGAAAAGACTAAAGCGTTTTTTATATGTCCATTTATTAAACAAGAACTCCTTCATGACAATACAGTATTCATTAGTGATTAGTATTGAGAAAATTATTTCCCTCTACATACAAAAATACAGATTTGAACAATATGAAAACAATCAAGACAAGTACCATGAAAAATTGGTCCTTCAGAGGAAAGTGGGGGGCTGAGGGCAGTGTGAGGCTTTGCCTGCTGTCGGGTAAATCACCAGGAGCGAATGCCACGGCTCCCCGTCATCTGAAATGCACAGGGTCACCCTGGGAGTCAGGGAAGGACCATCCACGGGGCACCGGCCGGCGGGGAGGGGAAGTTGAGGACTGCGAACAGCACAACGTAAAGTGTTCCAAACGGCCCTCACCTTGGAATCCCCACGCCAGACTTTAGCTGGGCAAGGTGGTCCACTTGTGTGTGCCATCCCAGCATTTAGAAGGAAGAAACAGGGGGATTGCTGTAAGTTAGAGGTCAGACAGGACTACCTAGCAAGACCCTGCCTCAAAGAAAACCCAACTTAAGAAACAAAATGTGGTAACTATTAACATTGTCTCCCAAGAGTGCCACTAGCTAAATGGAGTGGCAGTGGCCAATCCTGGCAGAGAGAGGTCATTCGGCCACATAATGGCTTCTGTTGTCACAGAATTACATGTCTCAATTCTTCAAAGGACAAAACTCAAAGAGGTACAAGTTCATATCTCAGAGGATCTGTACCTTTCTTTACTCAGCAATGGCTCAGTGAGTTTTTCCTGAGCTGCAGGGTCAGGAAAACAGAATGGGTGGCTAGGTTACCCTGTGCCCTGGCTTTGCCTAGCCCTCCATAGCACAGGACCTACTGTGTTCAGGCTACCCAGAAACCCACCAGCGGCATCCACGATGCTACCTAAATCCAAGTGGGGTGAATCCCAAAGCACGGCTGAAGTGCTACTAGGACACAGCAGGGCTTAGCCCATCTGTCCTAGGAGACAGCCCTGACAACAGCCCGGGACTGACTGGCTAGGACGGGAGGGCCAGGAGCCAAACGCAAGCTCTCACCAGACCCAGCACGCAGGAAGGCGGTGCACTGTTGAAACTGGAAAACGAGACCACGTTCTTCTCACTGTTGGGAGCAACCATTCCTCCAGCCTAGCAAACGGTCAAACAAAATTGCAAGAACGGGACTTTTTTCAGAACTATCCTCTGACTCTCAGACTAAACCAGCAGAAATGCAGTGTGGGAAAAACACAGTGCAAGGGACAAGACCCGCTGGAGAGGTTTGTTTGGAAAAATACATAGGAAATTTAAGAGGAAGTGGTCCAAATGTCAGGACCGACACTGTGGAAAGCAACATTGAAAGGACACAATCATGCTACAAAAATAGTGTCATCTGTTTTAACTAAATGTACACCCCTCCCCAATTCCATGATTGACAAGAGTGCTTATGTGACATGGAAGGCACCAAAGGTGAAGTGATTATCTGTCAAAATACAGAGACAGAACTGCTTACTCAGAAAGAAAAAAAAAAGGACGGACAAACAAATAAATAGCGTAGTGTTTCTTCCACGGGTTCCTAAACTGCTACAACTTCCACACACACAGACAGCTTCGCTCCCTAGCATTCTTCCACATGGAACCGTCTCAAAACCAAGTTACCAAGCAATGATTTTAGACAAATGGGTCAATTTCATTATTACTTGAATTTGTTTTTAAACAAGTTATATATGAATGAAAATGAGTATTTTCATAAACAAGTTATGAAAGACTCGGGGTGGTAGGCCTGGTTACAGCGCCTTGCTCTGCCCTCGCTACCCCTTGAGCTAGCCAGCTCTTTAGGCCTGGAATCGCTGCACCCTTCAGTGCTACGGAAAGGAGACTGGTTTGTGACTTGCTAACTCAGTTGTGGGAGAGCTGAAGCAAAGCTGGGAAGGCCGCGTCCGGCAGGCTGGCTCTGCCCTGGGCTGGAGTGAGTGCAAGGCTTCCTTCACTGTCCTTTCTCCAGGCAGACTCCTTGGGTAGCTATTCTGATGAAAAAGGAGGGGCCGGGTACTTCCTGCTGGGGCATCAGACACAATTATGAAAGAAAACAAAGCTACTCCTGAAGCAGCTCCAGACATGTTCTTACCACAATCATAGCCAAACAAGTCTGCTAGCTCGCCACAGTCCAAGTGATACTCACCCCTAACCAAAGGCCTACTGGAATTAGAACAAAGAGGGAGATGAGGTGAACTAATGACACAGATACACTGTCCAGGCCCTAGGATGGAAATTTGATTCTGTGCAGTAGCTAGGGCTTTGAGCTCAATGCCCCCTCCAGTCCTTTACTCTTAGGAGAAAACTAGAAAAGGGGCTGGGGGTGGGGAGTAGGGACCCAAAGCCTGAGAACTTATATCCAATGCTACACTGACTAGCAAGAAATCCAACATTTTAGAAGAAAATTCTAGATCTAACACTGATGCTATTTTCTTTCATAGACAACGTCTACATACACATTGATAGGTCAGATGTGCCAAATTATTTTCTCAACCAGATAGAACTGATTATTTTATAGATGTCTGCTGAGAAGAGAGAAACAATAGATCTTAAGGGGTCAGAAAAGCTAATGAAGCCCAGAGAAGGGGTCTGTTCTGTCTGCTTCCTGCCTGGCACACACCTGGCAGACCTGTCACCCGCTCAGACCCAGACTATACGCCAGCACTGAGGATGATGGTCAAAACTCAGCCCTTGCCCTCAAGTCCATTCAGGAGCACAAAGACCTCTCTCTTCTGAAGAGGGGAGGTTAAGGGCATGCTTCCAGGGCAGGGGGTTATGAATATATCAAGTGTTGTTGCCCATGTCGCCCCACTGCTGCCGCTGAAGCCTCCCCCACCCCCAGAGCTCTGTCATGCAAGCTTCATGTGTCCACCAAACTAGACTCTACCTAGATGGCCCTGCTACGGGGCTGGTGCTGATAAAACCAGACAGCAAGAGGAACCTCAGATACTCTTCAGAGTTCAGAACCAGGAACTTCAAGGAACTAAAAGGTACCTGGAAACTTCACACACTAAAAGCAGCATTGTTTTTTTCAGCTCATGAGAATTAGTCAACAATTCTCTACATAGAAAGTGTATCCCCCACCCCCACTCCTGCCTGTTTAATGTCACTATTGCTGTATAGATGACAACTTCAGAAAAAGGCAGTTAGGCAGGAGCATACTATCCATGGGACTTTTGTGTGTTTTGAACACAGATGGCACCTACATCACTACTAGGTTGGACAGAAGTCCCCATGCTCCTAAGACTGGCCCACAGGGAATGTGACATGGGCAGGGATGAATCCTCGGGCTACCTCTTAGATAGGCAAGAGATTTCCTCCAAATAGTACATGCAAATCCACAATAAAAGGTAAGCTCGTATCACAGAGAGGGCTAGCCAAGACTCATTCACAGCAAGAATTCACATACATGCAGGGACAAGAGAGTTAGGCCTTCATTCCTTCTAAGACTGCCTGAACCAATAAAAAACTTCAAAGATAAACTTGAAAAAATAAAAAAGAAATGTTTTCAACTGAGTCCTGAAATTCTCTCCAGAAGCATCTAGCACAGGGCGGAAGGCAAGGCGCACCGGCCTGCCCGTAGGTCTCCCTCCAGGGTCTACAGAAGGACCCTCGGCTGCGTGCTCGGTGCGCAGTCCGTTCCTGCTGGCTCCCCTCACCCAGGCTCTGCCCACGCAAACTGCTAAGAAAGATGTGGCCCACTTACTGCAGTCTTACTTTTTCTGTGGACAAAAGCAGTCTGCATCGCGTGGCTATCCACTTTAAGCAGAATTTCTCTGAAAAGAATGCCCTTTCCAGGAGCCAATACTTATCTCTAAGTTTTCTTGACCGCAGTCTTCCCCCTCTGAGCCTTTGGAGGGAAGGTGGAGGAACAGGGGAGCAGCTGGCATTCAGTCGAGATAAACAACCAAATGCACTTCCTCCAAAAATGAGTTAATATCCACCAAAACTACCAAATGCCAGAGGGCTTCAACCCACGTCTCCACAAATACATCAGATGTTCCCAACAACTGCATTTCTTGTCATGTTTTCTCCAACTGAGAAAGTGAAATTCCATCAGGAAATGGAGACTGATAAGGTTGACTCAAAATGCTCCAAACCTAAGTGGCATTGGTCCACAGCAGACTTAATAAACACAAAAATATGACTTTTTCAATTTATAGAGGTTATTTTAAAAACCTCAGATCTACTACCTTCTGTTTGTACAGAGGCACAACAGGAAAGATGCGGGTGTCTCTGCATTCACTATAGACAGCCATTCCCTTCATGGCTTTTCCTCACCACACTAGCTGTAAGGGCAAGGAGGTTTGTGCATCACACTATCAGAATGTGTACAAGCCACTTCTGGCTCTGTGGGAGCTAGTTAAATAGTACAAGGAAACACATATACAAAAGCCCTGGGGATGCTTCAGAGCACAAAGGATATTAAATAGTTACCAGGATATAAATATTACAACGATTCTGTCACTAAGATGCAAATTGCTCTCAAGTCTCTTAGGCCCTAAGACGCCACATTTTATCATTTATTGGTATTCAGGGTCTCAATGGGCCTCGGGATCACTTCTTTCAGCCGACACCACTTCCTCAGAAGGCCTCCTTTCATCACAGAATGAAACGGGTTTATTGAAGGACTTGGGAAATGAGCAGAAAGCCCATCTGAATGCTTCTTTCTTCTGCCTCGCTTCAGAGGTGGCTTTCTCCTATGATAAAGCTCTGGGTGGTCAGATTTTGATTATACAGGCATACTCAATAAAGGCAAAATGACCATCTACAAATGACAAAAATCAAGATGTCATCCAACTCCCCCCCCCCCCCACACACACACACACATCACAGCACACAACAGGTTCAAGGCTGGTAAAGCACAATGTACACTGACCGACTGACTCAACACGCCCAGTGACAGAAAGCTTGCTCGCCATCAGGAGCTGGGCAAGGGCCAGGCCCAGGCCGTCGTCTGGAGGATGAGAGAAGCGAGAGGGAGGGGACACCAGACTAGCTGGGTCATCCTCTGAACTCGGGACCTGGACTACTGCCAATCTGAAATTGCAGCAGAACTGGATTACACTGGATCCTGGGTTTAGGGAGCCAGCCCCCAGGACACCCCCCACCCTGCCCCCAATCAGACACAGGCTGACCCTATTTGCTGTGGACTCCTGAGCCCTGCTGTGGGGTCTGACAATAGCCACTCTTTGCCCTTCAGCCTTATAACCTCACTGCTCTGCCCTGAACGATGCAGGGCCACGGTGAACGGGGAGCCCCTCCTCACTCTCTCCACAGCCTTGCCACCCACTTCTGGGTTATGAACTACAAAGGACAGCGCTCAGGTTGTGACCAGTCCTTAGGAGATAGTGGGGGCTCTCGACCACCACACTATCCTCCCATCAGCCACATCTTCTCCTTGGTGAGGCTAGCCACAAAATCTTAGAGCTACAAGATCTGTAAACATCAACTGTTCAGAGTGAGAACCTGACATGTTAAATCAACTTTCCAAAAAAAAAATATAATTAGTCTCTAACAACAAAATTACAGCATCATAGGGGCCTGTTTAACTCATTCACCAAAAAATAATCTTCAGTTTATCAAGAACCAATCCAAAAGCCATATATAACTAGGATTCCTAACGTGTCCCAGGACTTTTGATCACTGTGAAGACATTCCCAGAATGACAGCAGTACCTCATGGGACATCTGTGGAAGGATGCGTCCTGGTGCAAATTCAAGTATTTCCAAATCCTAGATAAACTGACTTGGAATCACTTTAGAGCTTGTCTCGTATTCAGAAAATTAGACGTGTCCATACAATAGAAGTGTGAGTTTGAGCGCGTCACTCTGTGACACACACACAGCCACGTGATCCACGAGGCCAACAAATGGACGGATGCCTGTCTGATGGGAGGGCCGCTTGCTCTGCAGCCGTCACCTGAGAAGGTGAAAGTTCAGCCTGAAGCTATGTGTGTAAGGTAGGCAGGACCCCAGCAAACGTCACGTCCCCTCTCCTGGAGAGTGAGTTTGGACCACAGGAAGGTGAGTCACATGAGGAAGAATCAAGTGATTTCTCAGCAGGGCAGGAGACAAATGGCCATTGTTCTGGGAGTCAGTCCCACAGAGCTGTACCCATTGGACACTAGCTTTTCCTACCCCTGTAACATACAAGCCTGGCAAGGAAGTTACAGGAGCACATCCATCCGTCAACCCTCAGAGTCCCTCTCAGTCCACGCTGCCTGCCTAGATGCTCTGGGAGCAGAGCACAGGAGGGTGGGGCTAACAGACCAGCATGCACCCCAGCCCGCTGGAAGGATGTCCAAATACCTCAGTGGCTGTCCTATCCCTGCAGTTCTGTCTTGTGACATATATTCCCCTTCTCAATGCCATTTAATAAGGTTTTGACTTATCACAAATACACATGACAGGGTGGCTCAGAGTCAGGTGAGACCATGCATTCTGAGACAGACAGTTAAGACCTGGAGCAGTCAATAAAGTCGGCTACTCCCCCCGGGCACCCAGTGCCAGAGGACTTGGGCCTCTTCGGCCCATCACAGAGTAGTCACTGGGCCACTCTAGGCAACCTTTCCCAAAGTGAATTTTTACCAAACAGGACAAAATTCAGCTGGTTCACACAAAAATCTGACGTGCTAAGAGAAAGAAAACTTGATTAGAAGGACGGGCACGAGGGCAGCGGGAGGACTCCACACGTTCTCATGTATCCAGACGCTGGATCTCAGGGCGGCTGTCCACATCTCTTGACTCCGTGCGAGCTCGGATGTAGTCATTAGCGCTCTGCTGGCGGACGCTGACTCTCCATTTCTGCACGGCCAGGAACGTGCTCACTGCATAGGCTGCTGTTGCCAAGAAGCCAAATATCTAAAATACACAGTCACAGTTTACCTTTGTGCGTGTGCCCTGAAACTGACTGTGTCTTCCCCCCACCTTTAAGATGTACTCGTTTATTTTATATAGGAGCACTCTATCTGCATGCACACCTGCATGCCAAGATCATATAGAGATGGTTGTGAGCCACCATGTGGTTGCTGGGGACTGAACTCAGAACCTCTGGAAGAACAGACCATGCTCTTAACCACCGAGTCATGTCTCCAGCCCCCAAAGCTGAGTGTTGTCATAGGGACCCAAGCTGTGTGCAGCTCCTCAGTGGGCCCAGAGCCCAGCCAAGCTGTGCACAGCCCTCAGCAGCCCCAGAGCCCAGCCCTG
The DNA here is from genome assembly GCF_947179515.1 of Apodemus sylvaticus. Lineage (NCBI taxonomy): Eukaryota > Metazoa > Chordata > Mammalia > Rodentia > Muridae > Apodemus > Apodemus sylvaticus. Next base: position 25,321,895 of record NC_067492.1, on the reverse strand, counting down.
CTCGGTGCGCAGCTGCTGTCTGGCTGAAGCTCTGGTAAGACCTGGGCTAGGTTCTGACCCACAGAAACTCTAGCCTAGCACGAAAACATCAGCAGAGGGTTTTTGGGGGGTTGTTTGTTTGTTGGTTGGTTGGTTTTTTTTGGATTTGGTTGTTTTGAGACAGGGTTTCTCTGTGTAGCCCTGGCTGTCCTAGAACTCACTCTGTAGACCAGGCTGGCCTTGAACTCAGAAATCCGCCTGCCTCTGCCTCCCAAGCACTGGGATTACAGGTATGCGCCACCACCGCCCGGCGGTAGAGTGGTTTTTTAAATCTTTTAATTCTATTTCTTTCCTTTTGTTGTTGTTGCTGCTGCTGCTGCTGTAGCTGTTTTTCAAGACAGGGTTTCTCTGTATATCCCTACTGTTCAGGAAGTCACTCTATAGACCAGGCTGGTCTCAAACTCAGAGCTCGACCTGCCTCGGCCTCTGGGTGCTGGGATTAAAGGTGTGTGTCACCACTGTCCGGCTTGTTCATTTAACCTCCCGTTCTCCCTCTCTATGGGGGCAGCAGGTGCCGTGCATATGGAGGTCAGCATGGGTGTCAGTCCCTTCTTGTTTAGGACAAAGCTTCCTGCCTTGGGCATGCTAACTGCCTAGATGCCCTGGGAATGGCAGACAAGTCACCAGGAGCTTCCCAAGCACCTGTTGGCACTCCTGGCCCTGCATAGCTTGTCTTGTGACATGTAGTTCCCTTCTCAACACTACAGGATGGGATGCTGTGGGCTTTGGGGACACTGGGAACCTGCCCTCATGTCCAGCGCCTCATGCCCACATGGCAAGTCCTAGCTCGCTAAGCCAGCCTTCCCACCCACTTTTAAAAACTATTTCTTAATATTACTATTATCATATTATTTTAGGATCTCACTATATAGGCATGGCTAACCCGGAACGCCCTATGTAAATCATAATGTCAAATTTTAGGCACTCCTGCCTCCTGAGTGTTGGGATTACAGGTGTATGTTGAATGTTTTTTATTTTTAAAATTACAAAAGTATTTCTTTTAGAGCTTGTAATTCATGGTCACTGGTCCCATAAGTAAAAATATATTATAGACAAAATATGCTATAGAAAGAACAGAGTCACATATGAGAACCTTACAGTAAGCCACAGAGCCCATATTCTGTAGCTTAGCACCCTCCCACTGCCTCTCACCTGGGCAGCACCAGGCAAGATGACATGGGTTTTAATGATTTAGTCAAGCTTGTTGGGTCTCCTGGTCATGTTGGAAGGGCAGCTGGGTTTGTGGTTTTCAACAGATGGCTCATTACACACATTCATTAGTTTGTGTGTTGGGTTACACACCATGGCAAATAAGAAAACAATCTGTAGGAGTCAGTCTTTCCTCCCTGGACCTGGAGACGGGACTTTCACTGTTTAACCTCCCTCTCTCCCCTTCTATGGGGGCAGCAGGTGTCATGCATGTGGAGGTGGTAGGTGGGGCTGAGGTCATCAGACTTGGCAGCAAGTACATTTCACCCACTTGACCCCGCTGCTCGCCCCACCCCACTGCAGGGGTTCCTAAAGCCGCTTTTCCTCCTCAACCCTTCACAAAAGTGATCCCCATTCTTTCTAAGTCAACAACAAGGCAGAAACACAGGCATGCAAAGCGAGCTCTCTATTATGTGACCACCACCCCTCATCGCTGGTCACCCACAGCCAGGACAGCAAGCACTAAAGGAGGGGGAACGGGGACACAGGCCAGGGACAGGGGAGAGCAAGTCTCTCTCAGAAGGTGCAACCCAGCCTGATTCAAACCCATCCTGTCTGCTCACCACGGCAGCAATCTCCGCTCCGCTTTTATGGTTTAGAGCAGCCAACACAATGGAGGCGATAAAGAAAAAGAAAGTGCTGAGTCCAGTGTTGACCAAATCCTAAAGAAAGGAAAACAAACGGAGAGTCACTTGCAAAACAATGGAAGAACTTTCCAACTAAGGCCCTGAAGGACCATTTCTCCGGTGCCTCAGAAGCCAGTCTTGGTGCCTCGGGGCTACTCTCACAGAGGAAGTAAGCAGACCAGTTCGCAACACACCTTTACCTGTGGCATCTCCAAGGCCTCAAGAGCAACCCAAACTGGCAACACTGTTTACCGGTCAGAGTTTGGATTATCTGCAGGCTAGGCACTGCACCCAGGTCCTTAACATATGGAAGAGACCCGCTAGCACTAAGCTACCCACAGTTATCTGGTGTCATCTTTTACTTTAGTTTCTTTTTGTCTGTTTGTTTTGTTTTGTTTTTGTTTTTTGGGGTTTTGTTTGTTTGTTTGTTTCGAGACAGGGTTTCTTTGTGTAGCCCTGGCTGTCCTGGAACTCACTCTGTAGACCAGGCTACCTTCAAACTCAGAGACATGGTTTCTCTGTGTAGCCCTGGCTGTCCTGTGAGTCCTGGAACTCACTCTGTAGACCAGGCAAGCCTCGAACTCAGAAATCTGCCTGCCTCTGCCTCCCTCTCTCCCAAGTGTTTAGGCGTGTGCCACCACCGCCCACTTTAAGTTTCTGAGATAAGGTCTAGATGTGTATCCTCTGCTGGCCTGGAGCCTGCTGTGTAGACCAGGCTGGCCTTGAACTCAAGAGACTGGCCTGCCTCTGCCTTCCAAGTGCAGGGATAAAATGTGTGCACCAGCACACCTGGCTTAGTCTCACGCTTTGAAAATGTTCTCACATCATCTGGATTAGGCCAAGCTTCCCAAGAACCCACAGGTTCTAAACAGGGGCAACCTCCCATCGTTTCCTCTCCGGAGTGACATCTAACGCATGGTCGTCATATACTGAGAACATGCTTTCTTAACAGACATTCAAGAATCCATGTCACTAGGACTGAGCATCTCAGGCCAACTGATAAAAGGGTCCAAATGGGGCTAAGAACCCACAGCACAGAGAAGTCCCTTCTGTCACACCAGCAGCCCTCGGTGGCTCTGCACGTGACAGTATCCTTGGGTTACTGATATTTTCAAGCCTATTCTTAATCCTTTCAGAATCAATATTTTGTTGTTTGTTGAGACGGGGTCTGTTATATTACACGAGTAAGTCTAGAATTCCTTCTGAAGACCAAGAAGGCCTTGAACTTGTAGTGATCCCCTGTCTCTTCCCACTTGCCAGAAACAATTACTTTTATAAATAAATGGCCCTTTATAATATTTACAAATAGTCTAGTCTGAAAAAGATATAATGTATTAATTCTGTTTTTCCCCATATTCTGCAAAAACAACCTAACCAGCCCTCCAGAGAAGTGCAAATACCAATGACATCCCCTGAAGAACCCACACAAGCTCACTGTGATTGGCCATTAAGTTAGGATTCATTTTACTTGTGTAATTTTACTCAACTCAATAAGGAAACGTAAGTTATGAGTTCTGAGGGGATATTTAAACACAAAAATGAACTAGAACTAAACACGATATAAGATGCCAGCGTCCCGGAGAGCCGAGCCGCAGTCAATCCTCACAGCACAAGGCTGCTGTGTGAGACTCACTGTGAGATTCCAGTTGATCTGGGGGATCCTCATGTGAAGGTTGAGGCTGAAGAGAATCAGCAAGACTCCAGTCACCACAAATGCACTGCAGCTCACGAACTCAAAGAAGTAGAGGCCTTCGCACGGGGAGCACTCCATGATCGTCTCAATGCAGATAAATGCAATCAGGGCCAAAATCTAGGAAGAAAATTGGAAATACACGAGTGTGTATATATATTTGGTAAGCATCTAGACAGGCATGCCTGCTGTGTTAAGTATAACCGAACAGTACCGAGCGGCGGGGATCTCCTCTGCAGAGCAGTGTAACCCACAGGAATATGACCTGCTTCAACTGGTAAGCAGAACAGGGAGAGGATCAGAGTGCAAGGTCAGTTTCCTGATGAGACCAGTGAGGGCCACTCCACCGCCACACTGAAACCAGCCAGGAGTGCTGTGGCCCCTCATTGGCCCTCTGGAGGAAGGAAGGAATTATCTCTGCAATGTGGCAGCTACCTCTTTAGAAGCCGCCTGGCCTCTCTTTAGCTGTCACAGGCTACAAAGAAAGCCCACTTTCATCAGCTTGCACACTTTTGTAAAGTGGGTCGCTGGGTTTCATCAATAGCTGGGCTGGTAGTTTACTTTAGAAAATATCACCATTTTAAATCTTACAATAGAATCAATTTCTTCTGAAAAACCAAAATAACATTCTATCCCACAAATTCAGAGATCCTTAAACTAACAAGATCCCAGTGGACATGACCATACAAACATCCAGAGTCCAGGAGAGAAGGGGTCCCAGGCTGTGCTAGTGGCCCTCTAAGCAAGGTTGCTCTTAATACCTAATGACTAATCTGCCCTGGGCTCCAGGCCTCTCCTCACAGTTACCCACTCAGTCCTTTATCAGATCCAGCTCCACTCCATTGAGACGCGGGTCAAAGAAGCAAGGACAAGCTGCCCCAAGGCCCCGGGGCCAGCAGTTCAGCATTCCCGTGGTTAAAAAGGATCAGCTTGAAAAGAGGAGGCTCCGCCTCAGGGCTTGCCTTCCATCCAGAAGTCTCACTCACACCTTTCCAACCTCCGAGACAGGTCTTCCTCCCCAAGCCCTCCCTCCCAGTGGCTTTCCCTCCCAGGCCTGATTTTACTATCCAGACATTTGACCTACACAGTATGTCAGGCCACCTCCCTCTTCTACGGCACCAAGCACTGTAACACGTACAGGGCAAACGGGATTTAGTGAGCTGCAGCAGCCTCGCACCTGCTCTTCCTGACTCACCCTCCTTTGTCTGACTTGTCAGACTCTTCCTATAATAAGAAAGTTGGCTCAGCCTTTCCTGCCATCAAAACCACCCTTACCTACCTGCACTGTCAACTTACTTTTCTATTTCAAGGAAATACAAAGGATATAGGCTTGTTAGTTAAGGAATATAAAATTCCATTTAAGAATTAGTTCAAGGCAGGCAGTGTTGGCACACACCTTTAATCCCAGCACTTGGGAGGCAGAGGCAGGCAGGTTTCTGAGTTCGAGGCCAGCCTGGCCTACAGAGTGAGTTCCAGGACAGTCAGGGCTACACAGAGAAACCCTGTCTCAAAAAACCAAAAAAAAAAAAAAAAAAAAAAAAATTGGTTCAAGAGATGTATTGTGCAGCAGATGGCTGTGGTGGGTATAACAATGTATCCAGTTTGAAAATGGCTAAGAGAAAGGGGCTTCTCTTAGGTAGAGAAAAACTTGAGCCACTCCACAATCACACACCTTTAAGAACCCCAGCATCTCACACAATAGACACAAGTTTTCTTAGTCCAATAGACAAATAAATTAGAGGGATCTCTAAGCCCATACTCCTAATTCTCCATAGCATAGACCTTAATTCTCTGTCTACATTATATGCCTAATTTTCACCAACTCAGTTCGCATAAGGGAAACTCCAAAATGATTTTGTCTTTTTTTTCACCCATGATTAGATCTTACTAATAATCTTAGGCAAGGACTAACTCAGTGTGCTGATGGCTTACAAATGTCCCTGGTACCCTAACTCCCACCACATTTACATGGAAAGACAACGCCTACATTCTTAAACTGGTTGAGGATGTGCAAATGTGAGAAGCCACTCATTACAGCAATGAATACAACAGACACGAATCATGCAGGTGGCCTACTAAATGTTCAGAAGTTGAAAAGGGAAGCTACGTTTTGATAAGGAGGGGTAGACCAAGGAAAGCAAGGGAGGGAGAGACCCAGCAGGCAGCTTGCAGAAGCTGTGCTCTTGTGTGGCCTTGGGAGGCTCGGCTGCCAAGGGGTGGGGGAAACAAGAGGAGGCCCAGAAGGGGAAGCTGTCAGGAGCAAACTCTCTGGGGCTGCAGCATGGCGAGCACCAGGGAGACGCCCAGGAAGGCAGGCTGGATGCATAGAGCCAAGGCTTGGGAATGCTGGAGGCCCGTGGCCGGTTCTTTCAGTACCAGGGAAACACTACATGGCATGATTTGTCTCCTGTAGGGAGAAGACAGCAAACGGAGGGAGGACCACAGCAGGGACTGGGGAGCAGGTGGAGGAGAGCCGTCTGTGGTAACCTGTGGCACAGACCAATGAGGTGACACCCTAGAGGGTGAGCAGGGGTGACTTCTGGACATATGTTCAGGGAAAACCCCATGGGCGTTGCTGACAGGATGTGCAAAGCAACCAGGCCAATGTAATTCTAGGGTTTGCCTGAGAGGCTGGGAAGAGGCCCAGGCAGAAGTGGATGGACAGGGGGGTCACCTCAAGCTTAGGACATGGTAATCCAGAAAGAAGCCCAGGCTGGAAGAAAAGCTGAGGTGGACCAGCACCCTGGGTGAGGACAGTCAAAAGCCAACGGCGGTGTGGAACCCAACCTCCAAGCACAATCATCCACACTTCCCCGCTACACTTACTCTTGTTCTGTGGACAAAACACAGGGCTGGCGATCAGAAAGATGACAGTGGAGGCTGCCTTGGTCTCTCTCCCTCTGGGGACAATGAGCTGCAGGAGGAGGGCACTGCTATGGAGAGACCCAACACCTAAAGCTTTCTGCTGACAGCCAGGTGAAAAGCCACTGCGGAAGCCAACATCCTGTCTAGAAACACAGAGGGAACCACGGCTAACCTAGAATTCCTGGTCCTCAGAAGAAGCTGAGGGAAACAAAGGACTATTGTTTCAGGGCCATGTTTTTGGAGGAGTTGGTTATCCAGAAGTAGACAATACAGCAAGGAGAACCTCATTATTAATACAGCTATATTAGCAAGCATAGCTGCTACTTGCTAGTCACCAAGAATCAAGCACTATGTGGGCATTTTCACTGGTTACCATTCACCCGAAGACTTCACAGGCTTTAGCCCATCACAGGTAAGGAAACAGTAGTCCTATGAGGTAAAGAGGAGCAGGAGGCAGAGCCAGGAGGCAGAGCCAGCTCTTACTGCCTCACTCTACTCCCCGTCCTATCAATTCTCATATTGGAAGCCATAGTTGACTGCTGTGAATATCTCACTGTGCTCCAAATACAAATGGAAACATACAGAATAATTTCTATGAATAATAAGAAGCCATGTAAAAACAGGGGGATAAAACACGTTATATGGGCTGGAGAGATGGCTCCAGTTAAGAGCGATAGCTGCTCTTGCACACGACCCAGGGCTGGTTCACAACTACCTATAATTCCAGTTTCAGGGGATCTGACAGTCTCTAGCCTCCAAGGCCTCCTGCACGTATGTGCTACACATAAACTCATGCACACACATACAAAAACACATAATTTTTTATTTTTTATGCATGTAGGTGTTTTGCCTTCATGTATATCTGCCTATCACACGTATGCCTGGTGCCTGTGAAGGTCAGAAGAGGGCATCAGATCCCCTGGAACCAGAGCTACAGACAGTTGTAAGGTGCCACGTGAGTGCTGGGAATTGAATCTGCATCTTCAGGGAGAGCAGCCAGTACTCTTAACCACTTAGCCATCTTTCCAGCCCAGCTCAGACATATTTTAATGTTAATTTTTAAACTCAGAAAACAGGTATTTCTAAATAAGGGAAATGCATTATTTTTAGTGATTATATAGTATTTGCATGTAAAGATAAAACTATACAGTATAATTTAAATGATCTCTAATGATAGCTATTTAGATGTTTTCTAAAACTCTGACATTATCTGCACTAGTTTTGGGAGTGGGGAGAGGATAGGAACAGGCAGAGAAAAACACCAAACGTCTTCCAGCTCCGTGAAACATAAGGGCCCTCTGTGGGATAAAGCCACCTACAAGCAGATGAGAAGGAAAGACCTCACCACTGTGCTGGGAGCCTCCAGTGCCAAGCCTCGGGACTGGCAGCAATCTTGCAGATGTAAACCCTTAAACATGTTAAAACCATGACAGGTGTGAAATATAAATGAAGAAAGCTACAGCTTTTGCTCATCAGGAGGACCAACCAGCCCACAGAATAATTTCAAAGTTGACTGGTGAGTCGATATTGACAAGGCTGTTGGGTTTTCACTACCTATGGCAGTGACTGTCAATATCAAAACAGAGGAAGGGATGAGAGAACAGGAAGGCCTGGCTGCTCAAGTTATTATATTAATAATACTTTATTAATAATACTTAATCAATACTTAATACTTAAATTAATAATACTTTAAATTTTTTAAATTTTTATTATATTCATTGCGGGGTGGGGGGTATGCGTGTGTGCATTTGAACATGCGTCTGCCAGGAGCATGTGTGGAAGTCAGAGGACAGCTCGAGGAGTTGGTTGGACCTCGGAACTAACCTCAGGTCATCAGGTCGGTAGCACACACCTCTCCACACAGAGCCGTGCTGCCAGCTCTACCAATGCTGTGTAAGGAGTGAGAAGGCCCTGTGCTACTCTTGTGCAACTGCAAAGCCTTCCTGGAAGAGTACTTTCCCAAGACAACCAGCTCTCTTCCGTGGAGCTGCAGACCCATGTTGTACAGCTCTGTACAAGCTGGCTTGTTCTAGAAGATGAAGTGAAGCTTCAGCGCTCTTCACTTGTTTCTGCCTCTGGCAAAGTCCGGAAGGCATCCCAGCAATGCACTCACATGGCTGTGCCCTTGCAAAGCCTCTGAGCGCAGCTATTTCAACTGTAATCCACTCAGACCTCCACCTTCTCACTCCAAATTCTGCTCCTTGTGGCAAATAGGAAACAGCAAAAACATTCAAGGGGTTCAACTAACTGGAAGTTGAGTGAAGGATGTATTAAACTTGGGTTCAGGGCCTTTCCTCAAATGGTTATGTGTTCTACATGGTGACTAGGAGCGTGGGAGTACTGGAGAAGAAATATGGTCTGAAGCCCATGGAACCATCAACTGTCTTGGAAATTCTTCTGCTCATCCCAAGCGTTGGGTTGCAAGAGGAGACTCCTGATAGGACTAGAAGCTGAGGAATGGCATCCCTTGGAGATGTACTGTAATGTAATATAGGTTATATAGTCACAAGCCTGCTCTGTAGTGCTCTCCCTTTGGGTGGAAAGTGCCCTGAAGAGAACTTACCCCAGGATGTGAGAGGCATGACCCTACAGCAGTATCACAAACAGCAGGCATGTGCACGAGGGGGTGCAAACCTGTGAGACTGCACCTCAAGATTTCCACAAATTGTGGACTAACAGTCCAACAAACCCCAGTAAGACGGTGCATAAGGCTACTCCAGCTCCCAGTACAGCCTGAAGAAATGATTTCCCCAGTAAGTCACTACAGCAGGGCCAGCCCCTCCTCAGTGCACACAGGAAAGCTGCAAAGCAGCCAGGAGCCTGAGGCGGAGAAGTGGGTGTCACATGTGCTGGGGGTAAAAGACTTCCAGGGGATACCTGGGAAGGTAACAAGGCTGGTGAGGTGGTGCCTGCCTGTGACACCAGCACCTAGGGTAGGACCAGAAGGATTAAGCATTCAAGGTCATCCTCAGGTACATAGTCTGAGACCAGCCTAGTTACAAACAATGCTAAGTGCAGTGGCATACTACTAAATATGAGGAATAGACAGAGGCAGGAGGACCACAGAGTGGAAGCCAGCCTGGGCTACATCTTAAAAAAAAAAGTTGGTGAGATGTCTCAGCAGGTAGAAACGCTTGTCTTGCAGTCCTGATGACCTGAATTTGATTCCAGGATCCCATGGTGGAAGGAGAGAACTGACTCTGAAAAGATGTCTTCCACATCCAAACCCTGGTGCAAATGTGGCCACATGCATACACAGCATTACACATATCCATATACACAATGCTAAGCAATTTAACACATAACAGTGGGCAAATTAGACACACAAAAATGCTTGTATTCACAAATATTCTTATATATACTGAAGTGTTTATATTAAACAGTAAACACTTCTTCAGCGTGGGACTGACTTTAGAACAGGGAAGCAAAGAGTTTTCTCTTTTTGTATTTTAAACATTTATGGGGTATAATGAATGTATTAGAAAGAAATACACTTGGAATTCACATTTATACATTTATAATATATTCACATGTTAGAGACCTAATTCTAGGTTTATAACTATACATACACATAAAAAGTAGAGTGCATGTACCCAAGTTTAAGAAAGATCAGTAAAATAATAAAATGTTGGTTCTTGGAGGCCCCTGACACTAAACCCATTTGGGATGGAGCTCAGCTCACGCAGTGCTTACCCAGCCTGTACAAAGCTGCACAGCGGCACGAGCCTACAATCCCGGCGCTCAGGAGGAGTGGCTAACACGCAGTTCTTCTCCACTGCAGGACGCGGTAGGTCAATGATTGCTAGCGTTTTTGTTGGTTTGAGACAGTCTCTTACTATGCACCCAGGGTGGCCTTGGAACTTACGATCCTCCAGCCTTGGCTTTTCAAATGCTGGAATTATAGCCATGTGATACCTCTTCTTCGTATTTCTATCGCTATAGACATTTTCCAAACAGCATATTTTTAATTAAAAAAAATGTTCTATGTATGAACATCTGTCATGGAGACAGGGTCTCACATAGCCCCAGCTAGCCTTGAACTCACTATACAGCCAAAGATGGCCTTGATTTCTGACTCCTTCTGCCTCTACCTCCTGAGTGCTGGGCTCCTAAGTGTGTGCTACCCGTGCGACTGGAGTGAAACTGGACAAGCACTCTACCATCTGAGCATCATTCTTAGTCCTAATACTTTAAAAAAAAAAAGGGAAGGGGGTTATTTATGAGTTAAACATTAATGGCCTCTAAGAACCAATCCCTATTTACTTTGAAACCATTCATGAATACTTTTTTTTTTTTTTTTTTTTGAGACAGGGTTTCTCTGTGTAGCCCTGGCTGTCCTGGACTCACTCTGTAGACCAGGCTGGCCTCGAACTCAGAAATCCACCTGCCTCTGCCTCCCAAGTGCTGGGATTACAGGCGTGCGCCACCGCTGCCCGGCTCATGAATACTTTTAAATGAAGCAACCAAAAAAACTTTACTGGAAAACAAAAACCACTCTGTACATCTATGTTGGTTCCATTTCTTTGTTAGAGCTCAGCCTCTCCAGGGCCTGCTTGATGAGCACGCCAATACCCATTTCCCACCTACCAGTGTACTTCAAACTGACCAAGTTTGCCCGCAGCAAGAAGCCAGCCATAGTCCTTCTCAAGCCCAAAGGCAAAGATACCCCTCCCCCCCCACAGGAAAGACAATGCCCTGACATCTTCAGAGGCACCTGCAAGAATCAGCCTAAATACTAATGCCAGGTCAGCTTTCCAAAGGATTTGATGTAACTCGATGTGAAAGATGCAAGCCTGCATATCTATCTATATCTATATCTATCTATATCTATATATCATACCACTTACAACGTCTTTTCAAAGCCTTGCTCTACAGAGAAGCTGAGATGCTGAAATGACTCCCAGAGCAAGCTGGTTTACACTGAGAACCCTGCTGCTGTACTCCCTAGGCAATGCACTCTGGCTCTCCAGCTGTGAAGGACACCGAACTTACAGCTCTGGGGTATTCGGGCTAATCCCAAGGCCATGTCCACCCTAAGCACACATCTGGTCTTGGCGTGCTCACAGCACACCAGTGTCTTCCCGGTTCTGAAATGGGCTGTCAAGCCTGCTTTCCTCTGTTTGATACAAGGATTGTGTATCTTGAACACAGCCCCACCCCTGCTTCCCAGCATACTTAATGAAACTACATAGAGGAGTACAAAGGGAAAACAGCAGCAGCATGTACTGGTGGCCCTCAGCCTGGTTAGGCCATGCACAACTTACAGAGCGAAGCACAGAAACCTACTGACCCAGCAGGGCAGCAATGGCGAAGGCAGGCAGAACTGAGTATACACACAAATTCATGGCAGTGTCTACATGGACTTCAGAAGCAAGTGGAATTAATTATAATAGGCTCAAAATAAAAATCACCAGTCCAGATAGCACACAGCCCCTATGATTCTCCACACTTGGGAGGTCGAGGAGCAGGAGCTCAAGGCCCCGCACTTCTGCTTAGGCCTGTCACAGAGACCTCTCTGAGAGTCTCACAGGTGTTGTTTATCAGCTCACAGTGTTAGTCTTTCCTTTGCTATGACAAAATACCTCACAAAAGCAACTTAAGGAAGGAAGGTCTTGTTTGGCTTACAGCCCATCGAGGCAGGAACTTGAGGTGGCTAGTCACATGGTATCTATCCAGGAAGCAGAGAGAGATGAATGCTACCACCCAGCCCTCAGGACAGTGCCCCATGTTTAGGGAGGTCCACTTCAATCAACCTAATGTAGAAACTCCCTCATAGACATACCTAGAGGTTTGTCTCTCAAGACCCTGTCAAGTTAGCAGCTACCACGAGCTACCACATGGGCTTCTGCTAGAGGACATGGGGGGTTAGTCTCCTCAGAACAGAGAGGCCATGGAGGACAGTGCAGAAGCCAGACTCTGGTTGCATGGTACAGTAAGGTGGGATCCTGGCCCTATAGACGGTAGGGGTCCCAGGCCTTCCAGGCCTTCCGAGTCAAGGGCAGAGCCAGGAGGCTGCTCTGCATGTACACACACGCTTTGGAAGAGCAGATCTTAAGACTTGAGCCACTCCGTACGTCTGCAGAGGGGCCTGCAGCATGTGCCTGCCTAGGCACCCCAAATGACAACAGCTCCCACTGACTGCACATCGACCTGCAGGGCAGCTCTCCAGCTCTGAGACTCACACCTTCTAGCAGCCTTACAGCTGAGGCCTGTCCAAGGCCAAGGTTAGTTCTTCCTGTGCCACAGACTCCTATGCAAGTTACCCAACAGAACTTATTCAGAACTTTCTACATTTGGGGGGCAGGAAAACCCATCAGTACAGGTTTCTTCAAGAAGACAGTGGGAAAGCAGGGGGGCCAGTGCCAAGTGAGTAGGTGGCAGGTATGACAACCATGTCAAAGGCGCCCGCTATAGGAACGCATGACTTTTCTAAGAAAGAAAATCCATGGGCTCCCGTCCTCTTATGGAGGTCATCTCCCAAGGAAGGCGGGCGAGACTCTTCCCAGTGCCTTCTCCACCACTCAGACAGCAGCATAGTCACAGAGTTTTGGGGTTTTGTTGTTGTTATTTATTTGTTTGTTTGTTTATTGGGTGGGGGGTAGTTCCTAAAACCCAGGAGCTCACAGCAAGTGAAAATTATTTAACCTGCAAATCACCATTTCTTCAAGTTAACTTGGGGTTCTCCATTTTTCTCCAGGGAAATAATGCCAACCTTACGGATTTAAGAATTGCTAAGAAGGCCTGGCATGGTGTCTCATGCCTTTAATCACAGCACTAGGAAGGCAGAGCAGGTAGATCTCTGAGTTCAAGGCCAGCCTGGTCTACAGATCAATGACAATCAAGGCTACACAAAGAAAGCCTATTTCAAAAAACAAACAAATAAATTGCAAAGGATGCAGGTTAATTTAGTGCACCACTGGGGGGGGGGGGGGCGGGAGAAGCCGGGTGGTGGTGGCCCACGCCTGTAATCCCAGCACTTGGGAGGCAGAGGCAGGCGGATTTCTGAGTTCGAGGCCAGCCTGGTCTACAGAGTGATTTCCAGGACAGCCAGGGCTACACAGAGAAACCCTGTCTCAACAACAACAACAACAACAACAAAAAGTAAAAGAAAAGAAAGCAGACAGGCAGCAGGAAAAGTTAAGCACCTGCTCTTTAAAGTGGAGATGGCCCCTGGAGCATCTTCAACTCCCCCTAACACACACACACACACACACACACACACACACACACACACGCACGCACGCACCTAAGTTCCATACTGTTAAGACTGGGATAAGGACAAGAGAGACGTTGCCAAGGGCTCAGGGTAGCCAGGGGCATTCATTCTTAAGAAGGGTGCAGTGGCTAGTGACCTAGGAAGCTGCTGTTTGCCACCAAAGCCCACTCAAACAGGGTTCTGACAGACTTTTCAAGACAGGTTCCACCACATAAATAATTTTGGTGTTGGTCTCCTGTCTTAGTTAGGGTTTCTATTCCTGCACAGACATCATGACCAAGAAGCAAGTTGGGGAGGAAAGGGTTTATTGAGCTTACACTTCCACGTTGCAGTTCATCACTAAAGGAAGTCAGGACTGGAACTCAAGCAGGTCAGGAAGCAGGAGCTGATGCAGAGGCCTCAGGAAACATGAGGGGATGTTTCTTACTGGCTTGCTTAGCCTGCTCTCTTAGAGAACCCAAGAATACCAGCCCAGAGATGGTACCACCCACAAGGGGCCCTCCCCCCTTGATCACTAATTGAGAAAATGCCCCACAACTGGATCTCATGGAGGCACTTCCCCAACTGAAGCTCCTTTCTCTGTGATAACTGCAGCCTGTGTCAAGTTGACACACAAAACCAGCCAGTACATCTCCTGAAGCCATGTGAACGGAGCGTTTAAAAAGGCATTATTTTAAATGTGGCTACTTATATTTGCAGCATGAACAAGCACGGGGCATACACTCAATTGTGAGCTGCTTTTCAATAGGGCTAGCCACAGGGGATCCCAGTCCCAGCAAACTACCATAGGCTGATTTAGGGATATCCAACTCCTTAGGGAACGGAGTGCTGTGCAAAATAGTCTCCTTGTTTTTAAAGACCTTCTGTGGTCTGATGATATAGTTGCACACAATTTCAGAGAGCCACAGGGCGGTCAGCATCTTTCTTGCCAAGAAAATACCCACAGAGTTTTATAGCAAATGCCACTCTGCCCCAAAAGTTCCACTTCCAGACCGTTTAGATTAGTAATGGAGCAAAACAACACACTTGCAGAGGACACAGGAAGCAAAATGCCTTCAAATCAGACCCTGCCGAGGGTGTTCAGAGATGTTGCCAGCATGGGAATCCTTCCCACCACCTCCTCCTCCTCCTCCTCCTCCTCCTCCTCCTCCTCCTCCTCCTCCTCCTCCTCCTCGTGGTCCCAGCTTCAATGGTGATGCTGAAAGCCCAGAAGGTAGCATCCATCCCCACAGGATTCCAAAGCAAAGCCTCCCCTCTCCCTTTCCTATTTGATCCCAGGTAACCAACACCATCCCACTGGCTCCGGCATGCCTCCTTAACCAAGTGGAAACAGGACGGTGACCAAGTCAACAGGCTGCGGCAGCGTCCCACTTAAGATGGAGAAAGGCAAAGAGTGAGCTGCTCTCAGAGGTGTGTGCTGAGGGAGAGCCCAACCTCCCATCTCCCACTCTTCCTGAGGCCCCACCCAGCATCTCCATCTGATCCACAGAGGAAGGAATCCAGCCCAGGATGCCAGCAGCCCACTGACTGAACATGGTGTCCCAAACTTTGACCCCTTGCCTAACCACCCCATGCTGTATTTATAAATGGTGACACTGCAGCCTTAGTCAAGTCCAGTTTCTGCAGGGGCCATCCACTGTGCTAAAACAGGCACTCGAAACCGGCTCCTGTTTAATCCTTATCAATCCTGCAAATTTCAGTATCAGTCGACTGGTTTTTAACTAAGGGCTAATTCAGAGTCCATAAAATTCCCAGTTGAGTGTGCAACCATTTGCCCCCCCCCCCCAAAGAGAAGTTTGATGTTCTTGGATTTTTTGTTTTGTTTTTGTTTAGTACTGGGGCCTAACCCAGGGTCTCCCACATGCTGGCTTGCATTCTATCATTCAGTTATACTCCCAAGATCACGACTTTTGTGTGGTGTGGTGTAGGGTGGTGTGCGTGGTGTGTGTTTGCACACATGTGCAGAGCTTAGGAGGATGTCCAGTATACTCAACTGCCTTATTCCCTAGAGACAGGAAATCTCACTAAGTTGGAGATCATGTTTTATTCAGGTGAGCTGGTGACCAGCAAGTCCCAGTGACGATTATAGAGGTTTTCATTTTTTTAAGCATTTTTTATTTACTTGTATGGGGGGGGGGTGTCAGTGGGCAAGCCAAAGCAGTCGGGTCATCAGCATGGATGGCAAATGCCTATGGCCACTAACCATCTTGCTGGGGATCAGTTTTTAAGTTCCATCTTATTAATAAGGAAAATGAGGCAGGGATGTCTAGCAGCCCGCCCTGGCCAATCACGAGAACACTTCACAGTGAGTGTAAGCACCCAGACCAACATCTTTAAATGTCTTTTCTCCCGAAGAGAACAAAGGTTTCTTAGTGAAACTGATCTGAAGCAGAAGGAAGGAAGGGGAGCGGGAGAAGGGAAGGGAGGGAAGGGAGGGAAGGAAGGACAGAGGGGGAGAGGGAGAGAAAGCGAGGCAGCGTGTGGGACATAGCCAAACCTTCATTTCTAAATACTATCTCTTTTATTTAAAGAAATCAGAGCTTCTGGAGCAATCCAGGATGACGGCAGGAGAGCCAAATGCCCTGCATGCTGTGCTCAGAGAAGGAATGTGCTCTGTGCACATGAGCTCACAGTGGCCAAATCTAAGACAATCAGAGCTTCAAAACACACAGGAGGGGGCTGAGAGCCCAGCTCAGTGGTCTAGTCCCTGGGGGCTGAGAGCCCAGCTCAGTGGTCTAGTCCCTGGGGGCTGAGAGCCCAGCTCAGTGGTCTACTCCCATGGGACTGAGAGCCCAGCTCAGTGGTCTAGTCCCTGAGGGCTGAGAGCCCAGCTCAGTGGT
Organism: Apodemus sylvaticus; assembly: GCF_947179515.1. Taxonomy (NCBI): domain Eukaryota; kingdom Metazoa; phylum Chordata; class Mammalia; order Rodentia; family Muridae; genus Apodemus; species Apodemus sylvaticus. The sequence goes on along the minus strand of NC_067492.1, from coordinate 25,305,410 downwards.
CTAGTCCCTGGGGGCTGAGAGCCCAGCTCAGTGGTCTAGTCCCTGAGGGCTGAGAGCCCAGCTCAGTGGTCTAGTCCCTGAGGGCTGAAAGCCCAGCTCAGTGGTCTAGTCCCTGAGAGCTGAGAGCCCAGCTCAGTGGTCTACTCCCATGGGACTGAGAGCCCAGCTCAGTGGTCTAGTCCCTGAGGGCTGAGAGCCCAGCTCAGTGGTCTAGTCCCTGAGAGCTGAGAGCCCAGCTCAGTGGTCTAGTCCCTGGGGGCTGAGAGCCCAGCTCAGTGGTCTAGTCCCTGGGGGCTGAGAGCTCAGCTCAGTGGTCTACTCCCATGGGACTGAGAGCCCAGCTCAGTGGTCTACTCCCATGGGACTGAGAGCCCAGCTCAGTGGTCTAGTCCCTGGGGGCTGAGAGCCCAGCTCAGTGGTCTAGTCCCCGGCACCGAAGTATTCAGGTTTATGAAGAAAGCTCATGAGTTAATGTGGACACCGGAAAAGACACAGCAGCACATGCCTAAAAGCCCAGATGTCAGAGACTAGTGCAGAGGAGCCAAGTTCTAGGCCCTTCCTGACAGTCAAAATTCAACTCAGATGGAAGAAGCGCAGATTAAAATCATCTTTTGGTAGCCATCACAAAAATACTTGATTTGAGTAAGAATGATCTGGTGCCATTCAAAGTAACGCCTGAGAGTTTAAGAAAGACTTACACGGTCTAACAGTACCCTCCTTAAGAATATTAAGAACACAGTAAAGGTGCAGCTTGGTGATAGAAACGCCTGGCACCCATCACTTTCAGTAGGCTGGGATCACTAAAGGGAATGCGTCATCATTTCTGTGGTCTTCCTGACAGTACCACAAAGTGACCAGAATCCAAACAGCAGAAAACGTCAACAAACCCAAATTGAGGCCCATTCTACAAAATAACTGGCCTGTATCCTTCTAAAATGTCAACAGCATGAAACACAAGAGCTGACAAACTATTCCAGAAGCAAGGAGATTAAAGAGACAGATGCTAAACTAGACATCCAAGTCAAGACTTCCTTTTAAGAAGGAGCTTTGAGACAACGGGAGAAACAGGAATGACGCTGACAGAGTCACTAACGTCTCAGTGTCTGCTTCCGGATTTGGGCAGTGATACCATGATTATGTTAGAAAATGTTCTTCTCTTTAGGACACTGAAGTATGGTGTGTTTTCCTTTGTTCATCTGAAGACAGGATCTCACCATATAGCCCTGGCTGGCCGCCAACTCAGAAATCCACCTGCCTCTGCCTCCTGGTCTCATGTCCCATAGCTCTTGGTCAAGAGTTCTAGCACTTGGTTACTGGGTATATTTTCAAATTCCCACCCTAGAACAAGATTTCAGAAACAAGATGACATTTTGGACTGGGTCATTCCTGGTTTTGAGTGGCATCCTGACTGGGATGCCATGTGTATCGGCCTCCCTGCAGCAGGTGTCAGTGGGCACCTCCTTCCTGGTGTAACAACCAAGCATACCAAGTATTGGTAATACCCAAACCTCCTCTTGCTAGGCATGGTGGTGAAGCCTTTAATCTGCACCTGGGAGGCAGAGAGAGGCAAGCTCTTTCTGTCTGTGGCTAGCCTGATCTATACAACAAGTTCCAGGACGACCACAGCTGTATGGTTAGACCCTGGTTTAAAATAAAAAAACAAACAAACAAACAAACAAACAACAACAACAAAAAAAAACAGGTGGTGGTGCATGCCTTAAATCCCAGCACTTGGGAGGCAGAGGCAGTCAGATCTCTGTGGGTTCAAGGCCAGCCTGGTCTACAGAGTGAGTTCTGAGAGAACTCTGACTCAAAACCAATCAAAGTGAAACAAACCAACATTCTCAAGCCCATGTGAAACAACTGATGGGCCATGGTCAACAACGGCTGTTAGAGGCCCTGTGTAGATGCTTAGGGGGATTTAAAATGAATACATGTATCAGTCATCTAGCACTGTTGGTCTCACTAAGCAGGAGACAGTCACAGGAGCCTGTGCATATGGCTGCAGGGACATAGTTTGTGGACACAGATTTCTGAGCCTAGCATTTACCAGGCCAGAGAAGATGAAGAAAGGATTGGGTAAATCATGCAGAGGGGACTCCAACCAATCACATGTGGGGCTTGGTGAATGGCCTCATTTCTTCAACAAAGGAATAGCACCAGAGCGGCTGGGGATGTGGCTCAGTGGGTGCGGTGGTCGCTGTGCCAGTGTAAGGCCTGAGTTTGAAGCCACAGGAGCCATACGCAGTAGGAGGTCTGTAATTAAAGCGCTCCTAGGACAAGGCAGGAGGTGGGGACTCCCCAGAAACTCAGCAGCAACACAGAAGCAAGAATCAACCCAAGGCTGCCTTCTAAGTCCACGCACGCTGCCCCTCCCCCATGCAGTGCTAAAGAGGATGGGCGCTGCTGCAGGCTGAGAATGGGGGCTGGAGCGGCAAGAGCACCGACTGCTCTTCCACAGCACTCAGGTTCAATCCCCAGTACCCACAGCAGGTGGCTCAAAACCACCTCTAACTCCAAACCCAAGGGACCGGCGCCTCGGCCTCCATGGGCACCTGCAGTCACATCATTTTTAAAAGTTTTTGGGGCTGGAGGGATGGCCCAGAGGTTAAGAGCACTGACTGTTTTTCCAGAGGGCCTGAGTTCAAATCCCAGCAACTACACGGTGGCTCACAACCATCCGTAATGAGATCAGACGCCCTCTTCTGGTGTGTCTGAAGACAGTTACAATGTACTTACATATAATAATAAACAAATCTTAAAAAAAAAAAAGGTTTTGTTTGTTGAGTGTTTTGTTTTTTGATGCAGGGTCTCACTCTATAGCCTTGGCTGGAACTCAGTATGTAGACAAAGTTGGCCTTGAACTCAGGCCTGTCTGTCTGCCTTTACCTCACAAATGCTAGTATTAAAGGCATGTGCGGTGCGCCACACCCAGTCAAAGTAATATTTTTAAAATATTAAGACAAAATATTAAGCAAATACAGTGAGTGGGTCTTGTTTAAATCCTAATTCAAACAAAGCAAAGGGTATTTTTGAGGCTACCAGTACACAGTGCGCACACATCAGTTAGCAGACGACATCGAGGGGTTAGTACCAAAATGTGCTACAGATATTGCGGCTGTTGAAAGGTTCTCAACTGGTAAGAGATGTCCACTTAGTATTTATTTACAGTGTTAAGATATCTGATTATTAAGATAATTTTGTTTTAAAATTATCACAAAATAGCTAGCTCAGTGTTTAAGAGCTTCTGCAGAGGACCTAGGTCCAGTTTCCAGCACTTACATGTGGCTTCGAACTGTCTGTAACTACGCTTCCAGCCTCTTCTGACTTCTGCAGGGACTAGGCACACATAGAGTGCACATACATGCATGCAGACAAACGCTTATAAAATATACTTTTACAAGCTGGAATGTACGGCCTGGACCTAGGCCCCTGCACATCTACAGCACATCTGCAGCACATCTGCAGCACATTCTTGCAGGTCCCCCAACAACTGGATTGGGGGCTGTCCCTGAATCAGGTGTCTGCCTGTGGATCCCGGTCCCCTAACTGGACCGCCTTGTCTGGTCTTCGTGGGAGAGGTCTCAGTGGCACCGAGTTCTGCAGTGCTTTGACATTCAGGAGCGCATGTCCCCAAATACATAACCCAACACTTCACGAGAACACCAATGACAAATAATCACAGCACTCCCAACACTGGCCACGAGGTAAAGGCAAGGTCAAACCTCTGACACTTCGAATCGATTAAGTGCAGTGGCTCCATCTAAAACTACCAAGTGACGGCCAGGATTCCAGGGGTCTTTGACTCACACTGGGAAGGAGGCAATGGTGCAGCTCTGAAAATGGCTTGGCAATTTCTTATAAAGTTAAACACATTCATACCGTATGGCCTGACAGTCTCACTCCTCAATACTACCCAGAGAAATGAAAATTATAACCGTACGCATACCTGTTACACACTTTTCACGTAGACTCAATTCATGACCACCCAAATAACAACCCAAATGTTCTTCAGTAAATAGATTAGCAAGCATCAGTGAATCCATCCAATAGACATCTCCTCGGCAGGGAAGAGGAACAGATAGATTACCAACCCTGTAACAAGGATTCATGTCAGGCATCCACCTTAAGTGGATGAGGCAGATTCAAAAGGTTCCGTGTGAGGTGATAGTGTTTTAGGTGATGTTCCGGGGAAAACAGCAAAGCCACATGGACGCAGAGTTGATGACTGACAGGGTCAGCTGAAACTGAGGGAGACGGTGGTGGGCCGCACACCGAGCATGCACCAGGGGCCCGGGGCCATCCCAGTACATCCAAACACGCAGACAAAAGGCTGGCACACGGCAGACTGCTCATTCAGCTTGGAAATCTCCTGCCTTACTGGTATTTTTTTTTTTTAATTGAATTGCTACTACTTGTAAGACTTCCTTTACAAGTAACTTTAAAACAAGGAGCTAGGAAGTTGAGGGCTCCTGTGGGAAGCATCCCCAAATCCCTTGTGTTGCTCCAGCCTCCCAAAGCACTCAGCACACACACCCTGGGACTCGGCTCCTCTGCAGGCACCTGCTATCTTCCCACGGGAGCCGCCACCTGTGCCTATTCCCTGCTCCACCCCTGACGCGCAGTAGATGGCTGAGCAATGGCTAACCTGGCAACCAGAGCAGCACCTGGGGCCCAAGTGCGAAGCCAAGTCCGCAGGTAACAGGGCATCTCTAACAAGCTATAATTAATGTCCCGGGTCAGTCCAAGGCGCAGGCCCAGAGGAGGCTACATACATTTCTAAGAACCATTAGAGAAAACCTGCAGAACTGGCCCCTCTCCTGTGCTATTTCTGGATTGGAGATTTGAAGCAGCACCCAACAGGAGAATTTATAATCACCCTGGCCCTGTGGCGGCCTCCCAGGAGCCAGTGAACTCTAGCCCACATGGGCTGAAGGGTCAAAGATTCGGCAGCAGGAGTACGTGACTGGGAGGGCTGAGCAGCCAAGTGGAAACAGGCCTGATGACCCTGGGACATGCGTCACAAGGAAGAAAGCAGAAACAAAAGGTTGGTTTTGGTGGGGAGAATAACTGAGCAGTCTCCACGCTTTTTTAGAAAGCTGTGTTCACATCCTCTGTGGAAACCCATTCATTACTGCGCAGATATTGACATTAAGTTCCAGCCTTACTAGGATGGATTCCTAGGGCCAAGCCACACCCATCCAAGAGTGATATGTAAACCATTTGCTTACTATAAAAATAAAACAGAAAAATCACAACACCACAGAGCAAAGCAAGCCAACAGACTGTCAGTTACATACAATAAAAACCAATTAGACAGCAGCATCCAAGCATCACACCTTTTGACATTCCAGTTCAGTTAATGAATGAAGCAGGCCCCTCTCAGTCTGCCTCCCACTGACTGCTGCTGTGACAGGTTGTCAGAGCAGGACTCTGGAAGGGTTAGGAGGAGGCGGGGAAGAGCAGCCCCAGAGTCAGGAACCTGTCTTCCCTCCAGTATTCCCAGGTTAGATCTAAAGTAGCCTCAAAGCCAGAGCCGGGAAGCAGGGGCCAAGAGTCCAGGCAGCGGACAGGGGCCCTTCACGCTCACGGACAAGGAGAGTGAGAGGTTCCTCGTTTCCTACGTGCCAAGCCTGCGCAGAGGCAGAGCAGAGAGGCAGAGGTAGACGCCCACAGCTCTCACTTTTCTGTCAGAGCTAGTACTCAGAAACGGCTTCGTTAACTTACTCACTGTGTGTGTGTGCACTTGTACACATGTGTAAGTATGTACAAGTCTCAGAGCACATGGAGAGCCCAGCCTAGGCTACATGTGTCCATGTCTCAAAAAAAGAACAGGAGCCGGGCTTGGTGGCACACCGTTTTAATTCAGCACTTAGGGAGGCAGAGGCAGGCAGAATCCTTAAGCTTGGGGCCAGCCTGGTCTACACAGGGAGTGCCAGGCCGGACGGACCCACTTAGGAAACCTGTCGCAAAAACAAAAACAAAAGCAAAACAAAGAACCCACAATAAATATAAAGACAACCAGTAATTCATAATCTTCTTCTTCTTTAAAATATGCCTGATAGTTAAAGTGCACAATTTTAGCTCCCTATGACACGGTTTCTGCAAGTTTGAGAAAGCAAAGGGAACTACGAAATTGTGGTGTTTACAACAACAGACAGACCAGATGTTAGCATTTATACAGACGAGATTCCTAGGAAAGCTGCAGTGACGCTATTAACATCAGACAGAGAAACCTTCACCCTGAAAGTCTCCGTGAAGGAAGGGGACACTGCATTACACAAAGGCCCAACTTCCTAAGACAGCAATCCCTAATGCGTATCCATCTAATAGCGGAGCCTCTAAACCTGCAAAGCAAAGACTTCTCACAGGGAAAGGCAATGTTAAGTTACATTCTTTTCCTCATAACTGGTTTCAACCAGTAAACAAAATGGGCAGGAATGCAGAAATGCTGTGGGCGAAGGCCGTGGCACAGCCCCACACTGTGAAACCTTAGGAGAAGGGCTGCAGAAGAGTCCCATGATTCCTCGAATCTGACACAAAGAGCTCAGCGAACACAAGTTAACATAGAGACTTAGTACTACATTCAACCACAAGGCTTCTGCACGAAGGAATCCACAGAGCGAACGATAAAACTACAGAGGATTTTTTTGGTTTTTTTGTTTGTTTGTTTGTTTTTGCTTTTCCAGACAAGGTTTCTCTGTGTAGCCTTGGCTGTCCTAGAATTCACTCTGTAGACCAGGCTGGCCTTGAATTCACCGAAATGCACCACCACCACACTTGGCTCCAGAGTGGGAGAAATTTAATAAATCATGCATGTGTGTGTGTGTGTGTGTGTGTGTGTATACCCAGAATATATAAAGAGCATAGTAACACGCCTATAATCCCAGCTCTTAAGAGCTGAGGCAGGAGGATCACAAGTTCAAGGTAGGTAAGCCTGGCCTACACAGTGAGAACTACCTCTAAACAGACAGACAGACAGGATAGGGGAGACTATGAAATGCTGGCCAAGCAGAACACCTACAACTGTCATATACAGCTAGTAAGAATGCAAATGACAGCCGGTGATAGTGGCACACGTCTTTAATCCTAGCACTCAGGAAGCAGAGGCAGGTGGATTTTTGAGTTCTAGGACAGGTAGAGATAGACAGACAGACAGACAGGCAGGCAGGCAGACAGACAGACAGACACACACACACACACACCACATCTCAAAATAAAAACAAACAAAACAACCAAAAAAAAAAAAACAAACATATAGTCACTCTAGAATACTATCTACACAGTTCTTAAATAATTAAAACGGAGCTAAAATTGACCTTAGTGGTTAAGAGCATGGGCTTCTCTTCCAGAGCACCCAGGTTCAATTCCCAGCGTCAACATGGCAGTTCATTACTAAACTTCCAGGGATCTGAAATTTTCTTCTGGCCTCCTTGGGCACCAGGCATGGACATGATGCACAGCCACACATGCAGGCAATACATTCATACATATATCCATCATATAAAATAAACAATTTAAAGACTATAATAATTAAAACATACATTTACCCTATGGCCCAGCTATCATAACCCTAGAAAACATGAGCGTGTGTGTGTGTGTGTGTGTGAGAGACAGACAGAGAGAGAGAGAGAGAGAGAGAGAGAGAGAGAGAGAGAGAGAGAGAGAGAGACTGAAGTGAACCAAGGCCTAAGCAGTCTACTATTTGGCCATCCCCTTAAGTCCTTTTAGGTTGTGTGTCTGGGTGTATACGCACATGGGCGTCAGGGCTTTTTGCACATCTAGGCAAGAGCTCTAGACTGAGCTGCATCTCTACCTCAACCTCACTCCCAGGTATTAACCCAGTAAAACAAACAGAAAAGTGTATGTCCAACTATAGCAGCTCTATCCATCACTGTCAAAAATTACACACACCCCAAGGGCTTCCAAGAGGTGAATGAATAAGGAAACAGGCAGAGCCAGGTACCAATGGACCTGTGTACATAAGGCTGAGGCGGTGAGACACACATTCTCTTAATGGAAGGAAAGGAATTGAGGAAGAGTGGGAGGGAACAAGGGAGGGAGGGAAGGAAGAAGGGAAGGAAGTTATTATATACCATAATGGAAAACTATGCAATAATAAAAGAAATTAACTACTGACCAAAAAATACAAAATGAATGAGTTTCAAATACATTATGGCAGTAAAAGATAGTCTCAAAAATGTACCCTCTACAATTCCACTTTTAGTACATTCTGGAAGACGAAGTGTGGGTGGGGCTGCACAGGGGAGGTGCTGGCGGGTGCTGACTGCTCTGTCTCCCACCTGTGGAGGAGCCGAGTGAGCATGTGTGTACACACACTCAGAACAATACAAGCCCATGTGCCAACTCAGCACAGGGAGACCACCAGCCTTGCCGACGTGTATCCAATCCCCACACGGTTGATGTAGCTGGAGTTATGTTTTCAGAAAGAAAATGGTGGACGTCTCCTAATTTAATTTTTTAATACAAAATCATGACATGATGATTAGCTCTAGTTACTGTATCTAGATTTAGCAGAGAAAAAAACTATTCAATTTTTTTGTCACTCAATCATGAAACAAAAGTTTCATTTCCAAAATGCTACCTATAGCCAAATGAAACCAAGTCTATTAGAGTGGGCTACCAGAAGCTACATACACACAGGTGGGCCTCACACCTATATAGACTCTGAATTTATTTATTTATTTGTTTGTTTGTTTGTTTTGTTTTTCGAGACAGAGTTTCTCTGTGTAGCCCTGACTGTCCTGGAATTCACTCTGTAGACCAGGCCGGCCTCGAACTCAGAAATCTGCCTGCCTCTGCCTCCCAAGTGTTGGGATTAAAGATGTGTGCCACCAATGCCTGGCATACTCTGAATTTCAATAGAAAGGGGTGTGCCTGTGTGTGTGTGTGTGTGTGTGTGTGTCTCATCTACTGAGCTAGATCAGATGGCCAATGAGCTACAGAGACCTGCCTGTGTCGGCTCCATCCCCTAGATGCAGTCAGAGGCATGCTCCTGCACCCTGGCTTTTCATGTGAGTGCTGGAGAGCTGAACTGGGGCGTCACACTTTCACAGCTGCATATTTCAACAGAGCCATCTCCGTGGGAAGTTCTTATGAGAAATAACGTATTTTCAAGCTGTCATATCCAAGGACAAGTTGGATGAAACTTATCCCAAACAGTATGAAACAGTATCCCAAAGTAACCTGCACACAGGAATCAGACTAACACAACATACACCCAATTATTTGAGGAGGCTGTCCTTGATAGCTGAGAAAACTGGCAATTTTTACCCTTTTTAAAAGATTTATTGTTTATTTTAAATATATGAATACACTGTAGTTATCTTCAGACATACCAGAAGAGGGCATTGGATCCAATTGCAAATAGTTGTGAGCAAACATGTGTTGCTGGAATTTGAACTCAGAACCTCTGGAAGAGCAGTCAGTGCTCTAAACCACTGAACCATCTCTCCAGTCCCCAGCAATTTCTGCTTAAAAACACTTTTTTCTACAAAAGCCTGATTTTTTTTAAAGGTACAAATGATTTGCCGGGAGGTGGTGGCGCACGCCTTTAATCCCAGCACTCTGGGAGACAGAGGCAGGCGGATTTCTGAGTTCAAGGCCAACCTGGTCTACAGAGTGAGTTCCAGGACAGCCAGGGCTACACAGAGAAACCTTGTCTCAAAAAAAACAAAATCCAAGAAAGGTACAAATGATTTAAGAGGTTGTTCTCCTACTCTGTGGATTACAGTTGAGTACAGTGTGCTATTCCTAATACAAATGTGCTCCACTCTGAGGTCCCTGACATAAAGGAACCTTGTTAGCACTATGCAGCCCCAGATTCCCCAAAGGCCCTACACATAGCAGCAGAGGAACTGGAGTGACTTTAGGCAGTAACTTGGCAGGTTTAGAGTACAGAGGGCAGCAAAGGCAGTGGAGGGAGGCAGGTGGCCAGCAGGAGCTGGGAAGCAGGAAACATGAAGAGATGTGTGGGCAGCCAGCAGCAGCAAGGCCAGTGATGGAGCCAGAAGCACTGCTTCCGGTGACCCACACACTCGCTCACCCTGCTTCTGGAGCTGCCCACTTATTCCTCCATCACATCAAAGAAGTGAGTCCAGACTGCTCTTCATACAGTGCACCGAGCTCAGGACCCTGACTGCGGGGTTACACACAATGGGGTACGCCCAACACCCAGGCTGGCCAGGCACCTCTAACTTGACCCAGAAAGATGTAAGCAGAGATGGTTTCATGCCCCCTGGGATCAAACCACCAGGAGCAGGTTAGCATGGGATCTGGCAGACAGCCAGACACACACATTTAAAATGCATCACCTATCACAATGCATTACAGGTATAGTTCAAAACATGGACTGCTTGAACTCTGCCTAACCGCTCCTTTACGGTTCCTCTGACCCTCCAGAGCTGTGTTAGTTGTGCTACTGTAAAATGGGAAACAGAGGAGAGCAGGGCTCATTCTGAACACAGTCCTGCACCGACCAAAATGTGCTGTGCTCCTCCGGTCTCTTGACACAGCATTCGGAGCAAGGCTGTGCTCCTACACACAAGGCCAGGCAAGGCAGCAAGGTTCCCAGACTACTCCCTACAGTTCTTCCACACACTTTGAAACATGGTATTCTCCCCTGCTGGGTTTCTTGGCTTGACAGCAACTACACAAGGGCTGGCGCCTTCCTTACAGCAGTAGCCTCCTCTGCAGTGGTCTGCACCTCCCCTCAATCCTTGACATCACAAGATGCTTTCAGGCTGATGGTAGCCAGCCCTCACCTCCCTAAGACAGGCAGTGGCACAGTGGCACAGCCCTTAGCCACCCACCAGTCTTGCCCCTCGGTTCTCAGTCCAAGGCAGTCGATGCTCAGAAGCCTCTCCAGACAAGGCTGACAGATGGATGCCCTTCGGAAGCTGGCCAGGTTGGCAGAGAGTGGAGAATCCCACCAGCTTCAGGCACAAGTGGAGCCAGAACGAAGCTGGGCAGAGCTGAGCTCTCTTTCAAATGCATCATCCGATGTGCTGAGGGCCACTGAGGCTCAGGGGTCACAGGTCACTCTTGACCAGGCAGTCTGAGAAAATGAGCAGTGGCTCAGGCCCTGCAAGATTCAAGAGGCCCTTTGGGTGTTTGCTCCAATGGAGCCTGCAACCAACAAGTGTGTGTGTGTGACTGGGCAGCGCGGTTAGCCCAGCACTGAGCAGAGCCTTCCAGCTGTCCAGTGACCTAGGACCCCCAGTGGTGAACCCCTGGAGTCCTAGCTACTTGGGAGGCTGAAAGAGGAGGATCACTTGAGTTCAGGAGTTCAAGGCCAGCCTAGGAAACAGCAAAAGAAAAGATGGGTCTGAGACAGAGGAGGAGGGAAGAAGCCCTTGCAGACAGGCATGCAGGTGGCAATTCTCCAGGTCTACACCCACCTCTACTACCTATCACAAATCACTGGTTTTTCAACGGCTGTTCTGGTAACTTCGGGATTTTCCTGAGAAGGTAGCGGGGACTGAGGCCAGTGCTCCATGCATGCTAGGCAAGAGCTCTACCATGGAGCTACGCCCCACCCTAACTTAGGTTCTAAGGGGAACTGGGAGAACACCTGAACCCCAGCACTTGGGAGGAAAGGTCAGAGAGAGGCAGATGCTGGAGGATCCCTGTTAGTTTGAGGCCAGCCTGACCTACAAGCTCCAGGATTACATAGAAAGATCCTGGGGGGTGTCAGGGGAAGTAGCGTAGATGAGGAGGAGCACTGTTAAATTTTTCATTCAACTAACAGGAACATTTGTTGAAATCAGTTACTTGTTTGCCTGAATGCATTTACTCAATTATGTGGTGTTGAATACACTATTATCTGCATACAGCAAAGAAAATGTTGCAAGGTGCCACATATTTATTAATTCAAAATAAATCTGTTCTAAATAGTATGTCTGGAAGATATCTACAGTTTATATCCTTGCTTAGTTGAGAACTTACTTTCCTATCTGGCTTAACACCATGCCCAAGCTACGCTTAAAATAAATTTCCCTATAGGATAAGACAAGCTGCTGAGAGAAAAACAAACACAAGAAACAAGCTATAGATCGAGTGCTTGGCCGGTCAATCCCCAGCCCTAAAGACAAAGAAAGCAGACGTCACTGTTCCCTCCAGACCTCTAAGTTGGAAAGGCAGGCGTAGCAAGGCACATCTATAATCCCAGTACTCAGGACACTGAGGCAGGAGTATTGAGAGCTGGGAGGCAGCCTAAGCTATATACTGACGCTTGGACTCAGAAGACACAAGTAAACAAAACCACATTCATTCTAGACAACAGCCAGTCTTTCCTGCCTGCAGACGCTGCCTAGTGCCACACAGTGGCTGGGCAATCAGAGCATCAAACTGCACTTCAGCCTTGCTCCATCCAAGGAAAACAAACCATGCGGTGCACAGCCCGCCCAGCTTAAGTCATAGCTACTTGTAGCAGGACGTTGAGAGCGAGAGACGGCTGAACCAGCCTGGCTACACTCTCTACTTGTCAGCTATGGATGCTCTAAGACATTTATTTTATTTTATTTTATTTTATTTTATTTTATTTTATTTTATTTTTAAAGATTTATTTATTATTATATGTAAGTACACTGTAGCTGTCTTCAGACACACAGGAAGAGGGTGTTAGAAGATCTCATTGTGGATGGTTTGTGAGCCACCATGTGGTTGCTGGGATTTGAACTCAGGACCTTTGGAAGAGCAGTCGGTGCTCTTGCCTGCTGAGCCATCTCTCCAGCCCGACATTTATTTTAAACAGCTAGATTTTCCTTTTCTTTTTCTTTTTTTTAACTCTTCAGCTATGTTGATTTGTCCATTTAAAAACAAAACAAACCAACCAACCAACCTTCAAGAACTAGGAATGGAACACAGATGTCCCACAAACCCCTGGTCCTGCAGACTCCCCTGGACTTCCTGGCAATCGGTCATTCTTTGTGGGTTCCTGGCTTGACAACCCTTGGGCCTCAAAGTCTAGACCAGCAGCTGAGGCTGCCCCAAGTATGTAGTGAAGGTCCTACATATAGGACCAGCCTGGCTATGTCACCAAAACCTCCTCAGCAGCCACCAACCCATACTTCAGTACTCACACACTGCCGTGGGCAACAATGTATTCTTTTCCTTAGCGTCAATTCCACCACTGTATTCTATGAGGAATACAGATGTGTTCTGCCTCACAGTATGCTTTTGCTTTACTAACATAGAAGTCAAAAAACCAAAAGGCAAAATTCTATCTTCCAACACCAAGGAGTTACCACAGTGAAACCCTGGGGCCGCCTAGCTGTCTGTTCCAAGACACTCACTCGGGCAGTCTTCCTGGGCGGGTGCAAGGCCAGCCCTTTAAACAGAGCGCCACATATAGGACTTGAGTTCTCATACATGGTGCTTCCTAAGCTACGAAGCTAAAATACCTGAGACTCTGAATTCATCTGTGTTCCCCACAGGAAAGCACACACACATGAAGGGGCACACACAAGCTTCTCCTAGGAACCTGAGATTCTAACTGTGGAGTCACCCTGAACACAGGTTATCACCGCTGTGTTGGTCAGCCTCAATCAGGCAAGTCTTTTCTTCTTGGACTTGGGACTTTTCCAAACTTTAACAATCCAGAAGACCAAAACTTGGATGAGCTGATAATGTTTGCTGAGCAGTCAGGAGTTGCCCAGTATGGACAATGAACAGAAAACAGTGGGACCAGACCACCAGGAAAGAAAACTATACAGTTCAAGCTAGTGTCACACAACACAGGTGCTCAGTCAAGCAAAGAAAACCAGTAAGAAGGGGCTGGGCCGGGATGGCTGGCAGAAAGGAAGACTGGGTTTTCACTTGCAGGCCTGACAGGCTGGGACCAGGGGATACGCAACAGCAGTGCATGACTAAAGCTACTGAAGAAGCATGAGAACCTTTCAACCAAGGTGGACTAGAGAGGGAACTGGAAGGAAGCGGAGCTGAGTCAGGTGGGACAGACAGGACCCAGAGTGCTCACCATAATGGCTAATATTTACCAAGCACTGTCCTCAGCTGGGCGCCAGGCTGGACACCTTCCACCCAGCCTTTGGGAACTGGTAACCTCTCACCTAGACTCCTGACTGTTCAGGTCTCATGAGTCCCTCGGGCCCAGCCAGGCCAGCTAAGGCTCTGAGGACAGTCTTACACACAGCAGGGAGGAGCTAACTTGATAACTAAAGTGATCTGGGAGAAACAGGAAATCTAGAGTGGGGAGCTCAAGACCATGAAAGATGCCTGTCCTCTGCAGGGACAACGCTTCAGGCTGGAGGAAAGGGACAAGGGACAGATGGAATCTGGGGGGCCTAATGAGCATGGCTAAATCTAGCCCTTGCCACACACTCCTTCAAACCCAGAACTTAGGACACAGAGGCAGGAGGATCTTTGTGAGTTGGAGGCCAGCCTGGTCTACAGAAAGAGATTGGGACAGCCAGAGCTGTTAGAGAAACTGTCTAAGCAAAACAAAATGCTAGTCCCCATAGCCCCCTTCAGAGTAGTCATCTCAGGACAAACTAAACAGTCTGGAAATGGAGTAAAAAGGTCCCTAAGTACTTCCAATGAAAACCCGTATCTTGTCAGATTTGAGTTTCAAAATTACCTGGTTCTCTGGAACTTGCACACTTCATCTCTGAGCTACTTTATGACTGGTTAAATTGTATGGAACTAATTTGTTTGACTGAGAATGATTTCTGTCTAGGGCACAAAAAACCCAGAGTGATATCTATGTCTATCTTATGAAAGAAGTAGGATGTAATGATTTTTTAATCTCCTTGAACAATTTGTAACATCTTACTGGTTTCCTCACTACTTATATTTTTATTTTATATTTTTATTTTATTTTATTTTTTATTTTATACTACTACTTATATTTTGTAGTAACCATCTTTATAAAAAACAAAATCCTTTAAAACTAACAATCTCAATTCAGGAGGAGCACGGACAGTTTATAATGGCGGGATTTAGGCCGAGAGGAGAAGCCAGAGGTCCCTGTGCCCCAAGGACAGGGAAGCTAAAGGAGTCAGTTCTCCCTTGTCCTCCATTCCAGCCACCTCAGAGGAGCTTTAAGGAAGTGCAGACATGGGGCTGGAGCCGACCCTCAACCATAAAGCAATGCCCTGGTGTGCAGGAGGCCCCGGGGTTGACTCCTGTGTTTATTATGATTCTGCATGTGTGTGTGTGCGCTATGTAAGGGATGCTCGTATGTTCTGCATGTGTGTGTGCACGCTATGTTAGGGATGCTCAATGCTCTGCATGTATGTGTATGTGTGTGCGCGCTATGTAAGGGATGCTTGGTATGTTCCACAGCCCTCATCCTAGAGGTCATAGGATAGTTTTCAGAATTTGCGTCTCTCCTTCACATTGGGACCTAGGATTGAACTCGGGCCACAAGCTTGTATGACAAGCACTGAATGGCTGAACTGCTTCTGCCACTATGCCCAGGTCTGAATCTCAAGCTATACATGCTCACAAAACCCTGGACGCACACAGCTGAAGGGGTTTCCACGACAAGCCCTTGGCCTGCGTTTGGCTTGCCTGCCTGCCTTTTTTTTTTTCTCTTCTTTTTCCCACTGGCACTGAAATCTTTAAGCCTCACACTGTTTTTCATAGCTACACTGGAATCAATGGGAAACCACAAAAATGAAGGCTTCCACTGCTCCCCATCATCAAACCACAGTGGCAGCAAAGGACCCCAGAACTAGGCATGGTTTGGTGAGACTCTGACAACCTTAGGTACTTGTTAACTCAATCCCTAAACTCAGTGGCCCTTTGAGATCCGTGAAGGGCATGCGTGGTGTTTGTGCATGAATGTGTTGCTGAGGAGGGAACCCAGGGCCCTGAGCCACACCCCCAGCCTCCAGAGACAGATCCGGACTTCGTCCCTGCCCATGGCTTTCCCCGGGCCCCTGGAGCTGCTGTTCTTTGCTTATAATCAGAAGTCTTTCCAAGAGCCACCATGACCCTCAGCCTAACTCTTGGCTGCAAGCACTACTGAGCTGAGGGGTACCAAAGGACCCCAGCTTGGCAGACAGGAGCAGCTCCCTCACTAAACAGAGTTATCAGAAAGCAAGCAACTCCAGTCATAATTACAGGATCCTGGTTTTCATTTGACACATCTCTCAGCAAACATCTTGGCAAAGCTTCCTACAGTATGGCTCCCACTTGTACAGAACTCTGTCTTCTAAGCAAAGGCTTTGGCTTCCCAGGGGCAGTAGACACTCTTCACAAAGAGAGTCCAAAAAAAGAAAAAGTCATGACAATGCCACTTTATCTCCATGCTTTCTCCCTAACATTTTCTGCTTACAGCTGAATCTGGCAGTTATGAACATGCATGAACTTCCCCTTATAAATTCCTTGTACTTAAATACCTTAACTTTACAAACTCTGCTGAGTGATTGATTACCCCATGGTTTCCTCATTCATCACACAAGTGTGCATATTCATCTACTCAGTCAGTGCCTCATGATGTGCTAGGCACCGGGACACGGGGAAAACTCAACACGTACTCCCATGGGGCTGACAAAGATTTGGGGGTGAGAGGACACGACACAGAATGGAGCAGTCCTAGAGAGATCAGGAGGTAACCTGAGGGTCAGGGCTAAGAGGGCAGTCTTCACGAGGGAGCAACAGCTGACTGATAAGCCCAAGGGTGGGACTGAGCAAGGTAGAAGGATGCTAACTGACCTGCTAGTGAGGGACAGGATGGAGCCTAGTGGTACAGTGGCCCTGAACCACCCCACCCCCACCCCACAGCGCCTCCAACAACAACAAAAAGGTAACCAAGGCTCCTGAGCAACACAAAATCAGGAT
Organism: Apodemus sylvaticus; assembly: GCF_947179515.1. Lineage (NCBI taxonomy): Eukaryota > Metazoa > Chordata > Mammalia > Rodentia > Muridae > Apodemus > Apodemus sylvaticus. The sequence continues at coordinate 25,288,583 of NC_067492.1, read as the reverse complement.
TAGAAAAACTCCAGTCAGGAGAAGTCCTTGGGCCTATGAAGGCTCAATAGATGCTCCAGTGTAGGGGAATTGAGGGCAGGGAAGTGGGAGTGGGTGGGTGGAGGAACACCCTCATAGAAGAAGGGGGGATGGGGTGGGGGAGGTTCCAGGAGGGGGGAACTGGGAAAGGGGATAACATTTGAAATGTAAATAAAGAAAGTATCAAAGAAGAAGAAGAAGAAGAAGAAGAAGAAGAAGAAGAAGAAGAAGAAGAAGAAGAAGAAGAAGAAGAAGAAGAAAACCTCCAGTCCAAGGAACGAAATGTACCTCATGATGCCTTGGTTTATATTATACTAGACTTGACACACAACTAGTGCTTAGCCCTCCATTCTGACTTCAACGCCTCCTGCTACTTCCTGGAGGGAAGAAGAGGGATCAGCAGGCTTGTGTAGGACAGGACATGCTGGGGGGCGGGGCACCGCCTCTTTCTGTAACAAGCCATTCTCAAGGAAACTAATCTAGTCCCTGAGCAGAGAACTTACTAGAAAAAAGCAGTCCCCCATTCATGGTGTTCTGCATCCAGGATCCAAACACTTCTCACCAGACTCCACCTCCCCACACTCTGGCACTGAGAAGTGAAGCCCATAACACAACCTTGGGGACATACTTCAGCCACAGAGAAGCCACCTCTCGATCAGGAGAGAAGCACTCAGAGGCCCACATAAACCACACCCTTGTTTCTCCTCCTGGGACTCTGAGAATTGTGGACAAGTCCCAGTTTCTAGTTAGGAACACAATTCCTCTCGGGCTGTCAGGAAAGAACCGACTGGGCCTGGTACCTCAGGGCAGCCATAAGGGCTTTCAGAGCTCACAGCTCACCGCTGCATGTCTCTGGTGCATGGTAAAGCACAGTGCAGACCAGGGACACAGAGATCACATATGCCATGGGACATGTTAAACAATGCAATGTTTAGAAATGTGAGAGGATTGCTCTTTAAAGTAGTAACTGCACTCCTGGAAATTTAACAACCACCCCAGTAACAATTCAAAAGAAGCATCCAGGCTTCTGCATGAAGGCATCTACAGATGTGGTCAAAACAACAAGCTAACGAAACCCCTAGAGTCCAGTACACGGGCTTCCTCCAGAGGTACTTAGGTGACCTTTCAAAAATTCTAGAAATTCTAGAATGGGAAAGGTGGTTCAGTGGATTAAAATGCTGGGCACACAGTATGAGGACTAGAGTTTGGCCCCTTAACTTGGTTAAGTGCCATCTAGAGCAGTGGTTCAGGACACAGTGCTTGCCTACCATGTAAATGCCAGGTAGATGGGGCAACCCACCAGCAGTCCCTGCACTAAGAAGGGAAAGAGGGAATCCCCAGAGCCAACTCTAGGCTCAGTGAGAGACCTTGCCTCAATATATAGGATGGTCAGTGATCAAAGAACAAGCTAGCATCACCTCTGGCCTCTCTAGACACACACACACACACACACACACACACACACACACACACACACGAAACATCTAAGATTCTGTCCGAGTCTCTTAGACTAAGATGATTCTTTTTTCTAATTTCCTTTTAAAGTTAAAGTTAGAGCTTGCTGGGCATGGTAGTGAATGCCCTAATCCCAGAACCACAAAACAAATCATTTAAATAAAATAGTTACAAAGTTACAAAGTTGTTACTGTTACTAAGATTTTCTTAAAAGAATTATTTTTAAGAATACATTGTAGCAGACTTCGGACACACCAGAAGAGGTCATCAGACCCTTATATTACAGACCATTACAGATGGTTGGGAGCCACCATGTGGTTGCTGGGATTTGAACTCAGGACCTCTGGAAGAGCAGTCAGTGGAGAGACACTGAGCCATGTCTCCAGCCGCTATTAAGATTTACGGCCGGGTAGCGGTGGCACACTCCTTTAATCCAAGCACTTGGGAGGCAGAGGCAGGAGAATTTCTGAGTTCGAGGCCAGTCGGGCCTACAGGGTGAGTTCTAGCACAGCCAGGGCTATACAGAGAAACCCTGTCTTGGGGGAAAAAAAAGATTTTCAAACAGCTTTCCATTAGCTTGAATAGTATGGGCTACAATATAGAATGCTTGTTTTTTATAGGAAAATGTATTTTGTTCTTACAGCCCTGGCCAGGAACTTGATAGGTAGACCAGGCTGGCCTCAAACTCAGAGATCTGCCTGCCTCTGCCTCTGCCTCCTAAGTGCTAGAATTAAAGATGAGAACCACCACACCTTGCAAGAAAATGTACTGAAAAGAAAACAAACAAACAAACAAACAAAAAGCTTTTAAGCTTCTCCTTTGTTCAAGTGTTCAGTATTATCTAAGCTATTCTCCCTGAGGAGGGTAAAGGGAAAACAGCAGATTATGGCTGATACATTAGCTTTAAAATGAATCTGCACTAAGGTAGATCTGGTGCCAGTTATGTTTAAAATACCTATGTGGAGGTGTTCCAGCAGTTACAGGTATATGTACAGATATGTGTGCACATCTGCATTATTGTGTGGAGGCCAGAGGTCAGCTTGGGACGTCACTCCTCCCATACCGTCCAATATCTAAGTCAGGCTCCCTCATTGACCTGAAACTTGCAAATTAATCTGGCTAGTCAGGGAGCCCCAAGGATGAGCCCCCTCCTAAGTACTGGGGTTGCCAGTGTCCACCAACACACCTGGGTTTTTGTTTTACCATTTCTTTTTTTTTTCAAAGATGCATTTATTATTATATGTGAGTACACTGTAGCCATCTTCAGACACACCAGAGAACATCAGATCTCATTACAGATGGTTGTGAGCCATCATGTGGTTGCTGGGATTTGAACTCAGGACCTTCGGAAGAGCAGTCAATGTTCTTAACCGCTAAACCTTGTTTTATCTTTTCAAAAGGCTTCTGGGGAACTACTTAAAAACTCAATCTCCCATGCTTGCATTCAAGCATTTTGCTGAACTATCTTCATATGTATATTATATAGTAGATATTAACATAAATTATATATTACATATTAATATAACTGTATTAAATATTAACATATCATGTGCAGATATTATATAACTATATATTATATGTTATATTCTCTATTATATCATACATTGTATATTATGCAAATATATGTTAATTTATATATAGTTTTATTCATACACATACATCCCTGTTGAAGTTATGTCTGGGTCTTCCTACTAGCCCAATGCTCCCAGAAATAAGATTCAGACTCACAATATATTTACAAATACTTTGGCCATATAGCTTTTATATATCCCAGTAGTTTTTAAGAGAAAATACTTGCATGTAGAACAGAATTCAGTATGTAAAGAGAGACAAATAGTGAAAAATGTCTCCCTGCTACTCAAGGCTTCAGCCACCCATTTCTCTAACCCAGAGAATGAATGAGCAGGGATACAGCTGTCTAACCACAGTACTCTAACAAGACACCCTACACAGGCTAAGATAAACAATAAAAATGGACTGCTTCCTGCTATGGAAGTAGCAAAGTCCAAGAGAAGGTATTAGCAGATTTTGTTCATGGTGAAAGCCTATTTCTTACAGATGACACCTTCTGTGCACCCGCACATAATGGAAGGTATTTCATCATTTCTTACAGTGGTACTGACACCATCCCTGAGGACTAAGCTCAAGACTTCCCAAACTTTAACCATTTTTTTTTAGCCCAGGCTATCCTCAAACTCCTTCTCCCCTTGGCTCAGCCTCTCCAGAGTGGATAGAGCGCCTCACCCTGCTAAGGCTCTGCTCCTTAGCCATCTCATTAGCACCGGATTCAGGACATGAACTGGAGATTAGAGAGCAGTACTCAGACTACAGCAGGTGTTGCGCACGCGAGGCTTCGGGAACAGGAGTGGTATCGAGCCAAGGGCTTTGCAGCTCTGCAATGGCCAGGCACGAAAAGCAACCTCTAAGACTTTACCTGATAAGAGACACAAAGTCCATTCCCAAGGGAACTTCCTGCCACCGCACCCAACACAAACACGTCTCTCCCATCGACACCTCTGGAGCCACTAGAACTGTCCACATGAGTTTTAGACTCAGCTTTTCCCCATACAAAAATCTTGCCAAGAAGGCCAGTGGTGGCCCACACCTTTACTCCCAACACTCCAGAGGCAGAGGCAGGTAGACCTCTGAGGCCAGCCTGGTCTATAGAGTGAGCTCTCGGACAGCCAGGGCTATACAGAGAAACCCTGTCTCTGAAACACACACACACAAAAGTTGTTGAGTTTTTGGAATGCGTTATGACTACAGCTCTCAGTCCATTATACAGTATGTTGCCCATTTACTTAGGTCACACGGGATCTCTTTCACCGGCAAGTTGTAGTTTTCAGAGTAGAGCTCTACATATTGTAGCAGATTTCTGTCTTAAGTATTTCATCCTTTCCAAAGCTTTTCTTTTTTGGTAAGATAGGTTTTCTCTTCAGCACAGGCTAGCTAGCATCAAACCCAGAGTAGCCTTCCCAGCACAGCCCCCAGTCCTGGGATTACATACAGTATGAGCCCCGAAAGCAGGCTTTTTTAAATTTGCATTTCTAATAATTTGTTGCTAGGATACAGAAATATAATTGATTTTTACATGTTGATCTTACATATGATAACCCTGCTAATTCACTTATTAATTCTAGCATATTGCCAGATAAACTTCTACAGAGTTGTTCATGCCACCTGCACATTAGTTCCATTCTATATCCATTCACTCTTACCCATCAATCCCCACCCACCCACTCCCCACCCACTTACCTCCCCACCCACCTACCCATCCATCCACCCACCCACCCATCCACCCACCCACTCATCATCCATCTACCCACTCACCTCCCCACCCACTCATCCATCCATCATCCATCCATCCATCTACTCATTCATCCACCCATCCATCCACCCACCCACCCACCTCCCCACCCACTCATCCATCCACCCACCTCCCCACCCACTCATCCATCCATCATCCATCCATCCATCCACTCACTCACTCACCCACCCATCCATCTATCCACCCACCCACCCACCCACCCACTCATCATCCATCTACCCACTCACTCCCCACCCACTCATCCATCCATCATCCATCCATCCATCTACTCATTCATCCACCCATCCACCCACCTCCCCACCCACTCATCCATCCATCATCCATCCACCCACCCACCTCCCCACCCACTCATCCATCCATCATCCATCCATCCATCCACTCACTCACTCACCCACCCATCCATCCACTCACCCACCCACCTCCCCACCCACTCATCCATCCATCCATCTATCCACTTACTCACTCACTCACACATCCAGCCACCCACCCACCCACCCACCGATCCACTCATCCATGTTTGCACCAGATTGAGCTTTCAGTAAGTTGTTGACTATGAAGAGCATCTCTGCCCGGCCCCCATCTGAAGGCAAAGCATTTGTTTGTTTCCATAGGTAGGAAGTTAGCTACAGAACTTTCAGTCAGCCTTTTCCAGAACCAAGTTCCCTTTCCTTCCACATTTGCTGACAGCAGTTATTAGAGGGTGGACCTGGGGGCTGGTGAGAAGGGATCAGTGAGTAAAGTTACTTGCCACTTGAGGATATGAGCCTGATGATCATCATTACATCCCTGTAGACCACATAAAGGTAGAGGAGAGAACCAGCTCACAGAGTCATCCTACGACGGCCACACGAATGGTCACTGGGGGCTGGAACTTGCCTATCAAGGCGTTCCAGCAGGCTTCAGGGACTTACCTGTCTCTGCCTCCCCAGGGCTGGGTTTACAAGCACAGCTCCTCAGGCTTTTGAGGCAATCATTCACTGACAGTTATCTCCCGGGCCCTCGTGCCTGATCTTTAGACCAGCTCTCCAAAAGAGAGGACACCAAAGTCTGTCACAACTAAACCAACTGGCCCAGACCTTCTAGAGTAACTGTGGGATCTGGGACCGATCGGCTCTGCACAGTGGCGGCAGGCAGTGTTTACCAGAGTCGGAAGCGTGGCTGTTTTACGCTAGGCGTGGTTTCTTTATACTCCCAGTGGGCTTTAGGGGAAATGCAGGTTTGTCTGTTTTACCATCACATCCCACACATCTCAAGAGTACAATAAAACAATCTCCAACTGTGTTGACTGGCTCCAGGTCACACACTGACAAGGCTGCCCACCAAGCCAAGGATGTTCCACCACCCAACCCTGAGATGCAAAGGCTCCGATTTGCCTCTGAGTCACCGAAGAGAGCACCTTAACTCCTCAAGTCTTACAATTGCTACAACACTCGCTTTTAGAGATTTAAAGATCAGAGATCTGGGATAAAGTTTACTCCCTCACCTCACTCTTTTAAGGGGCAAACACCTCTGGCTCGGTGGGACAGAGATAAGTGCTAGCACCCATCTATGGTTTTCTGGATTTTTTTTTTTTTTTAAAGAATTTGGGTCTGGAGACATGGCTCAGTAGTTAAGAGCCCTGATTGCTCTTCCAGAGGTTCTGAGTTCAAATCCCAACAAGGAAAGGAAAGGAAAAAGGAAAGGAAAAAGGAAAGGAAAAAGGAAAGGAAAGGAAAGGAAAGGAAAGGAAAGAAAAGAAAAGAAGAAAAGAAAAGAAAAGAAAAGAAAAGAAAAAGAAATTTTTAAAATTTGTGTTTATTTATAAATATATGGTCTGTTGAGTACATGATACCTATGTGTCACGGAAGACGGGATAGTATCAGATCCCCTATAGAGCTGGAGTTATAAGTGGCTGTGAGCTGCCAGACCTAGGTGCTAGGAACTAAACCCAGGTCCTCTGAAAGAATGACAATGAATCTTAACTAACAAGCCCTCTCTCCAGCCTCCTGTGTACACGAGGATCACCTAGGAACTCCTGTTAAAACTTAAACAGGCTGATCAATCATGTCTTTCATGACATCGTATCTGATGTTTAAAAAAAACCAAAAAACCTAACTAGGTTTCAGAGGGTCTGAATCGGCTGAGTCTACAGAGGCCTAGGGCGGTGGCGACACTGAACCGAGTGTGGGAAAAGCAAGGATCTGCAGTTTCCTTAGGCCTCACGTGACAATATCTACCTATACTAAGCCTTTTTTTTTTTTTTTTTTTTTTTTTTTTTTTTTTTTTTTGGTTTTTCGAGACAGGGTTTCTCTGTGTAGCTCCGGCTGTCCTGGAACTCACTCTGTAGACCAGGCAGGCCTCGAACTCAGAAATCCACCTGCCTCCACCACCGCCCAGCACGTATACTAAGCCTTTTAAAAGCCAGATTTTGCAGAAGAGAAAGAATTAGTACTTTCCCTTTTCTCTGGGTGGAGTCTGCACTGTGTGGCATCTCAGAAGGACCTTGTTTGTTTTCTTGAGGGAAAGTGGATCGCCCTAATGACCCTAACACTTAGCAAAGCTGAGAACCCAGAGGGCCCGAGACCACGTCGCTCAAGTGACCATCCCTTCACGTGCCAGTATACAATCCGCAGCAGACACGTCGGCAATTAGGAGCGCTTTTAAAGGCTGGCCTCCAAAGTCCTTCCACACAGAAAGTAAGGGCTTCCACACAACCACACCTTTCCAGAGGAGGAAGCATGGCCGGCTCCTGCTCCTGCTCCTGCTCCTGCAGACAGCAAAGTCCCAGCAGTGAGCTGATAAAGTTCTGTACAAAGCACTCCACCTCTATTCTGAGGGGCAAGTCTAGAGTTCTATTTACTTTCAAAGGCCTGCTAGGTAAACTAAGAAGGTCCCTGACAAGGCCTTGTAGTCCACCTGGCTCCAGGTTCAACCCTGCCCTTTTCTTACTTCTGATTATCTACACTGCACTCAAACATTAGCTAGCTAGCTGCCTCTTTTAAAAGAAGGATTACATATCTCTCCCACACCTGCATTCTCTTGCCTAACAGAAGCATCACATCCTTGAGAACATTCCAGATAACTGGGTTAAGGGTGTTTTGAGCTTTAAAGATAAGATACCTTGCTCCACTTCTTTCTCACTAAAGCCCTTCAAAACTATGCCTCAGAAGACCAAGCCTTCCGCACAGAAGAGAGAAAATTCTCCATGATTCTGCAACCTACAAACATTTAAAGGGTGTCCACACATGGTATTTCTCCCAAGAACAGTTAATGCATGCACTCAGTTAATAAGCAGAACAGGCCCAATGCTCCCCTGAAAGAAAATGCAAGTATATTGCAGTTCTGTGCAAATGGCTTCTCTTTGGGTTGAGAAGTCTATAAAGTTTTGAGGCCTCAGTGAAAGGCTACCTGTGACAGAGAGTAAGGGGAAATACAAAGGTTTTTCAAAACTGGACCATTTCCACCACAAAGGTAAACTACTGCCCAAACGGACCTGCTACAAAACCACAAAACCAAAACAAGAACCCACAAGTCCCTGAACCAAACACTCTGTAGGCAAAAAAAAAGAAAAAAGAAAAAAGAAAGAAAAGAAAAATGAAATGTGCTCTAGAATGCCCAAGTCCAACAGAAAGTTCCCCGTATCTGTCACCTCCCAAACTGGCCGCCCTCCCAGAGTGACTTAACTCTGGGTACCAATTTGGGCAGTCCCTAGAAGCCACCAGTGCTGAGTCGAGGACTACAGGATGCTAAGAAGGAAGCTAACGCCCGCAGTAAAGACTGGAGGCTTTGTGGGCAGATCTGGACTCCCCCACTGCATCTGGGCTACACGCCTCCATTCAACAAATATTTATTGAGCGTCCACCATCTGCTGGGCACCCTGCTAGGCGCCAGGGAGGAGAAAACCATGCCACAGCCCACCGGCCTCTGTTAGCAGAAAACCGTCTGGGGGTTACGCGAACCGGAAAACCTGCTACAAGTTGCTAAGCATAGTAGTAGCCAGGGGATGGCACGGCCCTCGCAACCGACTCTGCGCACCAACCTCATCGAGGAAGCAGGGAGGGCACAGGTAGGCCCCGGAGCAGGTGTGCAGGGACCAGGCACCCCTGAGGCTTCGGAGCTGCAGAGGGCAGACTCCGGCCGAGGGCGCGGTCCCCAGAGGAGCAGGGACAGCAGCCCAGGGACCTCGGAGAAAGGGGTGCGCGGAGCAGGGACCGCGCAGCCCGGACCCAACTCTGGTCCGCCGGGCCTTCCCCCGCGGCCGGGTGCGGGTAAAGAAGGCGCGGGCTAGGCCGCCGACCCGCCCGCTCGTACCTGGAGCCCCGCCCGGCACCTACCACTTGGGCGACCTTGAGGCGGCCGAGCGCGCTGCGCAGGTAGTCGGGGTCGCAGCGCAGGCCGGCCAGCCCGCGGCGCTGGCTCACCGGCTCGGTGGTGGGTTGGTACGGGCTGCTGGCGCCCGAGATCATGGAGGTGCTCGAGGCCTCGCCCTCGAAGCCGTCCAGCTCCTCGCCGCCCCGCATGCTGCCGCCCCGCGCGGCCGGTTCCCCCGGCGCCTGGAGCGGGCAAGCTCAGAGCGGCCGCCGCATCACCGTCGCCAGACCACCCCGCCGCCGCCTCTGCGCCCGCCGCCCGCTGCGGCCGCGGCTCGGTCCGCTGGGGCTCGGCTCCCGCCGCCTCGGCAGCGGAAAGGGAGGGAGGCGGGAGCGGGCGCCGAGGGAAGGAGGCGGGAGCCGCGCGCCGGCCCGGAGGGGGCGGAGACTGCGGCCGGCGCGGGGAGAGGCGGGGCGCTGAGGGCTGGGGGCGGGGGTCGTGGGGGAGAGGAGGGGCGTTGCAGATTGGGGCGGGGTCAGCGAAGAGCCTTAGTCACGCCCCCACCACGCCCTCACCTGCTGGGCATCAGGCCTAGACTCCAGTGGTCGCCTGGCTGCCCTAGCAAGAAAAGGCCTGGGCCAAAAGAGGGAAAAAGGGCAGAGAGGATGGAGATTGACCAAAGAGTCACACAGCTGCTTTCTCTGCCCGCAGCCTCAATGCCTGCTTTAGAGAAAGTGAGATCATCTACAGGTATTCTTGGGGACTTCCCGATGAAAACTAAGCTTGGGGCTAGAGGGGTGGTTAGGAGGTTAAGAGTTAAGAGCGTTCCTGTAGCTCACAGACTGACACCTTCTTGTGAACTTGGCAGGCACCTGCATTCACATGCACATTCTCTCTCTCTCTCTCTCTCTCTCTCTCTCACACACACACACACACACACACACACATCTTAAAAAGAGAGACAGGCTATGCTGGATGATAAAATGGTGCAACGTGTGAAAGCACATGTCACCAAACTTAATGACCTAAGTTTGATCTCAGGTACCCACATGGTGCAGAAAAGGAACCTAGTCAGTCCCCCAATATGTAATTAAATGTAAATATAATCAGCTGAGTCTCTGCCCAGAACCAGGCACAGTGTCTGTTCCAAGCTGGACATGACTGCAGCTGTGTGACACAGCAGGGTTTAAGTGTGTGTGTGTGTGTGTGTGTGTGTGTTCCCACACTAGGCACCTGAAACAAGCCTATTCTGTGCCAGAGGTAACAGCCTGGGGGGGACAGGGGGACTTGGGGGGGAAATTGGGGCTAACTGCAGAATCCACATAACGCCAGTGTCAATTTGAGATCCAGCATCCTGGCATAGGAGGCATCCGAGCACACAGTAGGTCCTTGGCAACTAATATCAGTTCCCTACCCTGACTGAGAAAAGTTTTGCTACCTCTAAGCATCAGGATAGGGGACACACAAATGTTGCCCTGGAGGCACTAATTATAGACCAATTTGTCATTCAAGTGTGAAGACTAATTTTAAGCTTAAGTAAAACACTGACTTTCTAAGAATTGTCACTTTGACACTGAACCTTTCAGCACCCTGAACACAGAGCTTTCTCTGCTCCAGGCCTTGGGGAAGGCATAGGATGAGGCGTTGTAATCATTAGTGTTTTACACGAGTAGAGTCCAAGGTTCCAGAATGGAAATGGCTTATTCAAGGGCACCAAATATTCAGTGAGTAGAACACAGGGTCTGGGGCTGGAGAGGCGGCTCAGTGGTTAAGAGCACTGACTGCTCTTCCGAAAGTCCTGAGTTCAAATCCCAGCAACCACATGATGGCTCACAATCATCTGTAATGAGATCTGATGCCCTTTTCTGGGGTGTCCGAAGACAGCTACAGTGTACTTACATATAATAAATAAATAAATCTTAAAAAAAAAAAAAAGAACACAGGGTATGTGTCCAATGCTGAAAGGATAACAGCTTCAACCCTTACATTATTTGACTTACTAAATATTTGGGGGCGGGGGGGGGGGGGGGCATTTACTGTAAGCTAAGCAATATGCTAAGAATCGAGGACCGGGATGTTGAGAAGTCTCAGTGGATAATGGTGCTTGCCACCAAATCTGATCACCTCTATTTAGTTCCTGTGACCCACGGGTGAAAGGAGAGAGCCAATTCTTACAAGCTGTCCTCTGACCTCCAAAAGCACACACCAGAGTCCTGCCACCACAAGGATACATGTTAATAGCTTTAAAAAAAAACAAAACATGAAGACAAACTCTCCTCTGAAATGGCAGTGAAGAGGTCTATTGATCCCACAGCGACAAGGAGCAGGACAGGAAACAGACAACAGGACACTGGATGAGGGACCGGAAAGAAACGTGCACACAGCAACCGATCCAGCTCATCGAATGGACATCCAAGCTTGCTACGGGACAGGCTGAACTCAACCCAGATTACAACCCAGAACAAAAGGCTCAGGGGCGCTAGAAGTGTGTGTGTGTGTGTGTGTGTGTGTGTGTGTGTGGTGGTGGTAGTAGTGATGGGGTGACAGCAGGCAGGAAAAATACAAGATGAGCCATTAAAAGTTTTGAAGAGGGCTGGAGAGATGGCTCAGTGGTTAAGAACACTGACGGCACTGACTGTTCTTCTGAAGGTCCTGAGTTCAAATCCCAGCAACCACATGATGGCTCACCACCATCCATAAGGAGATCTGACTTCCGCTTCTGGAGTGTCTGAAGGCAGCTACAGTGTACTTCCATATAACAATAAATGAATCTTTAAGAAAAAAAAAAAGGTTTGAAGAAGTACAAAAGCACCCCTGGATCCCCTCCCATACCCCAGACCTCAAAACAAGTTGCAGTCTGTATGTATGTAGGCATATAATTTTCTCAACCTAAATTAATAAGGGTTCAACCTTCCCTCTAGCCCACCACCCACCAGTTGTAGTAGGAAAAAAAGGTTACTAGGATATGAGGGAAGTAGACCTGTTTAGAAATAGTTCTTTGGGGTGATTCCAATCTTCATTTTTCTCAGACCAGTCCACTAGCAAACACTAAACACAAATCAGCAGCTTCAATCCAATCCACTCAGCAGACACCACACACAATTCAGCAAGGGCAATTCAATCCAGAAGAAATCCAGAGGCTCGCCAACCAGACCCACTCCACAGAAGCATGAAGAAGTCGCAGGAGCCTCACAGGTTCTCTGGTGAGTTTCTTCCTGTGACATCACCACAAGTGAATCTCAACAACATAAGGCAAACCAACACGTGGTGTGTTGTCAGCGAAGATTAGTGGAAACAGACCTAAGTGAACCAATGTGCTAGCTCCCACTGACTGTGGAGTCATATTTATATTCTTTCTAAGTAGTTCCGTTCATGTGTCTGCAAAGCATGCATTCCCCTATGCCCCAGCAAAGCATCATTTGACATAACTGACTTTCCAAAGAACCAGAAGTTTATGCTTTGGTGTGTTTACACACACATGTATATTATCCCCAGATTTATTGAAAATATTACAGCACAACTGAGCAGCAGGCGGAGGCACATACCTTTAATCCCAGCACTTGGGAGGCAGAAGCAGGCATCTCTCTACAAAGCTATACAGAGAAACCATGTCTCAAAAAAAAAAATAAAAGAAAGAAAGAAAGAAAGAAAGAAGAAAGAAAGAAAGAAAGAAAGAAAAGAAAAGAAAGGAAAGAGAAAGAAAGAAAGAAAGAAAGAAAGAAAAGAAAAGAAAGGAAAGAGAAAGAAAGAAAGAAAGAAAGAAAGAAAGAAAAAAAAGAAAGAAAGAAAGAAAAAAAGAAAGAAAGAAAGACAGAAAGAAAAAAGAAAGAAAGAAAGAAAGAAAGAAAGAAAGAAAGAAAGAAAGAAAGAAAGAAAGAAAGAAAGAAAGAAAAAGGCGTCTGATACCCTCTTCTGGTGTGTCCGAAGGGAGCTACGGTGAACACACAAAATAAAAAAAATCTTAGAGAGAAAGAGAGAGAGAGAGAGAGAGAGAGAGAGAGAGAGAGAGAGAGAGAGAGAGAGAGAGAGATGCCTCCCCTAATGCCAGAGACAGTTCATAGCTTGCCATGCTGGTCTGAAGACCTGAGCTTGAGTTCAGATCCTCAGAATCCACATAAAAGCCAGACATGGCAGTAGCATGTAATCTACTGTGATCCTAGTATGCCCCTAATGCCTTCTACTGGAAACGTGAGGTACAGACAGGAGACTTGATAGAAGCCATGGAGCCAGGCTGATGTTCACATCAGCAAACCATGAAAGAAAGGTTCCTCCGGGGGCAGCTGGACACTTCTCCCTAGCACTGAGTCAACAGCTGAGAAATAGTACCTAAGCTACAGACCTTCAAATAAGATCGAGAGAGCCATCAGCCTTGGAACATGATGGCTAAAGGCCATTGAACATTTAAGGAACACAGATCATGAAGTAGAAGTGGAAACCAGGAAAATCACCTGGGAAGAAATAAGCAAGAAGACATGTGAAGTATGTCATGACAGGAGTACGTGTGCGTTTGGACTAAGCAATAAACTGATTGATGTCTGTAAAAAAGTTATTAAAATGTGCATGTGCCATTTTATAAGTATGTTGCATTTGTGTATATGAAGTATATATGTATCATAAATAGTTGCACAGGAAATTTGTAAGCAGAAAAGATTTAGGTGTGGGTGTGGTGCTGCATGTTTATCATTTCTCAGTCAGGCTGCAGAGGGATTGCCTTGACTTAAGCCTTAAATCAGTGGTTTTCAACCTTCCAACGCTGTGAACCTTTAAGATGGTTCCTCATGCTGTGGTGACCCCCCAGCCATAAAGATATATTGTTGCTACTTTATAGCTGCGATTTTGCTACTGTTATAAATTATAATGCAAATACCTGATATGTGAGCTCCCATCAGGGGTCGCGACCCACAGGTTGAGAACCACTGCTGCCAGGTCCGTTTGGTCTTCTACTTAGTTCTAGAGCCCTCAGGGTCTACTGACTAAGGTTTACCACAAACACAAAAAAAGAGAACTGGAGTGTGGTAGTGGCTTCTGCCTGTTATCCAAGTACTCAGGAGCCCACTGCTTTGCAGCCAATCTAGGATACGTAGAAAGCTCTGGGGCAGCCAGAGCTACAGCATGAGACCTCATCTCAAAAAGCAAGGAAAGAAGGAAGGAAGAAAGGAAGAGGGGGAGGGAAAAAGGGAGGGAGGGAGGGAGGAAAGGAAGGAGAGCATATAATAAATGTTTATAGTCCATAGCATAAGGAGGGGATAAATGTTTATAGTCCATAGCATAAGGAGGTTGAGGCAGGAGAGTCTCCAGGTGAAAGGAAGAAAGGAAAGAAGGGCTGGGAGGCAGAGGCAGGCGGATTTCTGAGTTCGAGGCCAGCCTGGTCTACAGAGTGAGTTCCAGGACAGTCAGGGCTACACAGAGAAACCCTGTCTCGAAGAAACAAAAACAAACAAACAAACAAACAAACAAACAAAAAAACGAATAAAAAAATCCCTTTTGGACAAACTCATGGAAAAATGTTCAATGCCATTACTTATGAAGAAAGTGCAAATGGAACCCATTTCACACTTGCGAGGCCAGGAAACCTGAGAGAAGCAGAGCTGGGCAAACCTCATACCTCTGTGTGATCCAAACACTCAGAGGTTGAGACTGCAGTATGGCCACGAGGTCCGAGGCTACCCTCAGCTACATAGTGAGTTCTACAGAATACGACCCTGTCCAGAGAGAGAGACAGAAACAGAGACAGAGACAGAGGCAGAGACAGAAACAGAGATAGAGAGGAAAACTACCAGTGTTGGTGAGGTTATGAAAAACTGGGGACCCCACATACTGCTGGCAGGAGTATAAAATGGTGCAACCACTGTAGTGAACAGATTAACAATTCTTCAAACATTTACATAGAATTTCCATAGGGGAGCCAGGGAGTTGCTGAAAGGCCCAGCTATTTGGGAAGCTGAGACATAAGGATCTCTTGAGACCATGAATTCAAGACAAACCTTGGGAAATAGTGAGACCCTTTTTACTCAAAAATGAACAGAAAGGGCAGAAGAGACATCTCAGCAGCCGAGAAGGTTCCGGGAGATCTGCTGCCCTCTTCTGGACTCCATTGGACACTACACTCACATGCACAAATCCACATATATTCATAACCCAGCCTTGCCAATTTCCCCCCACCCCATAAAGAAGGCGCTGGAAAGATGGCTCTGCAGTTAAGAACACATATTGTTCTTCCAGAGCACCTAAGTACCCATGGGGTGGCTCCCAAACATCTGTGACTCTAGTTCCAGAGAATCTGCCGCCCTCTCTGCTCTCTGCAGTCATTAGGAGATAGATGCACACGGTGTACACACATACATGTGGGCAAACACTCATACAATAAACAGTTCAAATAAATAAATCTAAAAACTAAAGAAACCCTAGTGTGGTGACACATTAAAAAATCCCAGCACTTAGGAAACAGAGGCATGTGGGTCTTTGAGCTCGAGGCTAATCTGGTCTATGTAGTCAGTTCCAGAACAGCCTGGGTGAGCCAGGCGGTGGTGGTGTACACCTTTAATCCCAGCACTTGGGAGGCAGAGGCAGGTGGATTTCTGAGTTCGAGGCCAGCCTGGTCTACAGAGTGAGTTCCAGGACAGCCATGGCTACACAGAGAAACCCTGTCTCAGAAATACAAAAAAACAAAAACAAAACAAAAACAAAAAACAAAAAAACACACAGAAGAGCCAGGGCTATGCAGAGAGACACTGTCTTTAAAAAGCAAAAACAATAACAATAAACAGATAAGGAAATAACCCTCCCCAAAATGAAAATGGAGGAGGAGTGTTCCTCCCGTACAAGCACCTGCCACCACGCCTGATAAACTGAGTCTGAGTTCGATCTCAGAGTCCCGCGTGGTAAAAGGAAAGAACTAACTCCTGAAGATTGTCCACTGACCTCTGTGCATGTGCCCTGGCATGTGCATACATACACACATAGCACCACCATCAGCAGCAATAACAACAATAACACACACTCACACACACACACACACACGTTGTAGCAATTCCACTCTCGGGTATATACTTGAAACAATCAACAGCAGGTACTTCATGAAGCAAAACTTACAGTGTCCGTGGCAGTACCGACTGTAGGAGCAAGAAGGTGGGCACAACCCAAAAGCCCATTAGCAGACCAGCTGATGAACATAGTGTGGCGTAGCTCCATGATGAAGAACTGGACATAAAAAAAGCTGGACATGGGGCTGGTGGATGGCTCAGCTGGTAAGAGCACTGACTGTTCTCCCGAAGGTCCTGAGTTCAAATCCTAGCAACCACGTGGTGACTCACAACCACCCATAATGAGATCTGATGCCCTCTTCTGGTGTGTCTGAGGACAGCTACAGTGTACTTACATATAATAATAAATAAGTCTTTGGGCCGGAGTGAGCGGGGCCGGAGCAAGTAGAGGTCCTGAGTTCACTTCCCCGCAACCACATGATGGCTCACAACCATCTGTACAGGGACAGTGTACTCATATTAAATAAATAAATAAATAAATAAATAAATAAATAAATAAATCTTTAAAAAAAAAAAAAAAGCCAGACATGGTGGCTTTAATCCTAGCACTTGGGGGCGGGGGAGAGGAAGGAAGATCAGTGAGTTCGAGGCCAGCCTGGTTTACATAGTGAGTGCCAAGACATCTAGGACCATATGGGAAGACTGTTTCCAAATAATACAAAGCGAGAAAGAATGAGAAGGGCCTGGCTCAGGGGCACATGCTAACACTTGGAGGACTCCCGGCACATGCTAAGTGAAAGCAGCCAGACCGAAAAGACCAGAGACTGCATCATCTTATTTGTATGAAACATTCAGAACAGCTAAATCCATAGGAAGAAAAAACAGATCAATACTTGCAAGGGACTAAGTGATGGACAACAGGGAATAATTATTTATTAAGTATGGAGTTAGCCGGGCGGTGGTGGCGCACGCCTGTAATCCCAGCACTTGGGAGGCAGAGGCAGGCAGATTTCTGAGTTTGAGGCCAGCCTGGTCTACAGTGAGTTCTAGGACAGCCAGGGCTATACAGAGAAACCCTGTCTCGAAAAACCAAAAATAAAATAAAATAAAAAAAAAAAAAAAAAAAAGAAGTATGGAGTTTCTAGTTGAGTGATGAGTTCTAGAACTACATAATGGTCAGGTGGTCATGTACATTGTTGATGTACTTAATGCCATTGAATGACACACTTCAAAGGTGTAAGAAGATAAACTGTGTGTGTGTATATCATATATGATATATATGTATATATATATACATGTTTTACATGTATCAATATATACATACTGTTGAATAGTAATAATATGACATAGAGACATAGTCCAAGAGAAAAACTTCCATGAAGTTAGAACAGAGGAAATGGAGACCAAAAAACACACACACACACAAACAAACAAACATACAAGCATTCCTACAATGGTCATTCCATTACATTTCCAAGAACTGGAAGGCATGCGTGCTTTATTTGAAGGACTCTACTTCCCCCAATGCCCAGAACAGTGGATGAACCACTTCCAGCCCTTTGGATGAAGAAATAAAGATAAATCAGTTCTCATTTAAAGAGTGGTGCCCCCTGGGAACAGGAAATGTCACTAGACGACACACCTTGTATTAATAGAGCTATTTCATACTCTCAACCATGTGCACATATAACTTGGAAGTAAAAGCAATTATTGGGGCTGGAGAGATGGCTCAGCGGTTAAGAGCACTGACTGTTCTTCCAAAGGTCCTGAATTCAAATCCCAGCAACCACATGGTGGCTCAAAACCATCTGTAATGAGATCTGACACACTCTTCTGGTGTGTCTGAAGACAGCTACAGTGTACTCACATATAACAATAAATAACTGCTTTTTAAAAAAAAGCAGCAGTTGTTTAAATTGTTTAAAAGGACCTCAGGGGTTGGAATGCAGTTCGGTAGTGGAGAGTCCACTGAGCATGCTCAGGGCACCAGGCTCAATTTTCAGCACTACAAGTAAAATCTTGCGGCTTGGCGGTAAACAAAGCAGTCTTTGCCAGCAGGGACAAGGATGGCAGGCATGGTGGCTAGCAAGCATAGGAGGGTGTGGTCGAAAGCTGGCCGGTAGAGGGGGATGCTCAAGGTGCTATATGCATCACCACCAAAAGGATTTCAGGTTCTGGTCCCATGTTCGGTAGAGATCTGAAATATGAGACCAGAATGGTGAGATGGAAAGACCTTTAGACAAAGAGAACAATATATGCAAAGGCCCAGAGGTGATTAAGAATAAAGTGCTTTGAAGACCCGCTGGAGCGTGGCTGGGTGTGGCGGAGCACACCTGTAATTCCAACTCTCGAGAAGCAGAACCAGTTCAAGACCCTGTCTGGGAAAAACAAAACAAAACAAAAAAACAAACCCAGAAGAGTGAGCATGGTGATGCACACCTTCAATCCGTGCACTTGGGAGAGCAAAGTCAGAGGTCTGTGGATTTGGGACCAGAATGGTCTACAAAGCAAGTTCTGATCCTGTCTAAAACACAAGCAAACAAAAGCAGAGAAGGCTGGCAAGATGGCTTGGCAAGTGAGGTGCTTACCCACAAACCCGATGACCCAGGACTCAAACGGGGAAAGGAGGGCCTACTCCTGCAAGGTGTCCTTGATAGACAGACAGACAGACAGACAAGAGCTGGAGAGACAATGCAACAGTGAAGAGAGCACCGTCTGCTCGTGCAGAGAAACCCAGATTTGATTCCCAGAATCCACATGATGGCTCACAGTCATCCGTAACTCAAGTCCCAAGGCATCCAATGGCATCTTCTGGCTTCCACAAGCACCAGACACACATGTGATACACATACACCTGGCGTGCACACGGCACCAGGCATGCACACGGCACCAGGCGTGCACACGGCACCAGGCATGCACACGGCACCAGGCATGCACATGGCACCAGGCGTGCACACGGCACCAGGCATGCACACGGTACCCATGCCCACATGCAGGCAAAACACTCATACATATAAAACAAATTCCGCAAAACAAACTACTTGCCCAGATTCAGAGCCCCATGTATCCTGTCCTTGGGGAATCGCCTAACCACGGTGATGTAAGAGGCTCCCACTTCATTCCCTATCTAGGCCATGTCCTGCCGCATCCTTGTGATGTTGGAAACAGGAGAAATGTTTCTTAAATAAAATCAATAAAAATAAGTGTAATTCTAGAGAGATGGAATGTGGTGGGGAGCGAGTGCAGAACTGAAGGGGAAGACAGACAGATGAGGGCAGAAGCTGAGCGTCGGCATGGACCTCGTGAGGCATTTCAGAGGGTGGGTTCCACGCGGAAGAGTGTTTGGAACTAGAGCAGCCCAGTGGCCTGTCTCTTGGGACTGTCTCTGGCTTCCATGCATGAGATGGATGGAGCAGAGGAGGCTCCTCTCCTGGACTTATTAGCTGGTCTCTGTTCCTGGACGCTTGCCTACGTTTATTTTTAGTCCCAGAGACAGACTCAAATTTTTCTCTTCTGATTTTTAACAGAAGTTCATAGACTTCCGAGGGGTGTTGTTGGGAATCCCACATGGATCCTTAAATAGTAGACAAAACCTGGTATTATGATCCTGTCTTCAGTGGTGGATTGTAATACATCAGGAGTCCCTAGCAGTAGCTGTGCCTCTGTGTGTGTGTCACCTAGTGCTAGAGGCAAGAGGAAGTTAGGAACAGATGGGGAAGCAGGAAGCACTTGGAGAGGTCCCTGTTGCAGGGACGGGTCCACAAGTCCAGGCCTGACTCACTGTAAGCAGATTCGGACAAGGCTGATGAAGAAGCCAGGTGCAACTTTCTTCCTTTCTCCCAGAGGGAGGGGAGATCCGGCCAGAAAGCAGGCTCCCACCTTATTCTCAGTGGGTCCGGGATGAGCTGCTCAGAATAGCCAAGATGGAACACCCAGAGAGAAAGAGGTCACACCTACAGACATGCTCGGGCCTCACAAGGAGCGGGGACCAAGCCTTCTCTGTCCAGGCAGTGAGAGCCCGACAAGCTCTTGGGGAGTCTCCTTCTCCTCTCAGCTGATCACGCTCACTCTGCGGCATCCTTACTAAAGCGCATCCAGGAGGACTAAATCAAGTCCGGCGATTCTTAAGTCCCTCGGCTTCTTGTGTAGGTCTGGACTTGGCTCCTTTCCAAGGCAGTTACCTCCAAATCTGGGAATTTGTAATTCCTCACCTGTACCCGTACACACACACACACACACATACACACACACACACACACACACTCACATCAGAATTCATAGCTTTCTCTGCTTCAAAGCACCAAGCCTAAAAGTTTAGATTCCAAATTCCGCAAAACAAACTACTTGCCCAGATTCGGAGCCCCGTGTATCCTGTCCTTGGGGAATTGCCTAGCCAGGGTGATGTGAGAGGCTCCCACATTATTCCCTATCTAGGCCATGTCCTGCCACATCCTTGTGATGTTGGAAGCAGGAGAAGTGTTTCTTTCTTTTTTTTTTTTTTTCCCAAGACAGAGTTTCTCTGTGTAGCTCTGGCTGTCCTGGAACTCACTCTGTAGACCAGGCTGGCCTCGAACTCAGAGATCTGCCTGCCTCTGCCTCCCAGAGTGCTGGGATTACAGGCCTGCGCCACCACCGCCCGGCTAGGAGAAGTGTTTCTAAGGCTTTGATGAGCTAGCTGGTCTCACCTATCATGTGTAACAATTTCCCTGTAACTAGCAGGAGCTGCCAGAGACTTCAGTTTCTGAAGAAAAATACAAACTATTGGTAAGTGGGTTTCAAGCATAACGGATAAGGTGAGAAGATTAAGATTACCATTCAAGAGCCTAGAGGGACAGCTCAGCAGTTAAGAGCACTGCCTGACTGGCTGCTCCTGCAGAGGACTCACGATCAGTTCCCAGCACCCACACAGCAGCTAACAACTGTCTGTAACTCCATTTCCAGGAGATCCAGTGCCATCTTCTAACTTCTGAGGGCACCAGACACAGATATGGTACACAGACATACACATGCAGGCCGGCAAAACATAAAGTAAAAATAAATCTTTTTTTATTTTTTAAAATTATCATTAAAGCTATTATGGTAAAGCCCAGCTATAATCTTAGTACTTATGAGGCTAAGGCAGGGGGGATTACTGTGCATTTGAGACCAGCCTAGAACATATAACAAGATTCTGTCTCAGAAAGAAAAAAAAAAGGTTTGGGCTGGAAAGATTGCTCATTGGTTAAGAGTATACATTGCAGTTTCCTTGACCCCTCTGGCTTTCTGACCCCTCTTCCGTGGGATTCCCTGAGCTCCACCTAATGTGTGGCTGTGGGTCTCTGCATCAGTTTCCATCAGCTGCTGGACGAAGCTTCTGATGAGAGGCTGGGTTGTGCCTGGTCTTACTGCATCTTGATATGCCACGTTTGGTTCATTTCCCTGGGAGGCCTGCCCTTTTCCTTCCGGGAGATGGAGGAAGAGTGGATATGGGGCGGGGGCTAGTGAGGGGGAAGAGAAGGGAGGGGAAACTGCAGTCAGGAGGTAGGAGAAGGACAAAGAAAAAAAAAGAGCACATTCTGCTTTTGCAGAAGCCTCAAGCTCAGTTCATATGGCCCTTGCCAGGTGGCTCACAACCATGTGTGACTCCAGCTCCAAGGGGACCCAAGGGACCCTGTTCTCAAGTGCATATGCTCCCACATAGACACACAGGAGCATAGAATCTAAAAAATAAATCTCGGGGGGCGGGGGGAAGCATTTATCATTAAACTCTCTGAAGCGCAGGTCTGTAATCTTCTTAGGAAGCTGAGACGGTAAGATGACACACGTGAGGCATGCCGAGGTTATAGAGTGAGTTCGAAGTCAGCCAGGGCAACCGAGACCTTGTCTCAAAATGAAAAATGGAGGGAACAGAAGGTGTATCTCAGGGGTAGAAGGTTTGCGGGGAGTATGCACAAAGCTCCCTGTTAGATTCCCAATGTCGGAAGAAAATATAAATCCCAAAACACAATTACCAGTATCAGGCATGAGCCAGGCTGATGAGAAAGTTTATATTTGATGTGTAAGACTAACTACTTCATTTGAAGTGACTCTGCTTTTCAAAGGTCTTTTAGAGGAGGGGGCTACCAGTATACCATCCTGTGTCTGTGGTAGCATCACGTCCCTCCAGCAACATTCCCACGTGACTTGAGGATGGGCCAGGGTCCGGAGGATTCCAGGCAGGAGTGGTTGGTTGGCTTAAGGGCTAACTGCTGTTTCGGTTAAAAAAAAATTGTCCCTTTGGCCAGAAAAATGCTTTCCGAGGCTTCTCTAAAAATAGTTCTTGCCGGGATTTTCCAGTTTGACATTCCTTCTGTGACCAAGGACAACTCAAACCAATATATCCTGTACCCCTCATTGGTTTCCAGTGTCATCCCACCACTAGGAGACTCCACTTTTTGTGTCCCCAGTTGCCTCCCTAACCTGCTGGCATTTGGTGCTGTCAGGGGAATTCTGGTTGCCTACCTCCTTCTCATTCTGGGCAAAGGCTAGAAATGTGGCCACAAGGAAAAGTGCAAGACTGACTTTGTTTATCCCTAAGACGGGTGTCCCGCTGGGCCAAATGGTGACTAATCTAGCCCTGGGAATCTCAGGAAGCCATTGAGGTAACCAGCGGGAGACACCCAGCAGGCTCTTCCATGAGAAGAAGGAATAACCGTGTAATTTTAGGGATCCTGCCCAGCATCCAATCCCGTTGCTAATGGGCGGGACTCCCCATGTTCCGGAACAAGGAAGCCCACCCAGGAAGAATGAAATAGAAGGACCTTCCTTCCACTGGCTTGGGCTGAGTGCGTGCTGAGGTGATGAGCCCCTACCGTGGCAGTTTTATCTAGCATGTACGGGTTCTCAAACTGCCAGTGTTCACTGGACTAATTCTAGGGGCACATTCTCAGCAACCCCACATCCATCCCTGGATCATAGGATGCTGGAGACTAAAATGGCAATAGGAAGTACCTGCCTCAAAACTCTGCCAAGCCAAGGCTACTACAACCGTGCATTTAGAGTGGGAAAACTTGGAATTTCCTTCCTTCCATTTCTTCTTCTCCCCTCCCCCTCCCTCCATATCCCTTCCTCGGTTTTCCTCCCTCCCTTTCTTCCGTTGTTGGGAACTGAACCCAGGACCCTGTGTATGGTGAGGCAGCTGCTTGGTACATAATGGTCTCCGGCTCCCCTTCCTGCCCCTTTCAGTGTAGGGTGCTAAGGTAGCTCCACACGTTTATGCCTAATTGCCTCGTGCCTGAGTGCACACTGACTGGACTAGTTCCCGTCCAACGCCGCAGGGCTCACTGCAGTTTGCCCTCTTTTGACTACCCATCCCACCTGTTAGGATTCTGCCTAAGCCCCACCCCACAGTTACCCGGCAACAGCCAGGTAGGCCTGGCCTACTCCAAAGGGGGCTGCTCACCCCCTCCTCTCTCTTACTCTCTTATCTCTCTCTTACCTCTCTCACTCCCAGCTTCTCTCTTGCCTCTCTTGGGCTCTTCCCCCTCCCCCCTCTCTCCACGTGCTCATAGCTGGCCTCCACTTATGGGCCTGCTGGGGCACCCCCTCCCCCACACCACCGCATACTGCGTTCTCACGCCTCTTTCCCTTTTCATGATCACAGCACCACCCTTCTCCCTCCTCTGACTCCGAGAGAGATGCCTGCTCACCCTCTGTGAGTTTCCTGGCCCACTGTCTCTGTAGAGCACGCTCTCCTATCCTCGCCGCCGCGTGTCCCTCTCGTGGCCGGTTCACCCTTCTCTGGTTCACACACCCATACCTGGCTGCAATACCCTGACAAAAGCAACCTAAGGGAGAGAGGGTTTATTTCAACTTACAGTGTAAGGGTAGCTAGTCCATCGTGGCGACTTAAAGCTGGAGGCCCCTGATTGTGCTGCACCCAGTCAGGAAGCGAGAGAAATGGCCTTCTGGACAGCTTTCTTCCTTTATATATATATGTATACAAAATCCTTCTGCTCTTTTATCGTGTGTGCAGGTGTTTTGGCTTCACGTATGTAAGCATACCACATGCCCACCAAAGCCAGAAGAGGGTGTTAGATCCCCTGCAACTAGAGTTACAGATGGTTTTGAGCTGCTGTGTGGGTTCTGGGAACTGAACCTGGTCCTCTGGAGGTGCAGCCATGCAGCCACTACCTGCTGAGCCATCTCTCCACCCACACCCCACCCACCCTCCCCTTGTTTTTCTTTATGACTGGGTCTCTCTCTCTCTCTCTCTCTCTCTCTCTCTCTCTCTCTCTCTCTCTCTCTCTCTCTGACTATGCAGTCCTGGCTAGCCCAAGATTCATAATGCAGACCAGGCTGACCTCAAATTCTGAGATTTCCTTGCCTCTGCCCCCTGAGTGTTAAAAGTTGTGCTGCCAGGGTGGGCCACCCCATCTCAGTTAGCCTAATAAAGATAATCCCTTACAGGCACGCCAGAGGCTTGTCTCCTTAGAGATACCAGATCCCATCAAACTGACAGTATTCATCGTAGCATCCTGAGTCACGTCAACGCTCTGGCTTTGTACCTCTCAGCTCGTTTTAGCTCTGAAGTCCTGCCGGGGGCTGCTTTTTTTTTCCAGTGGCAGTGGCTAATACTTCACGTCCGGCCATTCCTCTCCCAAACATAGGAAATGAGCTTTTCACCTGCAGAAGTCCCAAGCACCTGCCCCAGGGCTGCACAGCTCCCCATCATGCCCACAGGTAGCCATCTCCCATGCACTACCCACTGAAAGGCCTTAGGACCAAATGCTGGGGGTGGGGCTGGGGGAGGGACCTGTAAAGATTCTAGCTGTGTGGAGTTAAAAGAAATTATTGAGTTTACCTGTAACCTCAGAGAGCCTGGCCCTGTCTGGACTGACAGGGCTCCACATTCAACTTTCTACTACTAGCATCTTAAGTATCAGCAGCCCATGTCCATGGGTCCTTGGAGGGTGACCATAGCTACCCAGAGAGGCAGGAAGGAGGCACAGGGCTACATGTATACCCACATATCCAGATGCCCACGCATGCAGATGGCAGAGAGCTGCCTTGCCCAGGAAAGCAGGCAGTTGCCCAGGTGATGGAATTTATGATTCGCTGAGAGCCTGTCTGCCCTAAAATAGCTATCTTGCTCAGTCTGAACCAGCAATGTATTTCTTCAGCTTTAAGGCCTGGTAACTGACGTCATTCAGCCTGGGATAGAAAGCACGCAGCCTAGGGAGAAGGCCGTATCTGAGAGACACTAGGAGTCATGTCCCCAGCTCTGCTCCTATGTGATCTTGTCAGTAACTTCCGCCCTGGCCCTTATGTCCATCTCTAAACCCTTTCGAAAGTTCTAACCTCTGTCCTTGACACACAATTCAGGACAGTGGGCATTGCTAGGCCCAGGTCTCACAGTGCTTAGCGTCTTCCGAGAGTTCCGTCTTCTTTGCAGGATGGCACCAAAACTCGGGGAGAAACTGAGGGACTTCCCCTGACCACTCAACTGTCAACTTCTGACACCAAGACTCACACTCGAGTCTGGGGTCTGTGGCTGAGGCAGCCAGGTGTCAAGGCTGCAGCTGTGGGCTAGTGTCCCCTTTCTGCAGCTGTTCCATTCAGTCTGGCTGAACCCCATTAGGGTCCCGAGTGCGGTGGGAATCACCTAGTAGAGCAGCTGAACGGAGACTGTGGTGGGTGATAAGGCCTGTCGCCACCTGCAGGGAAATGTTTACTTCGCTTTCCTCTGTGTCTAGGTCAGGTCGGAGCTACGGGTGGGCACTGGTGAGTTCAGTGGCTCTTGTGGTAAAAATTCAAGGCTGTCCTATTACACATGAAAAGGAAAAAGAGCAGAAAAGAAGACACGGGGTCAAAGAAGGTGCTACCAACCACAATCCAAATTTGACACTCGAGAGGACCACAGACCTAGCTGGAGCCTTGAGGCTCTGCAGGCAAATATTCTTGGAGTGCATTCAGGCCATTTTGCAGACCCCGGAGGACGAGAGGGAAACACTACACTTAGGCTGTTCTGAACAGTTCATGCTACCCAGGCACTCAGAAGGCAAATCTAAACAAAAGCTGGTTCAATGCAGTGAACTCCAGAGTCCTCCAACCCTGCTTAGGGAAGGGTAGACTTGAGTCTTGCAAGCAGGAATAGTAGGCAGTTGGGATTGTAGGATTTTATTCCTAGGCTGTCTTGAGTTGTTGCACAGCAAACGAAACTTCAGGGTTGTTCATCCTCCTTGGGACTGTTGGGAGAGAGATGTTCTCTCTGGACACAAAACCACCTTTTAAAATATCTTCCCTACATGCACACATTTCCAGTGTTCAGGATTTAAAACGTTGCAGTTATTTATTTGTAGCCATTTCTCATTTCCTATAAACACCCGGGAATTAACATTTCGGGCTAGAGTTTGTCAGATGAGTCTGAATAGGTCAGGGATCAGTTCACAGCAGAACTGTGCCAAGTATTTAGAATATCAAGGACATAGTAACATGACACAGGCTGCTGGCAGATGCTCGCAGGCGCCCCCGCTCTCTAACATAAATTACTGTCTTAAAAAGGAACGGAATTTTAAGTTGTTGAATTCTTCCCAAAAACAAAAGTCTAAACGTGTTTGCCTTTCTAAAACCCTAGCCTTTTAGGAATGGGAATTCCGTTCTATGCATGACATGGGATCTATTAGATGTCACAGGGAAAAGCAAGACAAGCTTTCACCAGTTAGATCCCTAATGAGCCACACATTTTCCCATTGATTCACTTGCATCCCGACTCCCCCCACAGCCCCTCCCCATCCCTCATCCCCTTCTCCTCTGAGAAGGGTGAGGTCCCCCCCCCCCCCCCGTACCAACCCACCCCAGCACCTGAAGTCACTGAGGGACTAGGACTAGTCACTAAGTCCTCTCCCACTAAGGCCAGACAGTCCAGTTAGGGGAACAGGAGCCTCAGGCAGGCAAAGGTCAGGGCAAGCCCCTGCTCCAGTTGTTGGGGAACCCACATGAAGACCAAGCTGCAAATGTGCTATGTGTGAGCGGATTTAAGTGTATGTTTTGCTTGCTTGTATGCACACTGTGTGCTTGGTGCCTCCTTAGTTGTGTGTAGTTCTTTGTATGGGGTTGAAGCCTTGTGGTGTCACGTCCATCATTTTTGTCGTAGTCAGTCCCACCCTACCCCCACCCTATGCACTTTGGCTTGTTTATCATTGTAGTCCTTGTTCAGCTCCTGATTGGACAGTCCTGTTGGTAAGACTTCGTGGGTGGAGCTTCTGACATTACCAGGGGACACAATTTCACAGCCAACTCTCTGATCCTCTGGCTCTTACCATCTTCCTGCCGCCTCCTCTGAAATGTCCCCTGAGCTTTAGGTGTGGAAGTTGTGTCCATTGGGATTGGGTCCCATAACTGCATTCTGATTGGCTTTGGTTGTCTGTTCTGTATCTGCTACAAAGATGAGGAGCGCCATCTAGGTTTATAATACAGGCTCTCAACCTCTTAGGCTGGGCCTGTGCCCTTCAGAGCACTTACTGCCCTTCTGGAGGAGCCTCAGCATCTACATGGAGGTTCCCGACTAACTCCAGTCCCAGGGGTGTCAAGGCCCTCTTCAGACTTTTGTGCGCACTAGATACATACATGGCGCACATGCACACAAGCAGGCAAAATAGGCAGGGGCCACAAGTTCGAACACAAAGGAATTTAACAAGGTTGGAAACATTTGGTAGGCCAGGCTATTATCTGAAATATGACTAAGAAGTTAAGGAATGTCTCATCCCACATGGCATGTGATTCCCTTCCACTCTGAGATCCCATCCCTGCAGAATCGGGGCTTTGCAAACCCTTGCTACTCAGCAAAGCTTCTGCTCTCCGGTCTGACTTTGAGATTCTCAGTGATACCCAGGCCTGACTGACCTCAAAGCACCTGGGTGCAGCAGCTGTTCCTCAGGTCTGAGTTGTTACTGTGCCTCCAAGACTGCCTGTCGCTCATCCCCTTGATTTCCACCAGAAGAGCCCGCCCACCAGGAGAGAGCACTTTCCTTCTTGCCGGCTGTCTGCAGGCCTTGCAACGGGGAGGAGCAGGGGGATAGGGAGGTATGCGAAGCCAATACCAACCTTGCTGCCACCACCACTGCTGCATCCTGTAGGAATGTGCTGGGACTTCTGGGTAAATGCTGAGGGACATTGCTCCCTCTAACTTCTCTTTCCTTAAACTACAAACCAGCCTGCCATAAATGGAAGGAAAGGGGTTAAGGAAGAGGTCGCTGCAACTATGGTAATGAGGGACTTTCAGGGTCATCACACTGAAGCCATGTGTCAGGCACGCATGAGCCTCCTCCACTATTCATGACTAGAAAGGCATTTCATCCCTTCTTTATGAAGACAGGGAAACAGGCTGCAAAGTATGACGTTTCCCAGTTTTAGTAAAAAAACAAATCACAGTATCTCAGTAATACACAAACTGCTTTCACATTTAATAAATGATAAGTTGTAGATACCAAAAACTTTTGTTTCCTGAGAAAGGGGGGGGGGGTCTCATAACCTAACTGAACCCGACGTGGAGCCAAGCATGACCGTAAAGTACTGATCTGTCTCTGTATCACAACAGATAGGTCAGGCGTGTACCACAACCACAGACTAAAGGATTACTCTTTAAAATTCAAACACAAAGGGACCAGGCATGGAGAGCTTAAGCCACCCAGCTCTGTACCTAGCCTTGATTAATCTGTTTTTTTAAAGTATGCATTTATTTTATGAGTACACTGTTGCTGTCTTCAGATACTTTAGAAGAGGGGGATCAGATCTCATTAGAGATGGTTGTGAGCCACCATGTGGTTGCTGGGAAATGAACTCAGGACCTTTCAAAGAGCAGTCAGTATTCTTAACCACTGAGCCATCTCTCCAGCCCAAAAACATTTTTTTAAAAAGATTTATGTATGCGAGTACACCGGCATTGTCTTCAGACACACCAGAAGAGGGCATCAGATCCCATTACAGATGGCTGTAAGCCACCATGTCATTGCTGGGGATTGAACTTAGGACCTCTGGAAGAGCAGCCAGTGCTCTTAACCACTGAGCCATCTCTCCATCCCTAGATTAGTCTATTCAAGGGTCAAATACTCTAAAATTTTGTGTCTGTGTTCAGTACTAGGGGCTGAACCAAGGGCCTGCATATGGTAGGCAAATCCACTAGAAGTGAACACCACCGGTAACCCTAAAGCCTATGTGGAAAGATGAAAATGATGTTCTGAGTGGGGAGCTGGAGGGCGGGGATGTGAGAGTATACGACGCAGTGAAGGATGGCTAAAGCCAAGGCAAAGAACCATGAATTATGCCAATAATCCTGGAATTTGGGGTGGAGGGGCAGGGAGTCTCAAGGTCAGCCTAGGTAGGCTACAGAAGGAGAACATAGCTTGGAAGGAGAGCAGAAGTCTGAGTCTCTATAAAAGGGTGGGTGTGGTTTAATACATTTCTTTTCAACTTAGGTTTATAATTCTTCAAACAAAAATTTTAGTAAAATTGGTAAGCCTTCAATAATCAGAAACGTAATTCATGAGTAGGGCTTGCTGGATTACAGCAGTATGGAGCTGGAGGCAGAAGGGTGAATGAAGAGTTTAGGCTAGCAAGGTTCATGACAAGTCTCCAATGGAAGGGTGGCAGGAGCACGTCTCCCTTAAAACCGCTCCATCGGTTTTGGTTTTCTTTAATAAATCTGCTCAGTGTGTTCAGAAAACAAAACAAACGTCCACAATTTATTTCAATGGAGAACCAATTTTCTTTTTAAGTACTTATTCATTCACTCATTTATGGTGTTTTGTTTGTTTGGTTTTTTTTCCAAGACAGGGTTTCTCTGTATAGCCCTGGCTGTCCTGGAACTCACTCTGTAGACCAAGCTGGCCTCAAACTCAGAAATCCACCTGCCTCTGCCTCCCAGAGTGCTGGGATTACAGGCGTCCGCCACCACCGCCTGGCTTTTTTTTTTTTTTTTTTTTTCAAAGACAGGGTTTCTCTGTGTAGCCCTGGCTGTCCTGGAACTTACTCTGCAGACCAGGCTGGCCTCGAACTCAGAGATCTGCCTGCCTCCACCTCTTGAGTGCTGGGATTAAAGGAGTGCATCACCACTGGCAGGCCTAATGTTTACTTTTAATTATGTGTTGTATGTGGCTATGTCAGGTGAGTGCAGGTATCCCTGGAGGCTAGAGGTGGAGGTGTCTGACTTCCTGGAGCTGAAGTCATGAAGCTGTGGCCCGATAAGGATGTAGGGAGCCAAATTCCAATTCTCTCCAAGTCAGTGTGCTTTCTTAACAGATGAGCTACTGTTCCAGCCCAAACCTGATTTCCTTAGATTCTCCTGTGTCCTGCTTATTGGAACAAGAGTGGAGGTGCTCACGGGACACTCATCTTACAAAGATCATCAACAAAAAGTAACTAGAGGCTGGAGAAAGCTCAGCAGTTCTTGCAGAGAACCAAGGTCTGCTCCACATCCATATGGTGGTTCAGATGTGCCTGTAACTCCAATTTTAGGGGATCCAATACTCTTTTTCTGGCTTCTGAGGGCACCAGGACACACAGGTGGTACACATATATACAAACAAGCGCGCACCCCCCCTCCAAAAAAAAAAAAAAACCAGCAAAAAAAGAAAAAATCTTTTAAAAAAGAAGTAGCCGGGTCAGGCATGGTGGGATACGCCTTTAAACCCAGCGCTCAGGAGAGGCCATCTTTCTGAGCTCCAGGCCAGTCAGGGATATGGACTGAGACATAATGGGGACTGGCGTAATGGCTCAGCAGTTAAAGAGTGCTTGCTGCAATTCCAGAGGACTCAGGCAAGGGTCTCAGTAATAACATGGCAGCACACAACTGTCTGTAACTCCAGTCTGGAGACCCAACACCCTCTTCTGGCTTCTTATGGCACACAGACATACACACAGGTGAAATACTCACACACGAAAATAAATATTCTAAAAAAACAAAACAAAACACCTGAATAGGGCTGGAGAAAATAAATCCTCTAACAAAACAAAACAAAACACCTGAATAAGGCTGGCTCAGTGGTTAAGAGAACATACTGCTCTTCCTGAGGATCTGAGTTCAAGGCCCAGCACCCACATCAGGTGGCTCACAACTGCCTGTGACCCGGGACACCTGACAGCTTTGACCTCCGGGGACACTTGCATTGGTGTGCATATACTCCCATACATATAATTAAAATAAGAGAAATCTTTAAAAAAAAAAACAGTAAATAAATCAGTGAAAGGCCCATAACATTGCTCTAATGCTTCTCTATGGATCCTCAACACTTAAATCAGTCACAGGAAACAAATTACTCAGCACACCTCATAGCATCAACGCAACAGGCGGCTACCTGCAAAGCCTCTGCACATTGCTGCACCCAGTGAAGAATAGGTCTAAGATGTTTTTATCAGAATTCCGGATTATTGCCTAGGAATGCTATAAAACCTATACTTGGGAGCGGATGGAGGCAGAAGGACTGACATAAAGCTGACGCTAGCCCGGCGCTAGATGGCAGACTCCTTATTTATCAAAAAACTGAAGAGTAAATGAAAAACACAGTTCTGATTTTATTTATTATTATTTTAGTTTTTCAAGACAGGGTTTCTCTGTTTGACCCAAAACTGTCTTGGGACGTGCTCTTTAGACCAGGTTGGCCATGAACTCACAGACATATGCCTGCCTCTGCCTCCCAAGTGCTGGGGTTAAAGGTATGCACCACCACCACCACCACCACCACCTGGCTCTGATTTTATTTTTTAAATCTTTTCACTCATGTGTATGTGTGTGAGGTACCTGTCAGATCTCACTGGAGCTGGGGTTACAAGAGTTGTGAGCTGTTTGAAGTAAATGCTAGGAACTAAACTCAGATCATCCCGGAGGCTGGAGGAGCAGGAAGTACTCTTAACCCCTGAGCCATTTCGTCTATTTAGGTAAGAGGAGTACAGATTTAAAATGCTCTGTTTATCTTACTGTGTGTGTGTTCTTGTGGTGGTCAGAGGGCAAGTTCAAGGAGTAGCTCCTTCTACTACCAAGTAGGTTCTGAGGACTGAACTCAGGCAGCCAAGCTCCACTGAGCCAACTCACCAGGCCAAGGTAGTCTTAGCTGCACTGCCACCGACCCGCATATGATCGATCGGCAGGTAAGGGATATCTAGTGGGATGCTTTTTCAAAAAACAAAGTCACCAAAAACTGTTAGCAGTCTGGATTCTTGTTTATTGAAGCCAGTAATTAGACATTTCTTCCCCCAGCACTAGAAAGCAAGGTTCCACATGACTGCACACTGCACCCAGACAGAGCCACACCCCGGACTAAGGCTGGTGGGAGATCGGCTGCAGTGGTAATCTGAAGTTAAAAACACCAATGAACTCAGCAGAGATGCAACAGTGAGCTTTCCCTT
This sequence comes from Apodemus sylvaticus, assembly GCF_947179515.1. Taxonomy (NCBI): domain Eukaryota; kingdom Metazoa; phylum Chordata; class Mammalia; order Rodentia; family Muridae; genus Apodemus; species Apodemus sylvaticus. The sequence continues at coordinate 25,256,150 of NC_067492.1, read as the reverse complement.
ACAGCATCAACATCGTTAAGGTCATGATGTACAGAGCAGTCACTTTCACCTTCATCAAGAAAACAGTCTCTTCAGCTTAAATACTGGTTTTACAATGCCAATTCAAAACAAAAAAAAAGTAAAATAGAAAAAAGGTGCAACCGGGCACAGTAGCACACGCCAATCCCAGCACTTGGGAGGCAGAGGCAGGCGGATCTCTGGAGGCCAGCCTGGTCTACAGAGTGAGTTCCAGCACAGCCAGGGCAATACAAAGAAAGCCTCCCTGTTATTAAAAAAAAAAAAAGTGCAAATAAAATAAAATAATCTAGCAGCATATCTGTTGGATTTTTAGGAAAGACCAATTCACAGCCCTTATCAGGGCTATAACTTTTAGGTTGGGCTTACTTAAAATTATCCATTCAAAGACAAACAGAGGTAATCATTATAATGTGTATAAATAGTCATAAAATTGTCTTTTATAGTCTACCATACAAGTGTATTCTTGCAAATAAAATTAATTTTACTTTAAAAAGTAAAGGCTGTTTATTATTTGGCCTTTGGTTCCAATGCTTGAGACTCCTAAAATAATAAAAGTTACCTCATCTCTTCAAACCCCCAAAGACTCCTGCAGCTCCCCAAAGCTGTGGGCTTTGGCAACTACTGAGCACCATGCATCAGGTTCTCCTGACGCTAGGCGCATCCACGCATCGAAGGTATCAGTGGTCTCCAACCTTCCCCTGGCCGGACCTCGGCAGCTCCTTGGTCAGTTATAACACATTTGATATCAACACAAAAAGTGCCTTGCCATTCAAGTAAACCACACTATTAGGCACATGTCTTTGCAAGAATTCCTAATTTCTGAGGTCACTCATTTTGCCCTGGCTGATGCGGAGATCAGGTGACCCTCCATCGCGGTTTCCACTCCAGCGGGCTTACTGTCACTGCCTGGACAACCTGGTCATTTGAAGCCACAATGCATGTTTAAAAAACAAAACCAAACCAAAATAACAACAAAAAAACTGAATTAAAAAAGGAAAAAAATATATTTCAATAAAAAAATCGGCACAAGAAACATCTTTTTGTTGTTAGAGAGGCAAGCATGCACTCAGCTTTCTCCTCAACAGTGCTCAGACCTTTACAAAGCGACTCGACAGCTGAGGAGCCTCGTCAGGTGACCAGATGTTAACTTACGCCCAGAACTGCATTAGTGGTTAGTCAAATCTGGCATGTAAGTAATGACATTAGGAACATTAGCCCAGACACAGTAACAAACATTCATATAAAAAAAGTAAACTCCACGGAAGTGAACTGTGGTTTCCCCCTTGGTTTGGATAACAAGTATTTTATACATTAAAGTCATGGTAGTGTTTACATTTACATGTGCTGTGTCACACAGAAACTCAAAGTGCCATTTCAAATCCACACGTTACCTTCAGCATGGTGGTGGGTGTGACATGAAGTGTTCATGAACATGCCCCTTAATGGAAGACACATAAAACTGGCACTTGTGTAAGCACACAAGCCGACCACCTCCATTCTCCATGGAAAGCACCCACTTGTCGGTCTGACAGCCATGGTCAGACCGGGCAGCTACAGAAGGAACCTTTCTGTGTCAGGGAAGGTTACCACAGGCTCTAAGACAGGACTGCCACAAGCCAGATAACCAGAATACAATGACATTAAATACTTCTCCCAAACTTTCTATAGAACATTGCCAATATGGTACAATGAGAAATCAATCACCCATTTTCTATTAGTTGGCCAGCCTGTGGTAGTTAAAAATAATAACAAAAACAAAACAAAACAAAACAGGAACTATTTAAAATATCTCATTTTGTATCTGCTGACTATGCACAGAATGCACAGGTACTGCCTGCCCCAGGTTACACCTGCATGGAACCCAGCATCTCTCCAAGGACAAGGGACATGGCCTGGGCCAAGCTTGTGGGGCCTGGGCAGCTGCGGCCTTCACCACCTGAGTCAGCCCACCTTACTCAGCACCCTACATAAAACACATTTCCCATAACTTAAAGATGCGTTACAACAAGTCCGGTTCCCATTCTGTTTAGTGCTTAGTTTGGAAATGTTTCTAATTGTTAGGTCTTAACTGATGCTATTTGGTTTCTACCCGCACGTACTTACTAACGCGGCTCCCTCGCCCGCCTCCTTCCTCCACCTCCCTCAACATTCAGCTTCCCCACCGGCACTTCTCTCACCCCTCCTGAACCTTTCTCTTTCCTGGACTTTCAGCTACTTAACCTGCTTCCCAAGAACAAGTGAATTTTCTAACACTCATCTGGTCAAACTAACCATCCATCTGAACAATGACTTCCTTGTCTCCTTTGCTCCACCCTGATAGAAAGCGGGCCTCCTTTCTCCACCCTACAAGCCCAGCTGCGCTTGCTTCCCACAAGAGAATCGCAGCCCAAGAGTCCAAGGGACATCCCTAACAAGGGGCCTGACATGTAACCTTCCTAAATGTGCATTTCACACTCGGACAAGCCAATGAAGTATATGTATTTGTTTTAAAGTTCATCTCCCCTACCCCCAAAAACTGATAGCATGTGCCGTATCAGAAAAATCCTGGTCTTATCAGATGAATATACATAGTTATTTGGTCATTTGACAGATGCACTTTCAAAGGAGGGTCAGGCTTCGTTTTCTGTTGAAGAGTTTGTTACCATGGAGTCTGGCTTTCGAGTCATTCTATCCAGTTCTTCCTGAACGTTTGACAACACAGTCTTTTGTCCTTAAAGTAAGAAAATGGAACCAGAGAGAGAGAGAGAGAGAGAGAGAGAGAGAGAGAGAGAGAGAGAGAGAGAGAGAGAGAGGAGAGAACACAAAATAGCACTGTGAGAAAATATTTTTGTTTTCTAGACAGAGTTTTTCTGCATAGCCCTGGCCCCTGGCTGTTCTGGAACATACTCTGTAGACCAGGCTAGCCTCAAAACCCTACAGACTTTTGCCATCATTCCTAGTGACAGCATCCTTAAAATGAGAAAAGCCTTTTCATTAAGGATAACAAAAAACAGAGCCTAATCGTGTTACTGCCAGTGTCGTGGGTGTGGGTTTCTCCAACTAGGCAGCCACCTCCTTGGCTGGGGCTGGGATGCCTTTGTGCCAAACTCAAGGTGCCTTTCTGAAAGCCCCCATCCCCCATCCCTAAGCCCTGTGTACCTTTCTCCACTAGCTCCCTGGAGGTCCCCATCTGAATTTCACACATGAAGTAAACTATGTTGTTTCCCAGACAGGCACTCAGGTTAGATTTCTAACTACAACACCTCAGACTGATTAATGGGTTGATGATGTAGCTTTAGCAAAGTATTTCCATTAATGTGCAGGGTTCGATCTCCAGAAAACAAAAACACCCTACTCATAAAGTCATTTAGTTTAGTTTAACCTGACTCACATGGAAATGCCATGCTTTATGATGAGAGAGGGGCCAGGCAGTTCATCCTGCACAATGCTGGTGGCTCCCATTTCTGCTGTCAAACACTACCTGGCCTGGACAATGACCCCTTATCTGGTGAGGGACAAACACAAGGTCAAAGCTGAGGCCCAGATCAGATTCGTGGGTCTCTATGCCCTTTATATGTGGGGTGCTGTGGTGCATACTTACAATTCTAGCAAGAGGATCAAGAGTTAAGACCAGACAGCGAATGAGGCCAACATAGGTTTGTCTCTAAAACACAAAGGCAAGCCAAAGACTAACTCTACTGCCTGCTTAGCATTCACCAACTTCTACACTTAAACCTTGGCCCCACAAAAATGAAATAAATGTACTCTAGTTTAAGAAAGGATCTGATTCCCAAGAACTTAATGATTTTATTTTAGAAACCTTCAAGACTAGCTTGTCCTACCAGCCTGAATGGAAGGACAGACGGCTGGGCCACAGACAGATCCTGTGGTAGACCATGCAGGTTCACAGGCTCCACTCCCTGCAGGATTAGGGGCTGTGATGCAAAGAAAAGTCTTCCACAACCCGCAGATCTACTTATTTAACTTTATGTCCATGAGCATTATGCCTGCCCATGTGTCCATGCACCAGTTCCGTGCCTGGTGCTCAAGGAGGTCGGAAGAGGGTGTCAGATCCCCTGGAACTGGAGTTTAGGGCGGTGAGGAACTATGTGGGTGTTGAAACCCTGGGTCATCCAAAAGAACAGCTCGCAATCTTAACTGCTAGCACAAGGCTTGCTTCTGCCCATAGCTAGCCAGGACCCTGGAGCTGTGCAGCAGAGGGTGTGACCACTGCCATCGCACCCCCATTTGAGGGCACTATCCCGTTAAGGAGCTGAGGCTCCGAGGCCCTTCTGTACCTGACTTCTTGGCTGTGCCCTGCACTCCACCAGCACTGGGACTTCCAGGAGAGCCTGTTTTTTTACTCAACAGACTATTGAAGAAGCTGGCCAATACCCCTTCACTTGCTGCATTATCTAAGGAAACACAAAGAAAAACAACAAAATGTCACTCAAACTGGAACAGAAAAAGTGGTTCTTAAGCTTGAAACTGAGCACCTGTTGCTGTCAGCTTCCTAGAGCACTGACCACGATCACTGTGGTCTCTGTTAGCTGAGGCTAACTGGGTGGTGATAAGATTACCAGTGGAAACAAGTTTGCATTTCCCACCTTTGAGGGTCACAGGAAAATCTTTGTTGTTGTCATTTCTGTGTCCTTAGTGTGGTGCATTTCAGTTTCCTAAGCCTGCTAGGCTCGCAGACTGCTATCAAAAGCTCACGTCCAAAGTGGAAGATGCTAAGTGAACATGGTTTACTGCAACCAGTATCTTTTTTGTGCATCAATAAGCAGTGTCTTGGTAAGAACCAAAGAAAAAAGAAGGCCAACTCATAAATAAGAGTAAGAAAAGGTAAGAAAAGAAACAATAGGTTCATGATACACATTGTACAGTGACTTTCTAATTTGTATTCTTTCCTAACAGCACCTGCAGGGTCTAAGGTCTTACACGATGCCAGGCACACATGGTTACTTGCTGGAATATAACTTTTCCTGGAAAACCATTAGCTTAGTATTCCTGGATTTCCAGCAGGGAGCTGCAGTTCCTGTTACAGGTGCCCTATGGGCCCAGGATAAACTCTTCCCCGCAGCCAGCATACTTACTTTTGATGTTTGGATCTGGCTTCTTTACTGACGCTCCTGGGGAGGCACTTGGCACACTAGCTGGTCCACCCCGACCCTGCGTCCTTGGAGAGCCAGAGGGTCCTCTGGCAGGGGATTCCTAAGTCCAAAACAGCCCACGTCACACAGATATAAAAATAATAAAAAAATACAAAAATCAAAGTCAACACATTTTCATGTCTGAAGTACAGTGTCTGTGGCACAGTGCAGGTTTGCTCCCAGCTCTGTCTCCTGAGAAAGGAACTAAAGCTTACGGAGTATCAGTTATCTTTCGTCAAACATTTCTGAGGTTCTATTGTATTTCTGGCTGTGGGCCTTTATGGAGACCAACTCAGTTTAAAATAGAATAAAAGCCCATATACATAGAAATTGTTGCAAATACCAGTGTAAAGTTAGAAGGTACCCATGACACCGGGCCATGGCCCTCTGTTTGGTGAAAGGTACTCACGGAGGTTCTTGTGGGCGTGGCAGGCTGCTTGGCAAGGAGTGACTGCAAAGAGAGGGACAAACTGGCCATTAACCAAGGCCTGCAGCATGAACTGAGGTCTGGAGAAAGGGTTCACTCCTAGACTCTACTACAGGGCACCAATACAGACTCATGTTTTACACTACAAATGCAAAATGACCTAAAAATCCCATATTTGGTATATGAAGACACCCCAGAAACCAGTTTTGAAGCCAAAAAAAATAAGCAGGCCACAGAAAGGGGAAAAGTGCTGAAAACTAACAGGACTTGGCCATCCTCAGGGGTGGTGACATAGCTAACAACTAGGTCAAATAGAAGTGTTAAGAACGGGCTTGTGTTCAAAACTGCGTAATAGGGGGGACCAAAGGGGATCTGTAAGGGGTTGAGAGTGAATGTCATCAAAACACACCGCATGCATACATGATGCTCTTTAAAAACTTAATAAAATATGATAGTAAAACAGTCAGGTTGGGGCTGAAGCTTTAACTCAGTGGGTGAAGCACTTGCTCAGCATGCCTAAGGCTGGACTGGATCACCAGAACAGCAGAGAAAACAACATCACAGGCAGGTGACACAAGCCTACAATCCCAGCACTTAGAGACAGAGGCAGGAGGATTAAAAACTCAATGCTAGTTTTGGCTACATTACTCTCCTCATGTACAAAGTGTGTGTGACTTGAATGCATGTATGCATGCATGTATTATGCATTTATGTTTTCTTTTTTTGTTTTTGTTTGTTTGTTTTCAAGACAGGGTTTCTCTGTATAGCCCTGGCTGTCCTGGAACTCACTCTGTAGACCAGGCTGGCCTCGAACTCAGAAGTCCGCCTGCCTCTGCCTCCCAAGTGCTGGGATTAAAGGTGTGCACCACCACTGCCCGGCGCATGTATGTTTTCTGAGATGGGGTTTCTCTGTATAAAAGCCCTAACTGTCCTGGCATTCCCTCTGTAGACCAGGCTGGCCTCAGACTAAGAGATCTATCTGCCTCTGCTGATCTCTGAGATTAGGGACTATGGTACTACCGCTTTATACACTGTGAGGGGAAAATGGAAATGAACCAGGGCACTGGGTAAACTGTGAGTTCAAGAAGTATGCCAGAAAGTCTTTCCGGGGCACATTAAAATATACTAAGTCCATCCCTGTAGGATAACATGCAATGCAGGCAGGCATCATAAAGCACGTGCCCCAATCCCTACCTGTAGAGAAAGTAGGGGAAGAGGAAACCTCGTGGTGACCTCCATGCCTCTGCTGCTCTCAAACACACAGTTCCAGAGCCCGCTCCAGAAACGGCAGTCCATGCAGGAGAAGGCCTCTTACCTGTTGTTTCATTAGGAACACCTGCTCATCCTCAGCTGCCAGCTCCTTGTCATGGACCAGCTGTGAAATGATACATGTTTGTGACCACAGGCAATGAAAACTCTCAAATGTCTGTCAGAGTTCATGCTACATGGATCTTGGTGTGGGCCTCCACATGGACTTGGGAATTCTTCGTGCAACTGTAGTTACACTGTTCTAACCACGTAAAGACACTCTACTCTCCCAGCACTAGCCATGGTAACTCATTCACGTTACTGAGTCTGGCAGGTCCTATACAGTACGCTCCTCCCAGATCAGTCTTCAAGCAGGAGGGCCCGAGGGAGGGATCTGGCCAAAGTCATTCACAAGTGGTAGGAGTACTGTTGGGGCGTAAGAGGAAAGTCGAGGACAGCTGACATGACACGGCCACCCCGTCACCTACACCTCACACAGTGAGCCATTCCTGGAACAGCAGGTCTCATTTTCATGACTTTAAACCACCACGTAAGGCCTGCAAGGGACGGAATGGGTACCTTTCTCACAGGAGGCTTGACAATAAAATCTTCATAAGCATCTTCCAGCTTCACGGTTGTGAAATTTTCATGTAAAATAGCTATTTTCTTTTCATTGTCCCAGCCTGCAGGTCTAATGGCAAAGAGACACAGATTAGCGTGCTTCGCCTGAGACTGCCTTCCGACACACATCTCAGATTTTAAGATGCTCCTGGGTGCGCCCCCCCCCCCCCCGGCTCTAAGTCTGGAGGTGCTGTCGGTGTCGTGTAGCTCTGGGTACGTAAGTCACAAGGCACAGACCAACGTGACACATCCTGCTCCAGAGACTCACAAGGGCCGAGTGGGACCCCGCTCCGAGCAACAGTGCACAGCGGAGGCACATTCAGAGAGGACCATTACTCTCTTCGGTGCTCCTCTTGCATTCTGTCCCTCTTGAGAACACTTCTTTATAGCAATCATCTTATGAACAGTTCATTAATTTTACTGGCATGGGAGATGTGCCTTGAAGCCAAGGGACACTGGGTTCTTGACAAGAGACACAATGTGGGTGTCACACAGCTCAACATCATGAGGCAAGAAAAATAAATTAGGTTGGCTCAGACTTCCCGCTTCCTGCTCTGAAGGGCAGCAACCACACCCTGTCCACACGTCTGAGGTCAAGAAGCTCTAATTAAAATAAAAGACAACCGACTGTTCTCACAACCCTCTCATTCCCTCAACTCTTAGACAGTTATATTGCCAAGAGCGTGCCCTCCAGGATGCTTCTCCCAAATGCCCTTGCTGACCTTACAAATTCCTACAGAGCTGACTAGCAAGAGACACAATAGTAAAAAAAGGACTGGGCACAGCTCAGGTTCTTTCATGACCTGCGATGCTATAAGCCTCAAGAAGGTACAAGATGCGTCTCCATTCCACACTAGCCCTAAATCCAACCAGAACTCCTGCTTCAGGACCACGTAATTAAGAACTGAGTGAGGACAGAAGCACGCCAGTCACTGAGTTCTGCTTTAGTGCCTGTCTGCTGCTCTGGGTGATTCTTCAGAGCGAGGGTGTGAACAGTCTGAGTGAGACTCTCTCCAAATATGCAGGAGGCAACCTGTTTAGTTTTCCTGAAGCTTCTGGCTCTCGTACTTTTGGCTTTCCATAGATGCCATGGTCCTTCCTGCTGGTGTACCTGAGATAGAGCGCTATCTTCTGCCCCCCTCCCCCTCCACTAACACACTGCTGCTCTTCCTTCAGAACATGTCTATTTCTGTGCTGTAACGGGTGGGCCCCATTCACCGTTGCGTCCTGGTACCTAGGGGGTGCTGTGAAAAGCTCGCTGAATGAACAACTGTAACTGTCAAGTCCAGAGCCTATCAACTCTTAACATCAACCTGCCAATGTGAGACCATAGCACTGTCATTATGTGGATAGAGCAACACGATCCTCTCTTGAGAGAAAAGACACAGCTCAGGAAAGCAGGGTACACCTAAGTGTCTGGCAGGAGGACTAATCCCAGAGGCTGTAAAATGCAGACGCCAGCAAGTAGCCAGCAGAGCCAAGGCCCACACTGATGGGGACACTAAGAAGATGCTCGCAGTCACCCCTGTCAAGGGCAGTCACCAAGCGCTTTCATGCAAGTCACTGCAGGCCTCCACACTGAAATCTCTAACTTCAATTCTCCTCACAGCCAATGCTACACCAGAGCTGACAGTAAGTGCACAAAATGGCTTGCTTACAGTCAGGCAACTTTCTTTCAATGAAGCAATGTGGTACCTCTGACCATACCACCCACTTCTCTGAAGCCAAACAAGTCAATGCAGAAGGAGCAGAGAGGGAAGCTGCACCTGTCTAGCTCCCGAGGGCCAGTCCAAGCACTCTTTCAGACAGAAGTCCCACACTGAAAATGCGCATGCACAGCAAATGGACTATAAAGAGAAGGGCTTGAACACCACACCTCCAAAGAACTCACATAAAAACTGCGTCCTTTTCCACAACTAAGGCGGGTATGGTGAAGTGGAAGCCATATGTTTTATGAACAATGTACTTATACAGCAAGTCAAGGTTTTTCTCTTCCTTCACTGAGGTGTAAATCAAGGCAGCTCCATCTAATCAATTTGCTTAAGGAAAAACAATTCATTGTGAGACAAAACCCAACCACACTTAAATATAATCTTTGAAGCACGAGGTGATCTGTTGTGTTATTCAGCATGCGAGGACCAAAGCGTGCAATCTTTAAATACTCCCAGCTGAGGCTGCAGCAGGACGCAGCTTTTTTCTTTTCTAATACTCAGAGTGCTGCCTACTCCTGAAGCAAAATCAGTGGGACACTACTACACTCAGCATAGAGAGATGCACAGGTTTCTTCCCAGGCAGGGGCCCACAAGGGAACAATTTTATCATCAAGGACACCTTTAGAGACAGGTACCAATGAAGGGCTCAGAGGAAGCACCCCTCACTAGTGTGGAGCTAAGGTACCAACTACTGTTGGATTTATACAGAAAACTCAAAAGGCTGCTGACATGGCATCTTTTTCCTGGGCAGCACAACACACAAGAAACACTCGCATCATCTAAACCAGCAACCATATTGGTAATTATATCTCTCCGAATAAGAGCAAAGTTTAATACGATTTTTAAGTACACACAATGCAATTTGGTAATAAAATGGTCACGCATCAGTTTCTTAATATGGAAGCCTATCAAAAGTACAGCCTTAAAAAAAAATAATAAGTTGGGTGTGCAGCATGTGCTTGTGATCCAAGCACTCCGAAAGCTGGGGCAGAAGATCACAATCTCCAGGCCAGCCTGGACGACACAGTGAGACAGTCAAAAAACAAAACAAGAAAAAAAAACCTGTAACAATACCTCCAAAGTGAGAAAAGACATGCCTAAGTTAGTGTGCATAAAATTTCAAAATTCCAACATAGCAAAATTATAAAACTAATAAAAAGATTACAATTCCCCTTCAACTCACTCCCACCCCATGGCAAAAACTACCCCATGAAGCAGGCAAGATGTGTTAATGCTTGAATAAAGGTTCTTGCTACCAAGCTAAATTTGAATTGGAACCCACATGATGGGAGAAAACTGACTCCCCAGTTTTCCCTTTAATCTCCACTCATGTGTCCCACCCCCAAATAATTAAGTGAAATGGAAAAAAAAAAGACGAGAAAAAGACAAAGACAAGACTACTCTGTGTTCAGGAGGGGCTTGCCGACTCCCCTCTGGAGGACAGCCTGCGCTCCGGGCCCGATACAGTCTCCCAAGGATACACTGGAGGCAGAATCTCCGCAGGTGCGCCTGGATGAAGTCCAGGTGCTCGTCCCTGTAATCGTGCTCCTTCTCCAAGATGCTCACTGCGTCACACTGCAGAGACAGAACCGAGAGGAACGTCAGCTCTCTGCTTCTCTGCGTGCTAGGACCAGAATAAGGAACTTCTTTAGAAACAAATTTCTAATGCAACGCCTCAAGACAGGTGTTAGAGAAGAGTGAAAGAACGAGAGGGTTCTCCTTCACCTGGGCCTCAGGTACACACAAAGTACAGACCCGAGAGGCCTGATCACCCACCCCATGTTCCCAGCATCAGATGAGGTCACCGCCGTGCACCGCACTTCACCTGCGGGGCACTGTACCTCGTCTATCTCAACAGAGTGTGAAACGAGAAGAACCTGTAGCTGGTTGCCTGGTGAAAACCAGGAATAAAGCAACTCTGAAATCCAAGATGTTTTTAGAGCTACTTCCCCCATCTCACATAAGAGACAGACTTAGCCGGGCAGTGGTGGCGCACGCCTGTAATCCCAGCACTCTGGGAGGCAGAGGCAGGTGGATTTCTGAGTTTGAGGCCAGCCTGGCCTACAGAGTGAGTTCCAGGACAGCCAGGGCTACACAGAGAAACTCTGTCTTGAAAAATCCAAAAAACAAAACAAAAACAAAAACAAAAGGCAGACTTTCTCTAAAATGAAGCTTAATTTCTATTTCTACTTCATTATTCTATTTCACCATCAGTCTGACCAGATGAACTGGAGCCGTAAGCAAACCACTTTCACTAGAGTTTGCCCATGCAGCCAATGGGGCTTTCTAAACTAAGTACTGTCAAGTCTGCAGCAGCATCAAATGATAGTATGTTCTACCCATCAGTGTACCTTAATGAATCCCGAATAAGCCCAATTCTCCCTTGAGAAGAAACTCCATCAATGTGTCTGAAACTTTCTTGTTCACTGAGCAGACCCAGCAAAGCTGGACAATCCCCTGGACGTACCTTTGTGCACACCACCAACACTGGGATCCCCAAGTTATGAGTCAGCACATTGTCACCCAGGGGGAGGGCAACACCGTCTTCATCTGTGCCTGAGGTCAGAGGCCCTCTTCTCTGTGGGGAACCCTGACAACCTTCTTCAGGCTCGATATAATCTTGAAAATCTTTCATAACTACAGAGGAAAAAGAAAAATTATACAGACACAAATAGAAACATACCTTAATCTTAGAAAATTAAGGGGATAAAAAGGTAATAAATATAAAACAAAACCATCCTATGCATGGCAGAGGTTGCAGCGTTAGGGTTTAGGGACCGTGATGCAAAACACCAGCTCTCCCGTCCACTGAGCTGTGAGTTGCAAGCGCAGTAGACCTTGGCACCTTCGGTGTCCTCTAGTTCCTAAACAGGCTTTCAATGCCCTGGTTTTAAAAAATAGTACTGTGGCTCAAACAGGAGACTTTCATGCGCTTGGCAAGCAGCCTAGCACAGAGCCCCAGCCCAAGTTCTTATCGTTCTTAAGCTTATATTAGTTCCCATTATAAAACCCAACAAAAATAACACAAAATGAAGTACACTACCACTAATAATCCTCCCTCCCCCACACTTTTCTTATGCATCCTACATTTATCACAGTGCCAGACAGCCACACCCTTCCTTCCTAGGTGATCACTGGAAATCACAGTAACACAACTTGTCAGGGTCTTCATTAGAAAAGCTACTAAATGCCTACACTCTGAATTCCACAGGAGCATGACACTTCCATTTAGGAAAAGCCAGCAAAGACCACGTGACTGGCAGTCACCACTTCCTCCTTGTCTCTACTCTCTGGGACTTTGTCTTCAGGGCACTTGCGTTACACACACAGTGCGCATGTCCAGTCTGTGCCTAACACAGCAGAAATGACACGCCTGCTTCTAGGTGCATATCTTGGTTATCTTGGTTAAAGGGTCGCTCAGGGGGCTGGAGCGACGGCTCCAAGGGCTGATCGGGCAGGACTGACTTCAGTTCCTAGCACCCACTCACAACCATCTGTAAACCCAGCTTCAGGTAATCCAGTGCCCTCATCTGGCCTCCATGAGCACTAGGCATGGATGTAGTATACACACATATGAGCAAGTACACTCATAAAACAACTTTTTACAAAAAGCAAAGGGGCTTTTAGATAGAGCAGCCACTGGCTGTAGTCAAGTCAGGTGAACACAAAAGGCCCGCAGACCAGAACCTGTCCGTGCGCACTTCAGGGTTAGGACAATGGGTGTTGTCATTTGTATTCGGAAAGGGTCTCACTAGATACCTGGAATTCACCAAGTAGACTAAGACTGGCCTTGACCTTGCAGCAATTACCATCCTCTCCCTCTGCCTCCCGAGTGTTAGGATTACAGCTGTGAGCTGCCTTACAAAGACCTTCACATGACAGGAAAAGGTAAACAAGCGCAGTTTGGACATGAAGAGTCCCCAAAAGATTCATGTGTTGAAGGTTCCCAGCTGGTGGTACTTTTGAGAGGTGACTAGATTAAGAAGGCATTAATTTTATCACTGGATTAATTCAGACATGAATTTGCAGCTGAATGAAAGATGCAAGTCATTAAGGGTGTGCCTGCGAGGGTCTCTGATGGCTCGCTCTCATTCTTCTCTCCCCCTTCCTCTTTCCCCTGACGTATGTACGTACGTACATACATACATACATGTGTGTGTGCGTGTATTCTTATGTAGCCTAGGCTAACCTCAAATTCACTATATAGCTGAGGATGACCTTAAACTTCTGATCTTCCTGCCTCTACCTCCCAGTGCTGGGATTACAAGCAGAGTTACCATGCCGGGTTTATATAAGACTCAACGCAGGGCTTCACGCATGCCCTCTATCCACTGACAAGCCCTCTCTTAACTGAGCTACACCCTAAGGCCCTCTTTTCTGTTCCCTATCTACTAACAAGTGAGCAATTTTTTTCCAAAGCAGCAGAGGGAGCCACCAGTGCCTGCAAACTCTGAAATCATAGCTAGTGTGTGTGTGTGTGTGTGTGTGTGTGTGTGTGTGTGTGTGTGTACACATATAAGTGCTTGAGTGTGGTGCCTTACTCAATTGCCCTTCACCTTCCTTTTAGACATAGGGTCTCTCACCGAACCTGGAATTCACCAATTTAGCATGACTGGCTGACCTCAGCAATCCCCCTGCCTCTTCCCCAGTGCTAGGATTATCACTGTGTGCTACCACACCTAGCTCTTACATGGGTAAGAGGACTAAACTCTGGTCCTCAGGCTTCATAGGCAGTAGTTTATAGACTAAGTCTTCTCAACACCTTTCCTTTGTTTCTTCAAGTATGCTCTTATAAAGACAGAGACTAAAACACATGCATAAACTCCATCGTCAACATAAAGAAATCTACCAAGGTCCTCTCCATTTTATGTTAGACATAGCCAGAATATCTGATGATGTTGTAGGAGCTTAAAGGAATTAAAGACAAAAAATAAAATAAAATAAACAAAAAAACAGTCAATAAAAAATGCAGCAGTTAACTGTCGGGGTGACATCTGATTGCCCAAGAACAAAGAAGGCATTTATCCAGGGCTTCCCCAGCATGGAGCAGGGCAGAGCCAGGAACAAGAGAGAGGTAAGCTAAGCTACAGCGGGAAGGGAGGGGTGGAGCAGCCAGATCACTTTTCCAGGAGCCCTCCAGGCCCGTGTTCTGTATACATCACACGTCTATAGAGAGTAACCTTACAAGTCCTGAGGGAAGCTAGTTCCTCTAAATCAGCGGTTCTCAACCTTCCTAATGCTGCAACTCTTTAAAACCGTTCCTCAGGTTGTGGTGACACCCAATTATTTTCTTTGCTACTTCATAATTGTAATTTTGCTGTAAATATCACAATGTAAATATTTGCTATACGACCCCGTGAAAGGGTTATTCAACCCCCAAAGGGGTCAAGAGCTACAGATTGATCTCTGTAAAGCCAGCCTACTCTATACAGTGAATTCCAGGTGAGCCAGAGCTACACACACCCTACATTAAAAAATAAGCAAATAAATAAATAAATAAATAAATAAATCACTTAGGAGACACACCCCTAGGTGTGCCTGTAAGGGTGTTTCCAGAATGGCTTATGGTTTATTCACACCATCCTAGAGTCTCTGAATCTAGACTAAATTTTTTTTTAAAAAAAAGGGGAAAACTTACAGAGTACTAGAATTCATTTCTGCTGACTGACTGAAGATGCACTGCGACCAACAGCAGCCCAGTGTTCCTGCCTCTGTGCTTTCCTCGCCATGATGGGCTGTATTCTCTTACACAGCCAAAACTAAACCAAACCAAGAAAAGGAAACCCAAACCTTCTTTACACTGTCTTTGTCACATTGTTGCAGCGACAAACACCACCTTCTGGCAGCTGTGGGTTGCTGTCCCCCTGCCAGCTCTGGGTCACAGCGGCTAATACAAAGCAGACAGGCTGAGATGAACAGACTGCAAGCGATGTGCACTTGTTGAGAACAATACTGAAGGCAGCTGGAGAGGTGCTCAGGAGTTAAGAACACATCCCGCTCCTGCAAAGGAGCGAGTTCACTGCCCAACACCTGCCTGTAACTCCAGCCCCAGGAGGCCCCGAGAGGTCTGCTAGCACCTGCATTTACATGCACACATACTGTGCCCCCATAATTAAAACTAAAATAAATCTTAATAAGAAAATACTAGAGAGTCTAATTAATCTGAAACCAGCAGTCCTCTGAGCAAGCATCTGAAGAACTAACTACTCCCCTAAAGTAAGCTAAACCAGCATAAACACAAGCACTTCTTCAACACCAAGCACGAAGGCACCGCTGCCATTCCAAAGGCCGAGGACCAGGGACAGTGAAAGCGGAGATGCTCCATCCGTCAGCAGACTTGGGTCAGCAATTGCTAGATGCCCTGCCCTCTTCTCCCTAACCCAACACAGAATTAAGACACTTTCTAGACTAGCAAGGGGGGGTGAGGTGGGGTTGTTGCAACTAAAAGTGCTCCTGTGAAACACCGAGTTCAACCCATAGTGCCTGTAGCGGGAGGAGAAAACCTTCTCAAAGTCATGTTCATGTTGCACATGTGTGTGCAAGTGCACACACACTCTTCAAAAGCCAAAAAGATTCTACTCTCAACCTCTTTAAAGAGAACAGGCAGGTGTACCTCAGCAGTGCCTGCCTCCTGTTCCCCATGTTGCTGCTGGGAACACAGGACATTTTGCTAAAGTTCTAGTAGTCAAAGGGAAAAGAACCACACCCCAAAATGACAAAGAAGTGAGTCCAGGGAGCCAGGGCTCTCTTGCTGTCTTCCCAGGGCTGCGCCCTACCCACAAATTGCCTGCCTCTAGATTTCCTTTCCATGACAAATAAACCTCAGTCTTATTTAAGCCATTTTCCCCTCCAGTTTTCTGTCATATGTCACTGAATCTAATCATCAGTGACATAGACGCCAATGACTAAGACCATTAAATTCAGTGTCTCCTCCTCCGAGCTCCCCAAGAATAGGTATCCTGACTGCTGTATCCTCAGAGCACCCAGTACAACAGCCAGCACCTAACACATTCCTTATCTGAGAAAGAGTGGTACCCTTGGCCGATGTGGCTTTTTCTATTTTAATAAGCCTTTGTAAGATTGTCAGACCCGCCGGCGGTGGTGGTGCGTGCCTATAATCCCAGCACTCTGGGAGGCAGAGGCAGGAGGATTTCTGAGTTCGAGGCCAGCCTGGTCTACAGAGTGAGTTCCAGGACAGCCAGGGCTACGCAGAGAAACCCTGTCTCAAAAAAACCAAATCCTTGCCGGGCGGTGGTGGCGCACGCCTGTAATCCCAGCACTCTGGGAGGTAGAGACAGGTGGATTTCTGAGTTCGAGGCCAGCCTGGTCTACAGAGTGAGTTCCAGGAGAGGCAGTGCTACACAGAGAAACCCTGTCTGGGGGGGCGGGGGGGGGGGGCAAGATTGTCAGACCCAAAAAAACTTGAGTTCCCAAAACTGAAGTCTGCGGCACTTTAGCTCACCAGTCTGGGTGTGTGAAGCTGTGCACAGTGGTCTAGGAACAGCTTTTCAGCTTCAGAACTATTCTGCTGAGCTGTCTTTAGCATCTCCGTTTTCAAAAGAAAAAGAGGCATTATCTAAAAAGGTCAGTGGCTGAAGAGTGGTGAGATGAAGGCCCGGCAGTCCTGACCCCCCATGTGGACCAGCCAGGAGGCACACACCACACACGGCCAAGGGAAGAGTCAGGTGCTAAGCTCTGGCTGAGCTGATGACAGACAGGGGCAAGATGAAGTATGCGACAGGAGACACACAGTAGTAAAGCCAAGTTGAGAAGCGCCATCAAACTTTCCTGACAGCTCATGTGCAGGTACTGTGTGCCATGCTCCAGAGCCCTCAGCAATTCACCAACGGGGTGATGTCATGCACCGGCACCGAGCCAGGGCAGCCAAGCTCACGCTGGCCAAGACGCTGCGGCTGCCAGTTCCGCTCCCTGCCCCTCCCATTTCCCTGGCACGGGGACAGAAGCTGATGTAACTGCACAGAAGCAAAGGAAGGAAAAACAAGCTTCTGAACCACAGTTGAAAACTCACCAACTTCCCTTAATTTGTATGTTCTTTGTTCTCAGAAGACCTTTAAACCTAAAATAACTTATTGTATTTTAATGACCCCTCTCACAGAAAACAATCTTGCTATTCCTGAATGCAATCATATTTGCTAGATTCCAAAAGAAACTAGTCAGAAGTGAAAGATTCTCTTCTTTGGGGTTTTTGTTAAACCTATCAAAAAGAGGAGGCACGGGATCTCCATGGGATTCCAGGGACATAGGCTTGGGGTTGGAGGAACAATGTCCTCAAAGAATCTGTCCCTAGCTGATGGCATTACTACTGAGGTACGACCCAAGGGAAACACACTAAGCTCTCAGTAGGTTTCTACGCATGTGCTCCCGGCTCAATGGTTATTGGAAGGAGACCTACCAAGGGAAAGAAGCCCTGCAGGAAGATCTTTGAAGGCTATCCTTTCCCCTTCTTTGCCTTCCTTCTTCCTGCAATAATGGATGGCCTCATCACAGGTCTAGAAATAGTCAAGTGACCATGGACTGAGACCTCTGAAACCATAAGCCAAAATGAAGCAAACCTTTCTACTGATATACAAACTCCACCGGCCTCTGCCTCCACTGTACTGGGACTGAAGGCACACACCAGCACATCAGATCAAAGCATTCTTTTTTATTATTTACTTTTTCTCCTTACCGACTTGTATTTGTGTGTGTGCACTTGCGTGCCTGACTGTATGTACACTGTATGCATGCTGACTGGATCCTCCGGAAATGGGAGTCACAGGCAGTTGTGAGCTGACTAGGAACTGGACCCGGGTTCTCTGCGAGAGCAGCAAGCACTCCTGATTCCTCCCAACTATTATTGATAACCAAATTTCAATAACTGAAACAAGTTATTTCAAAACAAAAGCAAATTCTATCCCCAGTAAACCCCCTTGCCTGAGAAGGAAGAAGGTGGTCTCAATAATCAAGAAGACTAGTGAGTTTTACTCACATTTCCGTTCCAGATCCCTCATTTCCTCTGGTGGAATCTTCATCTTGTCAATGTGCTCCTGTAAAACACTAGCCCACTTCTGCAGAGACTCCATTATAGTCCAAGGTCGAGACATGTCTGCAACAAAAATGACCAAGGTCTCCCGCAAAGACTCAGCTGAAACTGCAAATTTCAGCAGACCTTTGTGGTAGAGGTCTCCATCTAAAATCCATACATTGCAGCGCGTGTGATCTGGGGAGAGAGAAATGAAGCTACATTATTGCCCAACAGTGACTATCTGCACAGCTATGAGAACTGCAGCATTAGGAAGGGAATGAATTCACACAGAAAGTGCAGCCCAGCAGGGCCAAATACCAGTAGCCTAGAACAGAAGAACCTGCCTAAGCTTTTAAAAGTTTAGATAACCACATATAGGACAACTCTCTAACTAAGGTTTCAACAGACTCTAAGGAGCAGTGAGAATAATTAGCTGTTGATAACAACCAAAGGACACAAACGTTTATTGATGAACTGTCCCCTCAGTCTAAATGATCCACTGTCCTAAGATACCAGTTATCTGTGAGCTGGTGAGCATGCTGAGTGAACAAACCCTTCTGTGTGTGTCACACTAAGCGACTACAGTTGTTCGCAGGATAATCAGCTATACATTCCAAGCATCTTTACCTTTTAGATATACTTATAGAAATACTTACAAATAAAATGGTATTAATGTCTGACAATGGCTTGAGAATAATCCAAGTGGACTAAGGGAGATCTTAAGTTACAGCTGAAACAAAATATACCAAAAACTGGGGACTGTAATAATTCACATGTGGAAGAAAATTCTCTAAATGAATAGGATATTTTTAGAATATTTCAAACATATTCCTTAATTATCTTTTCTATAAAAGTACTTGGTAGAGGGAACTAACATCAAAACATCATTTCATTAACTTTCTTTTCCAACATAAGACTTTTAAAATCTACCTATCTTTAGCTTCCTTGAATAACCAATTATTAATATCTATAAAATGCATGTTATTGCGTTTGAACATAAAGTTATCTACATCTAGCTGTACTTCAACCTCTAAATTATTTTAAAAATTTAAAATTTATTTTTATTATTTTTAATTATGTGTGTGCCTACCTATGTGAACCACTATGAGCCACCAGATATGGTGCTAGGATGAGTCCTCTGAGGAGTAGCAAGTGAACCATCTCTTCAGCTCCTAAAGTTTTTTATACCATTTATTTGTGTGTAGGGACAGGTGAAGGTTCCCCAGTGATGTTGGAGGACAACCCGTGAAGTCAATTTTTTCCTTTCATCATGTGGGTCTCAGGGATCAAACTCAGGCTCTCTTGGCAGCCAATGACTTGACCTCACTGGTCCCAAACCCGTAAGCATATTCTAGTGTTTTCAGTCTGGGTCTGTGACTCAACTCCAAACATACTTTGTATTGTAAATCTGAGGTTTATACGCCTACCCATCAGCAAGCACAGTTTCTTCAGCTTTTCTGTCCAATGTCAACTATATATGACTCCCCCAGTGTGTGGGGTCACAAATACTCTGTAGGAGACAGAGTATCTGACCAAGAGGCAGTGGTTCTTTGACTATAATATCCTACCACAACCCAGATACAACAGAGATGACCTTCTTTAGCATGTGATTTTCTGTGAAATGTGTACTTACAACCTAGCTATACCCCACAATTAAAGAGACTAGGGCTCCAAGCTGTATAATTAACCTCAGATAAGGGCAACTCTTCCATCAAACAAGGATTTTCATAAATAAGCAGCCGACAGAGAAAGTCCTATAAATACAGGAAGGAAAAGCTTTCATAGGAACCTGACCTTGATGTTAGTATAACCTTCAACTCAAAGACATGTAACTGCAGTTACTGGGACGCTCTGTCCTGAAATGTGCCTTAGTCTGGAACCACCAGAGGATAAAGGGGCTCTGTCTGCCCTTTCACAAAGGCAGGAAGGCTTTCACCATGTCCCTAGCGCTCCTCTCACACCCCCACACTCTGTCCACCTGCAAAATGTACCAGCACCCTCTTCCTCACAGGAGGAAATGGAAGTGTGGTTGAGTTAGTAACCAGAAGCCACATTACTGCTAAACGCAGGTGTGGCATTCTGAACTGGTTCTGTCTGGCTCTCAACCAAGGTCTTCCCACGGAAAAAAACGTGGTAGCCTGCAAAGGCAGGAAGCAAAAGATGCAAACTTGTGAGGTCCTCTAGGCTTGATTTAGTGGCTTCAGGTACACAAGCAGACTCCAATGGGTCTCAGGTACACAAGTAGACTCCAATGGGCCTCAGGTACACAAGCAGACTCCAATGGGTCTCAGGTACACAAGCAGACTCCAATGGGTCTCAGGTACACAAGCAGACTCCAATGGGCCTCAGGTACACAAGCAGACTCCAATGGGCCTCAGGTACACAAGCAGACTCCAATGGGTCTCAGGTACACAAGCAGACTCCAATGGGCCTCAGGTACACAAGCAGACTCCAATGGGCCTCAGGTACACAAGCAGACTCCAATGGGCCTCAGGTACACAAGCAGACTCCAATGGGTCTAGACAAGACACTCGATGCTTATTCTTCTGACAGAGGCCTTGACACCAGGCCGACATTCTGTCTTCTTTTCAGGACCATTAAGGAATGTTCAACAAGACAAAGTCAAAGCAGCAGGGATAAAATCCCTGGAGACCTCAATTAGCACAGGAGGAGGTGCCCAAGCTCTAGGAAGAGCCTCTATGTCCTCCACTACACGGCTCCTAGAGAGCAGAGCTTAAGTGCCACAGCGGCTTTTAGTTTATCTTCTTCAATTTTACAATAAAGAAGTAGGAGAATGTGTTATAAAAATACCCTAACATCACCTATATTTAAATGGACAAAAGCAAACAGAAAAAAATGAAAATTAACCAATACACTTCATCTCGAGACTATAAACTTTCTCACAGGAAAAAAAGAGCCAGGCACCAATAACCATTCTACAGTCATGGAAACTGGTGAACATATAAAACCTGAAAAACTATAAAGGAGTCACTACAGAGTAATATCTCTGAGCGTTCAGGGCCAGCCTGGTCTTTGTAGTGAGTTCCAGGCCAGCCAGGGCCCCAAGAGACCCTGTTTCAAAAAAACCAAAACAAAAAACAAACAGAAACAGTGACTGAAGTCTTGCAAATGACATACATTTCACCCACCATCTTTGGGTGGACCAGAATGCAGAGTGCCTGGACATGTGGGAGTCAGAGCCCTACATGTTACCTTCTGAAGGAGTGACAGTCACTCACCGTCGCGGTCCTCATCATGAACGCTGAGGTAAAGATACTCCAAGCCTCTTCCTTTTTTGCCGTGCTCTGCTCCTTGGAGTTTGGTCATGAGAGTTGTTTTACCAGAACCATCTTCACCTACAAATGACATTTGCAAGAAGACAAAAGTGTACTGTGTATTGCTTTATGCAAAGACAGCTGGTCATAACATCAACACAATAAGAAACAACCAGGAATCTTAAGCAAGCCTGCTAAGGTCTCCCCACTCTCACGAACAAAGGAGACCTGCTTTTAAGAGTGACTGGCACAGACAGCCAACGCAAGAGCTCAAATCACCTTCTGCTGCAATTTACCTCACAAGGGAAGAATATGCTCTGCCTGCATTTTCTAAGACAAACATACAGAGAGGTCAAAGTCAGAGATGGGGCTAATTTCTCACAAAATAAATCTTTGCCACAGTAAAAGTGAGAACTCTTCAAAACACAAAAAACCCCAAGTCTAGGAACACTGAAATAAAAATCTGGTTCTGCCTCAAGTCATGCTGCTTATGTTATTTACACACATTTCATTTGTAATCAACTTCACAAACATCCTAAAGGCTTGGAAACAGGTGTGGGGAGGGAGGTGATTACTGACCTAAGCCAAGTTCCTAAGTACAGTCTCAGCAGCAACTGCTTTCTCATCTCCCCAGGACTATCCATAGCCAACACCCTCCTCTAGACAAGAACGAGAACCATTCCCAAACATCCCTGGGCATCCTGGGATTCAATACTATGGAGTTCAAGAACATAAGACCTGGAAGGCAGTCCACCAAGGTCCTCTCTCCTCTGCAAAGCTCACCTCCATGCTGGCCACAATCCACCAGGACAAGGAAGAGTGCTTATCAGCCTGACCTCAGCTCCTGCTCATTCTGATCTAGCTGGCCCAGCGATGCCTGAATTAATTCCCTAAAGCACATATCTGGCTATAACCTACTGCAGGGGCCATCACTTAGATGTGAGAAACACACAGACATCACCTTATCTTCCATAAGGCTCAGGGAAGGATAGAGGAAGACAGTCTGAAAATCAGGAGTCTCCAGGAAAGAAGATTAGTCCTTCAGACTTTCATAATCTAACCTCATCTTATCCCCTATTGCAAAAAAGCTTCTAACAGTGTCCAAATGTGTCACCCTGTTATCTTGTACCTAAGCGATTACCCTTCAAATCACCTGATTGATTCCACAAGTTCTCTCTCAACACATCAAGCAGTGTGATGCGCCCACAACAGTCTGCTCTGACAGGAAAGATGCGATGCAACCACGCACACATCTGCCTCTGCTCCACTGGGATTCTCAGTAAGATTGTCTGCACTGTCCCACTGCTCAGCCCTGAGCTCCCACTCCACAAACAGCGTTGCAGGTGAATGCTTATAATCCCTTTCATTTGCGTGAGATAACTGAAGCCAGAGACCTTAAATGGCTGACTGGGCAACCTAGCAGTGAGGGCAGGATTAATGCAAGAAAGTTCCTGGGGCTGACTCCCAAGCTCTGCTGCCTGCTCTTGAGGACTTAAGAAAGGCTTCATACATTGCCTCAGTACCCAGTCCAGGTCACCTAGTTCCCTCATCTTCTCCATTCAGTCGGCACATCTCAACTTGGTAAGCACAAGGCTAACGGATGAACCGAGTCAAAGCTGAAGAAGGGTCAGCCAAATGCCTGACGGAATGTGCCACAAGCCCACACATCACTGGACTCCAAACGGAGCTGCATTCTGGGAGGTCAGTAGAGGTGTGGATTTGGAGATTCTCTCTCCGGCTACCCTGCTAGAGTGCGGCGTGCCCTCCCAGGCAGGCAAGCCACAAGCAGGCGGTAAGGGTGGAGAAGCCTGGAACCTGTAGGAGGGGCGCCGCCGGACCCACCCCTGCGCCCTAGGGCAGTACCCCGCTGCTCACCGAACACCAGAATGTTCTTGCCGGACGGCAGCTTGGACCTGGCACGGGTGGACACTTCGCTCAAGATCGAAGACCTGTGGCGACAACGACAAGAGTGGTCAGCGCGGGACCGCCTTGGACCGCTCGCTCGGCCCACGAATGCCCGTCAATGTCTGCCCACGGTCCTGCCCGCTCCGGCCCGCTTCCGCTCCGGCCGCGCCATCTGCGGCTCTACACGCTCCTCACCATAGACTCTGGCCTTCCTCCTCTTCACTGGTCAGGTCGCCGGCGGCCGCCACTGCGGGCCCGTTGGGACCCAGCAGCAGCTTCTTCTCCACCCCCACCGGCGCCATCTTGCCAACTGCAGCCACAAAGAGGGCCCTCCCCCGGGCCCGCCGAGGACCCGCAAGGACCCCGGCCGGGCCGTGCTGCCCTCCTGCAACGCCGCAGAAGCTTCGTTATCCAGCGCGTCCCGACGGGCCGCCGGTGTCCGCGAGCGTCTCGGGGTCGCGGGGTCGGCGCAGCTAGGGACGTTGCTGGGTCAGGCAGCCAGCCGGACAGCCTTACGCGGGAGGTGGAGCCGCACAGACCGAGAGCGCGCTGGCGACCCCTGCAGGGCAGCCCCCGGTGCGGCAAGACCAAGCTTTGGAATGAACTCAAGCTGACAACCTTACTTAGAAGCGATCTCATTGAATCTTGCTTGATTCTTAATAAGTGAGGCGAGGAAACTACAGCTCAGAAGTTTAAAAGACAATGGGCTGGGATGTAGTTAAGCATGAAGGAAGATCCACAAAAAAATGACTGGACATAGATTTGCCTGCCTGTCATACCAGCAATGGGAAGCTGGGGGGAGGGAGGGGCGGGGATCAGAAGTTCAAGGTCTTAGACTACTTGACAAATTTAAGTTGAGCATGAGCTATGTGAGACCCTGCTTCAAAAAGCTTAACTTAAACATGGTTGGACATAGCCGGGCAGTGGTGGCGCATGACTGTAGTGTAATCCCAGCACTCTGGGAGGCAGAGGCAGGCGAATTTCTGAGTTCGAGGCCAGCCTAGTCTACAGAGTGAGTTCCAGGACAGCCAGGACTATAAAGAGAAACCCGGTCTCGAAAAAACCAAATCCAAATATATATATATTGGACGTGGTGTCACACGCCTTTAATCCCAGCATTCTGAGGCAGAGGCAGGAGGATCTCTATAAATTTGAAGCCATTCTGGTCTACATAGCAAGTTCTAGGGTAGCCAGGGCTACATAATGAGACCCCTGTGTGCTGGCTAGTGTGTCTGAGTCATGGGAGAAGAAGGAGCCTTAATTGAGGAGATGCCTCCATGGAATCCAGCATTTTCTCAGTGATTAGTGGGAGAGGGTGCCATGCCTGGGCTGGCTAAGCAAGCCAGTAAGCAGGACCCCCTCAGTGGCCTCTGCATCAGTTCCTGCCCCCAGGTTTTAGCTCTCTTGAGATCCTGTCCTGACTTCTTCCAATAATGGATTATGATCTGGAAGTGTAAGCTGAAATAAGCTCTTTCCTTCCCAACTTGTTTTTTTTTTTGGTCATAGTATTTCATAACAGCAATAACCCTAAGATGCCCTGTCTCAAAACAGCCCCAAGACCCAGTTCTATCCTGCCACCTCCAATCATTATTTTTTTAAATATTTATTTATTTTATGTATATGAGCACACTGTAGCTGTACTGATGGTTGTGAGCTATCATGTGGTTGCTGGGAATTGAATTCAGGACCTCTGCTCAGTCCAGCCCAAAGATTTATTATATCTAAGTACACTGTAGCTGTCTTGAGACACTCCAGAAGAGAGCATCAGATCTCATTACAGATGGTTGTGAGCCACCGTGTGGTTGCTGGGATTTGAACTCAGGACCTTCAGGAGAGCAGTCAGTGCTCTTAACCAGAGCCATCTCTCCAGCCCCTACTCTTTTTAGTTCTTGCTTTTATTGTGTATAGATGCTTTGTCTGCATGTATATCTGTCTACTATGTGTATGCAATGGCTGTGGAGTGCAGAAGTATGTAACCTCTTGTAAGTGGAATTACAGATGGTTGTGAGCCACCCTGTGGGTACTGGGAATTGAACCCAGGTCCTTTGGAAGAGTATTAGTCCTCTTAACCACTGAGCCATCTCTCAAGCTCATTATTCTTAAACTATTATATAATAATGAACTTGGCTTAATTTTCAGGATGCTCATTGAAAGTTGGTCACAAATCTTCAGAATGCTGTTTTTTCGTCTCTTCCTTTTCTAGACTTTAACTGAGAATTCTTACCTCCACAGTTAACAATACTTTTGGATTTGCTTTACCAATTTTGTTGTTGTTGTTTGACACAGGGTTTCTCTGTGTAGCCCTTGCTATCCTGGAACTCACTTTGTAGGCAAGGCTGGCCTTGAACTCAGAGATCTGCTTGCCTTTGCCTCTGGAGTACTGGGAGTGCCACCACTGTCCTGCAAGGTTTTTGTTTTCTGGGTTTTTTAAATGCTATTTTTGAGACAGTCAATATTTCACATCAGAACCAGCAACTGTAACTGCTTTTCTTCAGTGCAGAAGGGAGTGGGGAGACTGGATGTAAAGGGGTAGAAGTAATGGAGAAAAGAAAGACAGGCTTGTGCTTATCAGGGGTAACTAGGCATGGTCTCTACCTAAGAACTCTTGCTGTTCTCGACAGAAGTAGAGTAACTTTATGAGGTGTTGATAAATACCATAAGCAAACGTGATATGGCAGGAGGTGCAATCACCTAAGTAGGTTTCAGTTGAAAAGGACAGTGTTTCTGGCTCAGCCCAAAATTAGCAGCATAAATTACAGGATCCGACAATGGGCATGTGGTTTATCAACCTGAATGTGAATTGGAAAAAGAAAGCTGGAAATGAAGAGCAGGCAATATTGGAAGTCATCAAAGGATAAGCAGTATATGAGTCTTCACAGGATACTAGAGTTGAAAACTCAGCCAGTGAGCTAAATCACCACCAGGACCACCAGCCCAGGGATGGCTGGGCCCTTTCCCATTGATCACTAATTGAGAAAATACCTTACATCTGGATCTCATGGAGGAATTTCCTCAAGTGAGGTTTCTTCCCCTCTGATGATTCTAGTTGACACACAAATTCTCTAATGTGACCAGTTCCAAAAGGAGAAGACAGACAGCAGCAGATGTAAATGCATATTGTAGCTTTCTTTTCTTGCAGGACTCTCAGTGGGGAGGATGGTGCAGACATTGGGAATGCAAATCTCAACAGAGAATCTGACAATTCATAACAAAAGAAGGTAAAAATAAAGGCTGGCTGATGGCACTGAAGCTTGTTAAAGACCAACCGCCCAGTGTGGTGGCACATGTCTATAGCCCTAGCAGTGGGCAGATCAAGAGAGGAAGAGTTTGAATTCAAGGCCGGTCTGGTCAGCATGAGACCATGTCTGAAAAACAAAGAAGAGGCTGGCCTGAGGTGGACAGAAGGGCTACCAGAGATGCTAGAGCTGCCACAGCCAATTCAGTTACCTTCTGTGACTTAGGAAAGTGCAGCAGCACAGAAATAGCAGTGTTTCTAAAAATACTGGATGACAAACAGCACAGACTAAATCTAACTAAATCAGAAATTTAACAGGAGCTCTTAAAGTCCTATAGTAGGGATTAACAATGAGACCATACCATGGGCTGGAGACTCACTTGACAGAGTGTGGTACACAGTTGTTTCTTGCATCTCATAAACTGGGTGTGGTGGTAGAAACCTGTAATCCCAACACCTGTGACGCTAAGGGAGGAAGATAATAGTTCAAAACCAGCCTGGGTTACATAGTGAGAGACTGTCTCAAAAACAAACTAAGGCTGGTGCTGTGACTCAGTGGTGACTAGCAAACACAGTGTTCTAGGGCCAAGCCCCAGATCTGTGTATGTATACCATACACATAATAAATCAGTAAGTAAAACCAGACGTCATTCTAAGCTATATGCTGAGTGCAAGGTCAGCCTGGGTTACATAAGATGGTATTACAAACAAACCCAACAGGATAGGATTTATTTCAAAATTACCCCAATTCTAATGTAAAACGTTTTAACTATATTAAGTATAATTGGAAAGTTGGTCCCAGAGAATGTCAAAAAACATCAAAATTAGGTTCATAAAAGTGCATGTAGCAGAGAACTTGAGTCCCTTCTCAGGCCATACATTACGAACAGACAATAATAGATCCAGCAGTGACTACACTCACCAGAGGATATGACCCTGTTTTGCCAAAGCATGAAGCAGCTGAGGCTCATTAGCATAAAGGGGAAAGACAGAAGAGCAGGAGGGAGAAGTGGGAGATGTGGTCAACCGCCTAAAGCAAAGGGCCAGAAAGATGGCGTGGTGAGCAAAGGCACCAGGATGCTTACTGGTCACGCGTGCCCTGTGGCACTCCTGTGCCCATATACATAATAAATCAACACAGTGCAATGAATAAGTAAAGCAGTAAACATAGTAGAGAGAGAAGAATCGGATCACAGAATGAGTTGAGTGCTAATACAACTTCATAATGAACCTTCAGAAGGGGAGCCATGGCAAGGCTGTGGTGACAAGCGAGCGAGGGAGTGAGCACCTTGAACCCCAGCACTAGGGATGCAGAGGTGGACCAATCTTTGTGAGTTCATGACCACCCTGGTCTATGGAGCAAGTTTCAGAACAGCCAAAGCTACACAGAGAAACCGTCTAGAAGGAAGAAAAGAGGAGGAATCATTTCAATTAACAAAATGCCAACCATTTATTTGTTGGGTGAAAGCCTTAACTGAACAGCTTGAGAAACCTTTTTCAGTTCTAAGGTAGACTTTGACACTAGACAAAAAAACTGAGATGCAATGTCTCCTACAGTATTTGTGGCAATATAATGTCAAGTGATGTTTAAAGGCTGGTCTTTTTTCTTCTGATCTATGGCCTTTGACCTTAAGGAAAAGAAAAAAACATACTATATTTGGCCTAATGGAGGGATTCTAATTTCCACACTGAAAATGTACTTGCTTTATAAATTATTGTACTGTTTTGAAGAGTTTATATCACAAAAATCATTTAACTTAAACTATTTCTGTTTCGTCATTCCCTGTCTCACAAGAGTTAGGGAGAATTTTTAACATATTGTATTTTCTAAAAAATCTATTTTAAGCTGGGGGGGGGGGGTGGCGGCACATGCTTTTAATCCCAGCGCTTGGGAGGCAGAGGCAGGTGGATTTCTGAGTTCGAGGACAGACTGGTCTACAGAGTCTTCCAGGATAGCCAGGGCTACACAGAGAAACCCTGTCTTGGAGAAAAAAAAAAAAGAAATCTATTTTAAGAGTCCAAAGGACTGAATCTCTTCAGTCACAGGGTTGTACAGTCGGGGCCTTTGATCAGCTTGTGGTATTTGTGAGCAAGGTCTACAGCCCTCCGTCCTTTCTGAAAGGGGAAAGACCACAAAATTGAATTCCAGTGATTTCCCATTTTTTTAACTCCATGGAAAAGATACTTTACTTCTTCTTTGGTAAAGTTTTTACGAGTTCTTCTTTTTTCTGTAATGAATGAATTATAGGATATATTAATACTTTCTGAAATAAGAAATCTTAAGACTCAAATAAATGTGTAACTTATTCTAGGGTTATAAACCACAGAATGAGACAGTTTGATGCCAGGACTTTATCAAATAGAAATTTACTTCCATTTAAAAGACTATTGTTAGGTGGTACTACTGTGACTGTTTTAATATTATAACTTAGTCCACTGAAAATAATATCCACACATATCAATCAAAAAGTAAGTTTATAAACACTAGATTTTGATGCAGCACTGCTGTGGGGACCACGGCTTACTGATCTTACAGATACAGTCTTCTCAAACTCTCCAAAACTTCACAGAGAAGAAAACCAACATGTTATTTTGAATACCAGTTTTCATTGCTTTTAAGAATAAGAGTTTTCTGTCATTCACTAAAAAAAAAACCACACATATTATCTGTAAGGCTGCTCAGCTTATCAAAATGTAAAAACAAAACAGGTCACATAATGGTAAAAGAAGTTTGTAGGTTTTCTCCTTTTTGTTTTTTGAGACAGGCTTTTCCTATGCAGCCTGGGTTTGCCTTGAACTCACTATGTAGTCCACGATGGCCTGGAACTGGGGATCTTCTTTCCTTAGCCTCTGGAATGCTGGTATTTAAGGCATGTGCTTCCAAATCTGGAAGGTTTTCACTATCTGGTTTTTGATGAACAATTTCTATAATGGAAAGAATACACCACTGGTAAATAGTTATTTCAATTATCTTCTGATGATTATTACTAGGAAAGAGTTTTATTATTACTGTCTATATGCGCTATATCTGGACATACCCATGCCATAGGCATGCATGTTGAGGTTGAGACAACCTTGAAGAGTCAGTGTTTTTTCTTCAGGTAAATATGGGCTCTGAGGATCAAACCCAGGCAATGAGGCTTAGCTGCAAGTGCTTCTGCTGCTGGTCTAGTTCTCCAGGCCCAGGAGATAGGTTCCTCCAGGTCTGTGTTCATGAATGACTTGTATGGCATTGTAGGCGGATGCAGAGAGAAGTGCGCTTGCATTTCTGCTTGAGACTGCTACTTACTTTAGGAGGATGGATGTAGAAGGAATTGTTCTATAAAATTTCACCATTACAAGACAAGACTGCTAGCTATCTGTCCACCCCAGTAAGGTAAGTGTGAATGTGAACAAAGAGAATACCTTCCCAGTAGGAGCTGAGAAGTCGGTGTTATTATTTAGTAGTTAGTATTTAAAATGCAAACTCTCCCAAAAAGGGAGAGGCTTCTGAGTAGCTGAGTTAGCACAGTATTCCCCAGGCTCAGAATAGTATCTCAAAGATAGTAGGCAACCATCAATATTTATTAAGGGAGGTTATTATTGATAAAACCATCTCAAAATCTGTGTATGAAATTACTCCTTATTTGGGGAATGCTGGAAAATTGTGACTATTCAAGTTTCTTTGAAACTTCAGCTGATAAATGTAATCTTCTTGTAATCAGAACTGGGTAGGCTATAACTTTTAGAAGGCAGAGGCCATAAACTTGTTATTAAAGCCCCGCATTTTCACTAAGGCTGCCATTTCCCTGACTTACAAATTCTACAGTAGAGGACTGAGTAGCTTTGAGGAAGACTCTGAACTTCAAGACTTCACTCCATGGCCTTTTGAGTGTAATTTTAAAACATTTTGTTATTATTATATCATCATTTTATTACCATTATGTTTTCAGAAAGTCTCCTTGTGTTGCTCACCCTTGCCCCAAGCTGGTGAGTCTTATGCCACAGCTTCCCTAGTGCTGGGGTTAGAGGCATGAGTCACACCACCCAGCTCAGCGCTATTCTTATTCTATGTGTTGCAGAAGAAAATGAGCAACAAGGCTCGATTTAAAAAATATTAAGGATAAATTTATACTTCCTCAAAACACTCTTGCAAACTCTAACAGAGCAGGCCAAATTATCAACTGCTTATTTTTAGTTAACTAAGTCTAACCTATAAAAATTAGTATTTGGTATTTAAGCTGAATGTCATTTAATAGTATTTAGGATCATCCTGTATAATTAGTGCATAACCATAATTATGCCCATTTTTATGAGGCTCATTGATTATTTTCAATGTAAATTAATTATAGACTAATTTTTAGTTGTTATATATTTGTTTGAAGACACATTGCTAGGAAAAAATCTATTAATTTTCTGTCAGGTCCTTGCCAAGAACAAATTTCTTTCTCTTTTGGTTAATACTAAGTTTCTCTGTATGATAGCCCTGGCTGTCCTGAAACTCACTTTGTAGACCAGGCTGGCCTTGAACTCACAGAGATCTGCCTGCCTCTGCCTCCCAAGTGCTGAGGTGTAAGGCATGCGCCACCATGCCTAGATTAAGAACAAAATTTCTAAGTGCAACACATTTGTATGGGACAAAATTCCCAATTTGTAACAGATACTACAGCAATAATACTTGGAAATGTTACTTGGAAAAATATGTGTTTCATGTCAGCAATAGTGCTCCATAACTGTTATCCCAGAACTTGGGAGACTGAGGTATGCAATATTTAAAAGAGTGGCATTGTACTTAATTTTAATTTACATAAATAATTTTTTGTTCATTTTATGTATGTATTATGTATGTATGTATGTATGTATTTACTTACTTACTTACTTACTTTGAGATAGGATCTTGCTATGTGCCCTGGCTAGCTTGGAACTTGCTATGTAGACCATGCTGGTCTTGAACTTCATGCCTTTGCCTCCTTGGGAACTGGGATTATGGGCACACAGCACCACCCCTGGTTCTACATGCAGAATGTTTTAAAAAGACTTATCTGTATATATATTTGTGCAAGCATATGTATATGTGTGAG
Organism: Apodemus sylvaticus; assembly: GCF_947179515.1. NCBI lineage: Eukaryota > Metazoa > Chordata > Mammalia > Rodentia > Muridae > Apodemus > Apodemus sylvaticus. Next base: position 25,224,492 of record NC_067492.1, on the reverse strand, counting down.
CCTACGTAAGTTTTTCTGCATCAAATGAGTGCAGGTGCCTTCTGAGGCAGAGGACATCACATTCCCCAGAACTTGAGTTACAGGTGGTCATGAGCTATCTCACATGTCTGCTGGGAAACCTAGGTCCTTTGCAAGAGCAGTAAGCACTCTCATCTGTTGAGCTACTTCTCCAACTCCATGAAGAGCTCTTCATGTAGAAAAAGACTCAAGATCTATAAAGTAAATTTTAAGTAGCTTTCCAGGTTTGACAGTGAAAGTAACCAAAAACAGTCAAGTAAGAGAAAAATGCTTGCTAGATATACCGAGTCTAAAACTCTGTTGTTATTCTGTAATAAACAACAGAATAGTTCCTCTAATATTACCAATTTCCAGATGATGATAACAAGTAATGGACCCCACTGCCATATTCTTAATCTGAAGGTATTAGCTTACTAGACAAGAAGAATATAATAATGCTCTTGAAATCTCTTTGATAAACTGGATCTGATGTACAGAGTTAGTTCCAGAACAGCCAAGGGAACAGAGAGAAACAAAAAAAAAACATTTCTAAAAACTAACTTATTAAAATTTCTGTTTTTAAACAGGAAATTAAGATGTATTCCATTTGACTCTTCAACTTTTGTAATTTAAAATACTATAGTTATATCAATAGAAAGAAGCCTTCTGTAAAGTCTGAGGTACTTGTACATAGAATACCTTGGCTTGAAACTTGAACCAGAAGATATAGTATTTCTAGATGTCTTGCATTTGAATCAAAGTTCAAACCAGCTGATTTTACCAGCTGGTTAACATAATTAAGGGAAATAACAGCTATAAAACAACATACATATAGCAGATATTTAATAAATGTCAGGGAGGGAGGGAAAGAGGGAGAGAGAGAGGGAGGGAGAGAGAGAGAGAGCGCACGCTAGCTCAGCTGTTAAAAGCACCAGAGGATTAGGGTTCAAACCCAACACACACATGGAAGCTTATAACTGTCTACAACTCCAATTTCAGATGATCTAATGTCCTCTTTTGGCCTCGATAGATATTGCACACACATGTAGCTGAGAGGGGGTGGGGGAAGGGAAGGGAAAGGAGAGAAGAGGAGGACAGGAGAGGAGAGAGGGAGGGAGGGGGAGGAGAGAGAGAGGGAGAGAGGGAGAGGGAGAGAGAGAGAGAGAGAGAGAGAGAGAGAGAGAGAGAGAGAGAGAGAGAGAGAGAGAGATCAGTTTCCTAGAGTTCCTTCCCCAAGGTGGCAGGCAGTAAGCAAACAAACACCATGAAGGAAGGGAGAGGGTGTCTCTTTTCAGTAGGTATAATATCATATAAGCCAAGGGTTATTGTTTTAAGTAGTTAATTCAGCTGTTCTCTTCTTTTTAGGAATATGTAAATTTTAAACTTATCAAAAATTAAATATCGAGGCAGTGGTGGTACACACCTTTAATCCCAGAACTTGGGAGGCAGAGGCAGGTGGATTTCTGAGTTTGAGGCCAGTCTGGTTTACAGAGTTCCACAATAGCCAGGGCTACAGAGAAACCCTGCCTCAAAAAAAAATTAAAATTAAATATATTTACTTAGTTCTTCAGAGGCAGCAGATTCTTTACTAAGTTGTCTTCTTCTACAGGGAGTCAGCAAAATTTCTGAAAAATATAGAAAACATTTAGTATACTTAAATAGTAATTTAAGTAATTACATATCCATTGTTAGTTGATACTGATTACTCTCTTCTAGTAGGAATCCTTATTGAACTATAAATAATGTTGTTTATCATATTTCTTATTCTATACGACTGTCTGGCCTCCATATCTATACCACATTTGTGCCTGGTGGGTGTAGCAGCGTGAGGACGGCTTCCCTGAAACAGGTGGATTCCCTGAACCTGAAACAGATGGTTGTGAGCCACCATGCAGGTACTGGAATTGAACCTGGGTCATCTGCAAGATCAGCACGTGTTTTTAACTGCTGAGCCATCTCCCTAGCCCCATCTCTTTTTTGTTTTGTTGGTTTTTTTGGTTTTCAAGACACTGTTTCTCAATTTAGCCCTGGCTGTCCAAGACTGTAAACCAGGCTGGCCTGCCTGCTTTTGCCTTCTGAGTGCTGAGATAAGGCATGTGCCACTACACCCAAAGGCTGAGAATATGGGTATGTGCTACCATGGTAAGTTTAGGAAGAATTTTTAAGCAACTACAGAGCTAAATATACTTTAGAACATCTTTTAGCTAGGTTTTTCCTTTCAACATTACTTTATACCCTAGTCAACAAACTTAATATTTTAGTTCAAAATGTATAGCCATAATTCAGTTAAAGTTGCTGAGTGAATTACTTTTTGCACAGATAAATGCTTTCCTTAGTTCATTTTTATATTTGTCTTCAGCTTCCATAACGACCTTATGATGATCACATTGGTATGCACAAGAGTGCAAAAGCTTGCTAAAATTTCGGCTGTTGAGGCGTTTTTTTATGCAACCTAAAAGAAAACAAATTAAGTTGATACATAGATGTTACAAAAGGTATATACTAATAATTGTGAAATCAGATAACATATATGATGATAAACTAAATTAGGAGTTTATAAGTATTTCAAGAAACACAACGGCAACCCAGAGAGTAAAGAAAATAAATACAAAGAAGTGTTGGGGCAGAGGTGTGAACAATTACGGCCACACAGAAAAGAAGCATCCAACCTGCTGTGGTGACAAACACATACAAACCCTAAGTACTTAGAAGGCAAGGGCAGGAACACAGGAGGTTTGCAAGTTCAAGGCAGTTTTGTGAAACCTATCTCAAAATAAATAAATAAATAAATAAATAAATAAATAAATAAATAAATAAATAAAAAGGCTGCTCCACGTCAGTGTACAGTGCTCATCTAGCACATGCGAAGGCCTGGGTTCAACTCCCAGTACTGAAAAAAGAAAAGGAAAGAGCTAACTAAGGATTATCTCAGTTGGTAGACTATTTGCCTAAAGTGCATAAAACCCTGAATTAAATCCCAAGCACAACATAACTGAGCACACGTTGTAATCCCAGCATTTAGGAAGCAGAGGCAGGAAGGTCAGTTCTTGGCTATCCTTGCTTACATAGTGAACTGGAGGCCAGTCTGGACTACATGAGACTCTGTCTCCAATAGATAGAAAAGAGAACGAAACAAAAGCCTCTACCCTGGTCTGGTTTTGAGCCACTGAGCCATTGAATGCTTGGTCCCTAGCTAGCAGTGCTCTTTGAGACTGTTCGGGAAGTGTGTCACTGGAAGTGAGCTTTGAGAATGTTTCCAGTGCATGCTCTCTGCTTCCTTCCTGTGGTTCAAGATGTGAGCTCTGAGCTCATGCTCTGGACATTCCTTCTGTAAGTTGCCTTGGTGTTTTATCACAGCAACAAAAAAGTAATACAGACACAACCTTTATGCTCAATCATTTTTTTTCTGTTTTCTCTGACATTATTATGGAACACTTTAAAAACCTAAAGAAAGGGCAGAGTACAACAAACATCTATGCATACTTTCCCCAGTTTTATACCTATTAAATCATAGAAAGTCAAATTTTATTGACATCTCTCCCATTCTAATATATGAGGACAATGGGATTTGTATTAAAATATTATGCCATTATACATCTCTAATGTAAGGACTCTGCTTTTTAAATATTTAAAACTGCCACTTAAGAAAATAATACTTTAATCTAAATACAGTGCCTGTCTTGGTTGGGGCTTCTATTGCTGTGAAGAGACACCATGAGCACAGCAACTCTTGTAAAGGAAAACATTTAATTGGGGCTGGTTTATAGGTTCAAAAGTTTAGTCCATGACATTATTGTCATGGTAAGAAGCATGGCAGCACACAGGCCGACATGGTGCTGGAGAAGGAGGCAAGAGTCCTCATTTGTGTTGAGATTACAGCCAAGCATTATCAACCTTAGCTCAGCAGGCAGCAGTGTGGTAGTTTGAATAGGAATTTGAATGCATACATGTTGAGGTAGGTAAACATGTACTTGTATGTGAGTATATGCATGTGGAAGCAAAAGGTCGACTTGAATTGTTATTCCTCAGGAGCCATCTTCCAACATTCATTTATTCATTTGTTTATTTGGAAGAAAAGTCTAGGACCTGGGGGAAATTACAAATATATGCCAACTTGAGACCCAACCCATGGAAAAGCATCAATCCCTGACACTATTAACGATACTCTGTTATGCTTACAGATAGGAGTCAAACATAACTCTCCTCTGAAAGGCTCCACCCAGCAACTGACTCAGACAGATGCAGACAGCCATAGCCAAACAGTGAATGGAGCTTGACTAGGAGGAAGGACTGCGGCCCCTAAGGGGATAGGAACTCCACTGAAGACCAACAGAGTCAACTAACCTGGACCCTTGGGGCTCTCAGAGTCTGAACCACCAACCAAAGAACATACATGGGCCAGACCTAGGCCTCCACACACATAAATAGCAGATGTGCAGCTTGGTCTTCATGTGGGTACCAAATAACTGGAGCAGGGGCTACCCCAAAAACTGTTGCCTGTACATGGGATATGTTCTTCTAGCTGGGCTGCTTTGTCTGGCCTTAGTGGGAGAGGAAGCACCTAACCTTGAAGAGACTTGAAGTGCTAGGGTAGGGGGGGGACCCGGGGGTGGGGCCCAGCTGTCCAGAGGAGAAGGGGGGATGAGGGAAGAATTGAGGGAAGGGGTGACCAGGAGGGGGACAGTGAACAGGATGTAAAGTGAATAAGTAAATAAGTTAAACAACAACAAGAACAAAACCCCAAGTATGTGTCAGCTTTTTACATGGCTGCAGAGATAGAAATAAGTTCTGCAGGCTTGGTAGGCAAGTACTTTACCAATTAGCTATTTCCCTTCTCTCTCCTCTCTCCCTTCATTCCTGTCTCTCATATTCAGATAGACCAGTGAGTCAAGAAATGACAGACATTGTGTACATTTATTAGCAATGACACATATAATGGTTTAAATGAGAAGGTTCTCCATAGGTTTATATGTTTGAACGCCTGCCTGGTCTCCAGTTAGTCAGCTGTTTGGGAAGGATCAGAAAGTGTAGCCTTGCTGGAAGAGGTGTGTCACTGGCAGTGGGATTTTTGAGGTTTTAAACCAGGCACAGTCTTTTGTCTTTGTTTCTCTGTCTCGGTATGTCTGACTCTTTCTCTCTGCCTAGTTGCTATGTATAAGAATGTAAAGTTCTCAGCTATTGCTTCAGCACCATGCTTGCAGGCCGCCATGCTTCCTGCCATGATGATCATGGATAAGTCCTCAATTGAATCCTTTCTTTCATAAGAGGTACCTTGGTCATGGTATTTCTTCACAGCAAATATAACAGCAACTGAGCACGATTCTTAATTTTGTAATAAGCCTAGATACTATCACACTCATTTCCTTTCCACACTAATATTTCATGTGGTCCTTACTTTTTAATCACAAAAATTTCTAAAACCTAGCTTCATAAGAATCAGAGCTGGGTGGTTTTAATCTCAACACTCAGGAGGCAGAGGCAGACAGATCTCTGAGTTCAAGGCTAGCCTGGTCTACAGAAACAGTTCTTGGACAGTCAGTGCTACACAGAAAAACCATATCTCAAAACAAAACAACAACAAAAGAATATGTTATCAGGAAAGGCACAATGTTATACACCAACAGTCCTGGCTTCTTGGGAGGGGGAGCTAAGCCAGGAGGATCACTTAAGCCCATAAATTCCCAGGCCAGCCTAGGTTTTTTATAAATACCTCAGCTTTCAAAAACAAAACCCAAAATTTTATCAAGTGTCATTAATATGATGAATGTGGTACAATGTAATGCTTCAGTGTTGAAACTGTGATCTACCTTGAGTTAGAAGTATGGTGTACCATACACTACTACCTCCAACATCAAAATAACAGGAAATAACAATCACTGGTCAACATCAATGGACTCAATTCCCCCAGTAAAAACATACAGGCTAACATAATGGATGCACATACAGAATCCATTATTCTGCTATATACAAGACACACATCTCAGACATTATTTCAGAATAAAGAGCTAGAAAAAGCTTTTCCTATTTGGTTTTCCAAGCAAATAGACCTAAGAAACAAGCTAGAGTAGTCATTCTAATATCCATAACTAAAATCAAAAGAGTTGGGGAAGGACATTTCATGTACATCAAAGGAAAAATCCACCAAGAAGACATCTCGATTCTGAACATCTCTCCCAAATGCAAGGGGACCCACATTTGTAAAAGAAACACTACTAAAGCTTAAGTCACACATTAATAGTAATAACATGATAAAAAGTGATAAATGGGCTCAGAAAGAAGTTATGGAGACAATAACCTTCATAATAGCAAAAAATAATATAAAATATCTTGGTTTAACTCTAACCAAGCAAGTGAAAGACCTCTATGACACAAACCTCAAGTCTCCGAAGAAAAAAGTGAGGAGATTTAGAAGATGGAAAGATCTTCCATGCTCCTGGATTGGTAGGATTAACAATAGTGAAAATGGCCATTTTATCAAAAGCAATCTACAGATTCAATGCAATCCCTATCAATATTCCAACAAAATTCTCTACAGACCTTGAAAGAACAATCCTCAGCTTCATATGGAAAAACAAAACAAAACAAAAAACCCAGGATAGTTAAAACAATCTTAAACAATAAAAAGAACTTCTGGAGGAACCACTATATCTGACTTCAAGCTGTACTACAGAGCAATAGTAATAAAAACTACAGCCGGGTGGTGGTGGCGCACACCTGTAATCCCAGCACTCTGGGAGGCAGAGGCAGGCAGATTTCTGAGTTCGCTACAGCGTGAGTTTCAGGACAGCCAGGGCTACACAGAGAAACCCTGTCTCGAAAAAACCAAATAAAAAACAAAAACAAAAACAAAAAAGCCAAAAACAAACAAACAAAAAACCCCCAAAACAAAAAACTACATGGTATTGGTAACAGACAGGTTGTTCAATGGAATCAAATTGAATACCCAGAAATAAACTCACACAACCTATGAACACTTGATTTTTGACAAAGAACCCCAAAACATACAATGGACAAAAGAAAGCATCTTCAATAGTGATAGTCCAACTGATGTCTGCAAGTAGAAGAATTCAAATATATCCAAACTCATCACTCTGCACAAACCTCAAGTCCAAGTGTATCAAATACAACATAAAACCAGATACACTAAATCTAATAGAAGAGAAAGTGGAAAATAGCCTTGAACACATTGGTACAGGAGACAATTTCCTGAACAGAACACCAATGGTTCAGGCTCTAAGATCAACAATTGATAAATGGGACCTCATGAAACTGAAAATCTTCTGTAAGGCACAAATGATTCATAGGAATACGTGCAAGGAATCTCTCTCTCTCTCTCTCTCTCTCTCTCTCTCTCTCTCCCTCTCTCTCTCTCTCTTCTTCCTTCCTTCCTTCCTCTTAAAAAAAGGAAGGTAGAGTAGAAGAATATTTAAAGGGAAAGCAAATGGTACCAAGTATTTTTTTATTAAGATGAGAAAAAATAAACATGTTTCAGGTAGGAAAATGGATGTAATAGCCCAACCTATCTACCTAGGTATTTTGCAATGAGCTTAAGATGGTACTATTAATATTGTGGAATTTATAAGGAAAGTACAATAATAATCGACATCTATTAGACATCAACAACTTAAATAGCACTTTTAGCACTGAAATATTAAGTTAACCTAGGAGTGGTGGCTCATAGCTGAATCTCAGGCTAGCCTAGGCTATATAGTGGGCTCTAGGCCAGCTTGGATTACAGTGTGATAGCCTGTCCCAAAAGCAGAAAAAAAGAAACTTGAAATTAAACCATTTTTCATATCAATGCTGTCTGTGGTGGTTTGAATAAGAATGGCCCCCACAGCCGGGCGGTGGTGCCGCACGCCTTTAATCTCAGCACTTGGGAGGCAGGGGCAGGTGGATTTCTGAGTTCGAGGCCAGTCTGGTCTACAGAGTGAGTTTCAGGACAGTCAGGGCTATACAGAGAAACTCTATCTCGGGAGTTGGGGGGAAAGAATGGCCCCCACAAGCTCATATAGTTGAACACTTAGTCACAGGGAATGGCACTACTAGAGCAGGATTAAGAGGCATGGCCTTGTTGGAGTAGGTGTACCCTAATTGGAGAAAGTATGCCACTTGGTGGGAGGGGGCTTTGAGGTTTCAAAAGCCCAGTCTCTTTCTCTTTTGGCCTACAGATCAGGATAGACCTCTCAGCTACTGCTCCAGCACCTGCCTGCATGCTGTCCTGCTCCCTCCTCCCCATCATAATGATAATGGACAATATCTCCAAAACTGTAAGCAAGCCACTAATTAAATGCTTTCTTTCACAGGAGTTTCCTTAGTCATGGTGTCTTTTCTAGCAATAGAACTGTAATAAGACACTGACTTTGCATGTTTGTATGTCTGAGAGATGTGGCAGTACAACTACATTGTCTAACTAGACTGGAATTCCTAGGCTCTAATGATCCTTCCTGTGTTAATCTCCTCCCCACCCTTCACTCTGTTTCCTTAGTTTTTTTTGAGACAAGATTTCTCTGTGTGCTGGAACTCACTCTGTAGACAAGGCTGGCCTCAAACTCAGAGACACGCCTACCTCTGCCTGCCAAGTGCTGGGCTTAGTGTTCATCACCACCTCCTAGCTCTGCCTCAATCTCTGAAGTGGCTGGAACACAGGTGTGATGATTTAAGGAAGGGACTGCAGAAAAGAGTTCACAATTATATGAGACAGAAGAAAGAGGACATGGGATTCATATTATGGTTACACATCAGCCTCAGAGTAACAGATACATGTATTCATCCACAACAGAACAGTGATGTTCTGAATATGGAGTAACCAGTTTTTTTCATAAAGCAGGGTGCATTAAAAAGTGAACATGAAAAATGAGAAAGTGGTAGCTTTTGAAGAGAAAGGTTGGAGCCAGTGCAATGAGAACTTACAGAAAATAATCAGTAATGTGACATGACACACTACGAACATTAATAAATTATAAATATAAAACTATTATGGGATACTTAATACCTGTTTAGGGCATAATACAGAGTAAATATTTCTCTACTCTCTGAAAACATACTTATCTTTCATATTTAATGTTATAGGTGGTATTATGATAAAAACAAAGCAATAAATAATAGATATACTAATTATATTTACTCATGTGGGCATAGCCTAATGCAAAACAGAGAACACATCATTCAAAATTTGGACCATCATTTATTCAAAGGAGATGAAATTAAATCACTAAGACAGAAGTGTTATAAATTCTAGTTAACTAATAGCAGATACAGATTCAGTTATAAAATTATTATAATTAAAAAATATTTACCTGGGCACCTATCTTTTAACATTTTGGAACAGCTGTCAGTTGCTTGAAAACCAACTTCTTTATCTATTATCTCTAAACACAATGTAAATGGATCTAAAAAAATCCAAAACATAAGACTTTCTTTAATTGAACAGGTTAGGAATGAATCTTACACATTCTGAAATGTATAAGCTTTATTAAGTCTCAGATTTTCATACATTTTTCCTCAGTACTGCATATCCAGTCATACTAGTGGATAAAGAGAAAGATTCTGGATATTGGTAAGCAGTGATAAAGGTGGGTGTGCCAGAGTTATACAGGCAGATGTATCAATTTACATTTGAGTTTTAGCCATCCACTACCTATTTTCTTAGAAACAAACAAACAAACAAACAGTTTAAATCATACCTGTTTCTTGTACCTGCTGCTTTCTATTTTTGACAGTATGAGTCAGATGTTTAAGGACATGGTCACTAAAAGAAAATGGATACTATGTTACCAGAAGTAAGGATCCTGTGGTGTGGGGAAATTTTAAACAGTAGTATGATTCTCAATGTCCAATTGAGGCAGATGGAGCTGGATCCAAAATCTATTGCTATAATCTGAATATCAAATGCCCCTCTCCAAAGCCCATTATTCAAGCCATGGGCACTACTGGGAGATTTTGAGATCTTCAGGAGTGGCGCCTTGTAGAAGGTTTAAGGTCACCAGGTATACACCCTTGAAGGGAACTGTGTGACTCTAGAGCTTGTCCTATTTCTTCTGTTTCTTATAGTTGGAGCAAACCATGAGGTTTGCACCTGCTATGCTGTGTTGTCCTTGCTAGAGACCCCAAACAAAGGGTACCTAGCCCACCATTACAGACTTATACTTTCAGAAGTATGGGACAAAATAGACCTTTTCCCTTTAGAAGTTAATTGCCTCAAGTGGTTTGCTATAATGCCGTAAGGCTGACCTTCAACAAACTTGGCCAAAGTAGGGTCTGCAATAGTCATAGGAAACAAGACTCCAGAGAGCAAAAGAAAAGAGAAATATTGTAGCACTAACAGAGAGGGCTCCTTTTAAATATTTTTAATTCATTTTTAATAGTCTTTTGTATCCCAGACTGGCCTTAAACTTTTTTTTTTGTATTTTTTTGTTTTTTTGTTTTTGTTTTTGTTTTGTTTTCAAGACAGGGTTTCTCTGTGTAGCCCTGGCTGTCCTGGAACTCACTCTGTAGATCTGTATAACAGTCTGGCCTAGAACTCAGAAATTCACCTGCCTCTGCCTCCCAAATGCTGGGATTAAAGGTGTGCGCCACCACTGCCCGGCTAAACTTGTTCTGTATTAGAAGGTGACTTTGAATTTTTTTTTATCCTTCTGCCTCTACCTCCTGAGTGGTGGGATTAAGCTATGTGTTACCACACCCAATTTTTGTGGTACTGAAGCCTTGAGTTTGATTCCTAGAATATGACAAAATCTGTGTGTGGCAATAGATGAATGGATAACAGCCAGAGTTCTGAAAAAAAAAATACAGGAAAAAACATTTAAAAGAAGAACAGATAGGCTCAATAGGCAGATGCCACTATGCCCAGTTGATATAGTATTGGGACTCAAACCTAGGGCCTTGTGCACATTAGGCAAGCACCTACCAAATGAAGTAAATTGCTAGCTCTGTGTAAATCTATTTGTAGGATGTACAGACAAAAATGTTTAAAATACTCAATAGACACTAAAATAACATTACTAGCTAGGATAGAAACATGGTCAGTCCCAGAGCTAGAGAGATAGCTCTGCAGTTAAGAGCTCTCTGACAGGACTCACATTTGAGTCTCAGCACCCACATGTCAAGTTCACAACTGTCTGCAATCAGTACCAGGGGATCCAGTGCCCTCTTCTGGTCTCTGTAGGCACCAGCACACACATGGCACATAGATACACATGCAGGCAAAACACTCATAAAACAAGTAAATAAGTAAAAAGTAAAAACAGGGCCAATCCAGGAGGGAGGGAGGGAGGGACACACAGAGAGAAATCCTTGGAGCAAAAGGCAAGAAGTGGCCCCAAAACACATTTGAGCATTTTGTAGTCTCCTACCCATGAGAAGTAAGGTTAAAATTACCCCTGAGAATGGTCTTGAAGACAGAACTTCCATACCACACTCCTAAGCCTCCTAATTATCTGAGTTCTGACAAAAGTGTAAATTTTCTTTGGCTTTTTTCTTTTCTCTCTTTCCTTTCCTTTCTTTCTCTTTTCTTTTTCTTTTTTCTTTTCAGACAGTGGTCAAAGCCTAAGCATGCTTCCTCTGACACTCTGGACTTTTTCTCTCTCCTTAAATCCTCCTCCTCTTCCACCACGAAGCTCCTATTGACTCTCTTTGCTCCATCCGAATGCCAGCCTTTGTAGCCCCTAACTCAAAACCTCATAGCTTTCCCTTTCTTCTTCCCCATCTCTCATTCTGGCAGCTGCTGAGATTTGCAGCTTGCCTGACCTGTTTTCCTCTCAAAGTCTAATAAAATTGTCCTAGAACTTGAAGAAAAAAGTCTTGCAAAGGAAGAAAGGAGTAACAATGTACTCCACCTGCCTGATATTCAGTCTCCCCAACAATCAGACAAACTCAAGCACAGCAGCCCTCAGACAAACACAGCAAAGGTTTAAGAGGGAAAGATGCACGTGTGCATTCAACTTGCTACCTGTGAAGGGGAAAGGGCCGTGCTGGAAACAGAATTGGGGGAATTAAGAAACACAGCAGAATGGAGGGCATGCAACTTTAATTCCAGCACTTGGGAGGCAGAGTCAGGAGGAGTTTGAGGCCAGCCTGGTCTATATAGAGTTCCAGGACAGCCAGGGCTACACAGAAAAACCCTGTCTTGCAAACCCAAATTGATTTTCATCATACCCTACTTCCTTCACCACAGTAAATGTTCAAATGAGTATTTGCAATATCACTGACAGGTTCAATGCTTGCATTATTACTCCAAATACAGGGATTTAGTTTAAGTTTTCTTTTGTAAGCATCATCTCTAAAATTCAAATCTGGTTATTGTCTTAGGGTTTCTATTGCTGTGATGAAACACCAGGACTGAAAAGCAAGTTGAGGAGGCAAGGGCTTATTTGGCTTCAACTTCCATGTTGCTGCCCATCACTGAAGGAAGTCAGGACAGGAACTCAAACAGGGCAGGTAACTGGAAGCAGAAGCAGATACAGAGGCCATGTGCTGACTGACACTGGCTTGCTTCACATTACTTGCTCAGCCTGTTTTCTTATAGAGCCCAGGACCACCAGCCCAAGGATGGTACCACCCACAATGGGCTGGACCCTCCCCGATCAATCCCGAATTAAAAAATGCCCTACAGGCTCTCATACAGCCTGATCTTATGAAGATATTTCCTTACCTGAGGTTCCCTCCATTCAGATGACTTTAGCTTGTATCAAGTTGATATAAAACTATCAAGCACAAGTATTTCACTCAATTTAAAGTCTTCAGGAGCTTAGGATATAATTCAATTGGTAGATTGTTTGCATAACATGCTTGAAGCCCTGGTTTTAATCACCAGCACCATTTAAACTGGGGGGTGGGGGATAGCAGTACACACAGGATAAATTCAAAGTCATCCTGGACTATACAGGTAGTTGAAAGGTTGTTGGTCTTATTCTTTTGTTTGTTTGGTTGGTTGTTTTTTAATATTTATATTTAAATTGTTTTATATTTATATTTTTATATTTGATTTATGAGATCTTGTTTCAAAAAAAGAAAATAAAACAAAAAATGTCTTTAGTGGTTCTCCATATCCTGTGAATTAAACCCCAACACCTGAGAACACGCAAAGCCTTTGATAAACTAGCATCCACACACCTTCCTCCAAACTCATCGGTCATTTTTTTTAACTTTAGATCTGGGGCTATATAGCTCAGTTGGTAGAGAATTTACCCAATATCAGCAGATCATGGGTTCAATCCCCAGCACTGCAAAAAACTGGGCATGGTTATCAAATATCAGCACTTGGGAGACAGAGGTAGGAAGATCAAAATTTCAAGGTCACTCACAGCTACATAGCCATCTTGGGATGTAGGAGATCTTGTTTCAGTTTTGTTTCCTCTCACACACATGCTCATGACAAGCAACCCTAATTAAAGGCAGCCAGGCACACAAGCACATAGCACTAAAGCCATGTAAGTGGGAAGGGGACTTATAAGAAAGAAGAAAGGGACTGACAGGAGGAGGAGAGGAATAAGAATATTCTGAGGGGATCATATGATAAAGTACATTTTATATGGATGAAATTGTAAAAGGATAAATACATTTGAAAAAAGGGAAACGGGGGATTTCTACTTTAGGCTCCTCCCAATACCATGTTTAATCACTCCTATATTCACAGAGCTTAACAACATGACACACAATAAATACTCATTGAATAAAAAGCCCTATAATCATTAAACTATACCTTGATTGAGAAACAGAATCCTTTTGGTCAAAAGTTTTTTCTTCGTTTAAGTTTTGAGCACAGCTTGGAGTGGTTTTATGCACAATCCTATTCTGTCCTTTTTCCCTATAGAAAGGATTAACTGGATTTGTGTTCTTTTTCAGAGTCTTCAGTTGGTTTTCATTTGCACAAGCTTTAGACACAAGTTCACTGGGCTCATAGCTGCAAAGCTCTCGAGACTGGTTTGTGTCCTTGTCTTCTGCTCTGGTGCCTCCAATGCTATCTGCACAGAGACGTTTCAGATTGCTCTGTATGTTTACTTTCATAGATGGGGTAGTATCCTTATATTGTCCATTTTGTTGTTTCTCCTACAATATAAGAAATAGCAAGTAAATAATTTCAATACAATCATTTCCTTAATATGCCTTAATTTCCAAATATAAAAACTTTGATTGATAATGTAACACTTATAGTGAGATATAATTTACATTAGGAGGAAAAATTATTTATTTAATGATATTGGGATTCCTGAGAAGCTATGTGGGAAAAATAATGTGGCCACATGATAGTTTCACAACAGTAAAGTAAAAATGAGCCAAATATTTTAAAAATGTTAAATAAAATTATATAGGCTCAGGGAGATAGGCAGGTTGGTAAAGGTGCTTGCTCCCCAGACACACATGGTAGAAGAAGACTAGTTTACACTTACACATGCACACGCGCGCGTACACACACACACTAAAAAAGAAAGTATATCCATTATAAAAGAAAGTACTCTCAAGGGGTAGAAGTCCTTTCCAAATAGTATACACTAATACACCACAAAAGGAAAAACAAGTGTGCTTGGTCACATAAATATCTTTGAAAGATCTCCTAGAGTCCAAGGACAATGAAGGAGAAAGGACTTAGAGGGGAAAAGAGCAAGAATCTAAGCCAATGGCAACCCCCACACAGGAATCATATAAACCACATACTAGACTGTAGAGTAACTCTTAAAATGCCCTGGAAAAAAATCTACCTAAGGAAAAATTCAACAATGGTATGGGCAGCTAAGCAAAGGAGACAAACAGTTCATTGGACAGGAAGCATCTGAAGAACAGACAGATGAATGTCCCTGGCTACAGTGTCCACAGGTATGCATGACTACATAACTTGGCAGTGACTTATTTATTTACTTATTTACTTATTTATTTATGTATTTATTTATTTGAGACAGGCTCTCATTGTGTAGCCCTGGCTAGTTTACAACTTGATATATACATCATACATCAAGCTGACTGCAAACACACAGAGATTCCCCTGCTTCTGCCTCCAGAGTGGAGTTAAAGATGAGCACTACCATTCCCAGCCTTTAAGTTTTTGTTTTATTTATCTCTGTATACATTTTATGATAAAATCTGTATGTATAAGAACATCCTATAAATTACTTTTACATGTCAATGTTCTTAACTGTGGTATTGTAATATCTAATAGTTGTACATAATATTTGTCAATAAATTCATCTTAAAGAACACTACAGAGAAGTTTCCAGTAAAAATGTATTAAACACTTATATTTTACTTTGGTCCTCTACAAAACTTATTGAAGATCAGTTTTCTTTCTTCCTTTTGACTTATTACTACAACAACAACAACTCCTCCTCCTCCTCCTCCTACTACTACTACTACTACTTCTTCTACTACTAGTAGTTTCTAGTACTACTATCATTGTTCTGTTTCTTTTTTTTTAATTTTTTTATTCGATATAATTTATTTACATTTCAAATGATTTCCCCTTTTCTAGCCCCCCACTCCCCGAAAGTCCCGTAAGCCCCCTTCTCTTCCCCTGTCCTCCCACCCACCCCTTCCCACTTCCCCGTTCTGGTTTTGCCCTATACTGCTTCACTGAGTCTTTCCAGAACCAGGGGCCACTCCTCCTTTCTTCTTGTACCTCATTTGATGTGTGGATTATGTTTTGGGTATTCCAGGTTTCTAGGTTAATATCCACTTATTAGTGAGTGCATACCATGATTCACCTTTTGAGTCTGGGTTACCTCACTTAGTATGATGTTCTCTAGCTCCATCCATTTGCCTAAGAATTTCATGAATTCATTGTTTCTAATGGCTGAATAGTACTCCATTGTGTAGATATACCACATTTTTTGCATCCACTCTTCTGTTGAGGGATACCTGGGTTCTTTCCAGCATCTGGCAATTATAAATAGGGCTGCTATGAACATAGTAGAGCATGTATCCTTATTACATGGTGGGGAATCCTCTGGGTATATGCCCAGGAGTGGTATAGCAGGATCTTCTGGAAGTGAGGTGCCCAGTTTTCGGAGGAACCGCCAGACTGATTTCCAGAGTGGTTGTACCAATTTGCAACCCCACCAGCAGTGGAGGAGTGTTCCTCTTTCTCCACACCCTCTCCAACACCTGCTGTCTCCTGAATTTTTAATCTTAGCCATTCTGACTGGTGTAAGATGAAATCTCAGGGTTGTTTTGATTTGCATTTCCCTAATGACTAATGAAGTTGAGCATTTTTTAAGATGCTTCTCCGCCATCCGAAGTTCTTCAGGTGAGAATTCTTTAACTCTGTACCCCATTTTTTAATAGGGTTGTTCGGTTTTCTGGAGTCTAACTTCTTGAGTTCTTTATATATATTGGATATTAGCCCTCTATCTGATGTAGGATTGGTGAAGATCTTTTCCCAATTTGTTGGTTGCCGATTTGTCCTCTTGATGGTGTCCTTTGCCTTACAGAAACTTTGTAATTTTATGAGGTCCCATTTGTCAATTCTTACTCTTAGAGCATACGCTATTGGTGTTCTGTTCAGAAACTTTCTCCCTGTACCGATGTCCTCAAGGGTCTTCCCCAGTTTCTTTTCTATTAGCTTCAGAGTGCCTGGCTTTATGTGGAGGTCCTTGATCCATTTGGATTTGAGCTTAGTACAAGGAGACAAGGATGGATCAATTCGCATTCTTCTGCATGCTGACCTCCAGTTGAACCAGCACCATTTGTTGAAAAGGCTATCTTTTTTCCATTGGATGTTTCATTGTTCTGTTTCTTAAACAGACTTTCTCTGTGTAACTCTGGGTGTCCTGGAAGTTGCTTTGTAGACCAGGCTAGCCTTTACCTCAGAGATCCACTTGCCTCTGCCTCCTCAGTACTGGGATTAAAGGTATGCACCATCACCAACTGGATAAAGATCAGTTTTCTAAAAGGAGTAAACCCACAACAACAGGCAGCAATGGAACAAAAATTAAAGGGCTAAACAAAATGTCAAAACTAAAAAGACATGTCATTAATCACCTATGCAGGTTTGGTAAAGTTAAGTCCAAAACTGACTATCTAAGATATAAACCCTTAAAAGGCACATCAACATGAAATTTTAAATGTTGGAGAAGGAAGGAACTGGGATCAGTGAAGGGAGGGGAAACTGTGGTCAAAATGTAATATATGAAAGGAGAATCAAAATAAAGTATAAAATACTAGGGATAAGGGTTATACAAGCTTCTAATTAGAGAAAGTAGGTCACCAAGGATTAGAATAACATCAAAGGCTGTAACACAGTGGAGCAATGAAACAGGGTAAAAGAAATTAAGGACATGAAAACGGGTGGAAAATCCTTTCCTCTAGAATCTAGGTTTTTTTTTTTTAAGATTTATTTTATTTTGATGGGACTTTCGGGGAGTAGGGGTCCAGAAAAGGGGAAATCATTTGAAATGTAAATAAATATATCAATAAATTAAAAAAAAAGGAAAAAAAAAGAAAAAAAAAGATTTATTTTATTTATGTGAGTACACTAGCTGTCTTCAGACACCCCAGAAGAGGGCGTCAGATCTCATTACAGATGATTGTGAGCCATCTCACAATCTATGAGGTTGCTGGGATTTGAACTCAGGAACTTTGGAAGAGCAGTCAGTGCTCTCAACTGCTGAGCCATCTCTCCAGCTCTAATTTGTTTTTCCTGGTGGCTGTGAATGAAGAAACTCCAATACAGGCCAACGAGATAGCTTAGTGGGTAAAGAGAGCTTGCCAAGCAAATCTGATGAGCTGAGCTCCAGTCCCCAGAATCCATATAAAGGTAGAAGAAAAGAACCAGCTCACAAAGCTGTCTTCTGACCACCACACATACACCATAGGACTCTAACATGGGTATGGTTACTCACCTCTTATGCCTGTAAATATATCACAGATCTCACATAACCCAGGCTAGCCTTAAATTTGCTATATAGCCAACATTAGCCTTGAACTTCTGGTCTCCTGCCTCCACCTCAATGCTGGGATTACAGGTATATGCCACCAGGCCTTATGGGAGATTCTTTATGATAAGAGAACTACATAAGATTGAAGAGATGGCTCAATGGTTAAGAGCACCAACTGCTCTTCTAGCGGTCCTGAGTTCAGATCCCAGCAGCATGGTGGCTCACAACCATTTGTAATAAGATCTGACGCAATCTTCTGGTGTGTCTGAAGACAGCTACAGTGTACTTATTTACATAAAATAAAAATAAATCTTTTTTTAAAAAGAGAACTACATAAACCAGTTCATATTTTTATTTAAATTGTAAGCTTTCCTTAATGTTTATATTTTGTTACAAATGTTGTCCTTTGAACATTGTAAATTAGAAAGCCATATGTTTATCTTGAGAAGCCAATATGTCTTCAATGTATACTGTCCTCTTCTAAGTATCTCTTCCTGTAGTAAATACTTAATAAGACAGCTAATCCTGCTTCAGTCCGACTCTGAAATTTTTTTCTGTGGCTTAGTCAAGAATGCAACTTTACCTGTATGAAGATTACTAAGAACAAGGAATGCTGTCCATATTACTGAGAGCAGAGCTAGGCTCTACTACTACTACTGCAGCTCCCCCTTCAATAGACTGAGGGAAGAGGATTTAAAAAAAAATGTAGACTATCATACCCCCAAATTACCATTTAATTATAAAAATAAAAAATATTTTTAGATTTATGTGTTCTTAAAAAAAAGTCACATCTGGGACTGGAGAGATGGCTCAGAGGCTAAGAGCACTGACTGCTCTTCCAAAGGTCCTGAGTTCAAATCCCAGCAACCACATGGTGGTTCACAACCATCTGTCTGAAGACAGCTACAGTGTACTTACATATAATAAATAAATAAATCTTTTAAAAAAAGTCACATCCAAATTGCTCTTCCTCAAAAAGATGTAGAAGAATGTACTAGATCAAAAGAAAAGAAAACAAAAAGAAGAATTAAACTATGAAGGATACAAATGAATTTACCAGATTATGTTAAAGAAGTATCTCACAGGAACTCAAAAAGACAAAAAGTGCCGGGCAGGGTGGTGGGGCACACCTGTAATCCTAGCACTCTGGGAGGCAGGGACAGGCAGATTTCTGAGTTCCAGGCCAGCCTGGTCTACAGAGTGAGTTCCAGGACAGCCAGGGCTACCCTGGCTAAACCCTGTCTCGAAAAAACCAAATCCAAAAAACCAAAAAAAACCCAAACAAACAAAAAGGCACATTTCTCCAAACTGCATGTGCTGAGCACCTTTATAGAAATGCAAAACATAATAATTTACCTCTACTAAAATGATAATTTTAAAAATGAAAAATAAGTTGTGGCTGGATATAAAAGAACTCATGTGCAATGTTTCTGGGAGTGTAAGTGGTGCATATGTTATGGAGACCGAAGTGGTAGTTCCTCAAAAAACTACACACAGAATTACACCATGGCCCAGCATTTCTACTTCATAAAAGGTGCAAGTCTCAAACAAGTTTTTGAGGTATGTGCATGCTTGTGTGTGTGTGTTTGAAAGCTGAGGCTGTAGCACAGTGGTAGTGTAGCAGAGCAGCACTGGCATACAAAGACCTGGGTTTAATCCTCAAAACTTCAAAAAACTATGTAATAATATACCTTTAAATGTCATATACATAAAATAACTGTAGGGACAGAAAGTAGGAGAATGGCTACCAGGGTGAGCAGACTGAAGAGTCAGGAGTTATTTAATGGGCACAGAATTGTTACAGGATATTTTATGATACACAGAAAACCTAACTGTTAGCAAATCATGGAAGCCTAAATAGATACTGCATTTGTCAGTACAGTTAGGTGCATCCTGAAGAGATGCGGTTTGGGTGTACCTCTAAGAGCCTCCACAGATAAGAATACTAAAATATGGAAAGTTCCTGCCTATTTTAAGGCATTGCTTGGGAGAAGTCTTGTGGTCTTTGCTCTATGACCCAAGGCAAAGTCAATTGGATGGTCTAGAGCTACCCCACCATAAAGGTTCAGCCTCTACTGACCTGAAGTGGAGCACCCCCACCAAGATGGTGATGTGGTTCAGTCAGCCAAGGGTGTAGGGGAGGAGCTAGAGACTTCTTTTATAGCTACTGGCCCTCTGAAAGCTCTCCTTTTTTGTTGTTGTTGTTTTTTTGTTTTGTTTTGTTTTGTTTTTTGGCTTGGAAGAGATTTTATGTAAGGAACTCCAGGTAAAAGATAAGAGATTCTCTTTTTGGGCTTGCAGGAACATCAGAGAAGCAGCTAGCAGGACATAGGTAAAACAGAATTATAGGAAAGGGAGCTAAGGAGACCTCCTGAATTAGGAAGAACTCAAGAGAAGAGTAGAGTAGCTCAGTAGAATGATATGGAAAGAGGTTTCTAAACAGCTGGCAGTTTAGCTGTGGAATCAGTCTTGTAAATAGATATTTTGCATCAAGTTCAGAAGACCACATGGGAGTGGCAGAGCCTTCCCTTGGGGAGGCTCAGAGGAATCAGTAAGGCCTTCTTCTGGTCCAAGTATGAGTATTTACTACATGCATATCTGGAACCTGTGAAGATCACAAGAGTGTTGGATCCCCTGGAACTGGAGTTACAGATGATTGTGGAGCTATCACATATATGCTAAGAAATGAACCCATGCAGGTCCTTTGCATGAGCAGCAAGTGCTTTTAACCACTAGCCATCTTCCAGGCCCTCATAACTCTTAAATTTATGTCCCCTCTTGACCTTTACCACCTAAGTAATCTTGTGCAATTACTCTTTGATGCTAGTACAATGATGGAATTATCTACTGATGCACTGGTCAGACCATAACCCTGCAATTTAGACATAAGAGTCTGTGCCTGTTTCTAGGGGTGGGGCAGAGGGATCAAAATTACATTATTTCTTCTAATTTTGTTGAACTATTATTCAGATGTTAGATCTCTTGGTTTTATCTTTTATGAAGCTTGTTTTTTCTGCAACCATTTCTACTTTCTAAAAAAATCATTTTGGGGTGGGGGACTAGAAACATGACTCCCTGCTAAAGAAAGTTTGTTGTTCTTCCAGAGAACCTGAGTTCACTTCCCAGCATACACATTGGGCAGCTCATAGTCATCTGTAGCTCTAGATCCAGGGGAGAATTCATCACTTAAGTCTAGCCTCCAAGGTACACACACATACACACACACACACACACACACACACACACACACACACACGCACCACATAGAGATTTAAAAATCATGTGAGGAATCTATAGAGAAATGGCCAAAAGGTTAAGAGCATTAACTGCTCTTCCACATGACCCAGGTTTGATTCCTACCATCCACATGGTTCACAACTATCTGTAACTCCAGTTCCAAGGGATCTGATACTCTCTTCTCTTCTGGCCTTCTTAAATACCAGGAATGTACATGGCCATAAGTGCAGGTAAAACACACATGCATATTAAATCAAAACTGAAGCTGAAGAGACATCTCAGTGGATAAAAGAGCGCATTACTCTTGCAGAGGACCTGGGTTCAGTTCCTGGCACCCACATCAAATGGCTCTTAACTACATATCAGTCTAACTCAAAGGGATACAACACCCTTTCATTATTTTAGGGCTCCCTTTAAATCTGTGGCATGCACACACACATACATATACACATAAATAGGTCATGGAAAGTCAGCTCAGTAATTAAGAAGTATTACTGCTCTTCTAGAGGATATGAGTTCAAATTCCAGCACCCATATCAGGCAGCTCACAAATACCTATAACTCTAGCTCCAGGGGATCCAATGTCCTCCTGACCCCTTTAGGCATAAGAAGTCAGTCAGTCAGTCAGTCTGTCTGTCTGTCTGTCTGTCTGTCTATCTGTCTGTCTGTCTCTCTCTCTCTCTCTCTCTCTCACACACACACACACACACACAAATAAAAATAGAATCTTTTTAGTGATAAAGATAAAAATAAATGTAAAAAATCTGTTATATGTCCAAACTTCAGTCCTTAAGTATTACTCTTAAGATTTACACCACTCGGCTTACATTAAACAGATTTAAATACACTGGAGAAATACATTTTTATATTATTTTAAAATATTTGCACACAGTTCTATATTTTGTGAAATGAGAAACTCACCTCTTTTCTCCCTTTTTCAAATTGTTTTATTCTGCACAGAATTTCCTTTGCTGCCTTCCAGTGCTCTCCAAGAGTCTCTTTCTCACTTATGCCCTTTAGTTCTGTTTCATTTTCACTACAAGAATTCTGTCCTAGACTTAGAGATAATTTCCCAGCTTTGTAATATGGAATGGCACAGGGCAGGGAGGGGAAAGGAGATAATGAGTTTATCATTATTAGAAATGTTATTGTCACACTTTAATAACAACTTACATATTCCACCTATCCCATCTTTAAACTATATCCATATACAATAACTGATGTTGAAAATAAGTGGAAAGAGTGCATAGCAGAAACTCAGGACTTAGGCACAAATCAGGTTCTACTTTTGCATAGTTATAGGAAAATGTTATTCCAGATACAAGGTTATTGGCTTTAAAGTTGTTTGTTTGGAATGAAAGAATTAAAAGTCAGGGTCAATCACATGCTAAGCATATACTCTATTACTCAGCTGTCTCTCTAGACCCAAAGTAGACTGTTTTGGTTAGCTTATCATCTACTTGACACAAATTAGAGTTATCTGGGAAAAGGGAACCTCAACTGAGAAAATGCCCCTATTAGACTGCCTATAGACAAGCCTGTGAGTCTTGTCTCATTAATTTTCTGGATTAATGAATGATGTAGGAAGGCCAAGACCACTGGAGGAGAGGTCATCCCTGGGCAGGTGGTCCTGGGTTGGATACAAAGCAAGCAGAGCCGTATAAGTAGTACCCCCATGGTCTGATTCAGGTCCTGTCATTGAACCTGATTCAAGGTTCCTGCCTTGAGTACCTGACTTACTTCCCTTCGTGATGGACTGTAAGGTGTAAACTGAAATAAATTATTTTCTCCCCAAGTTGCTTTTCATCATAGTGCTTATTACAACAGTAGAATGCAAACTAGGGAGCACAGGCATGCTTAAAACCCCATCCTTCTAAAAATTTATTATGTTCATAGTTTTTTGTTGTTGTTGTTCACAAAGACATTTTATAGCTCTCTTGGCTCAGCTAGACTGCTCATCAATTCTTTAAATATGCCAGGCTCTCTTGTAAGCTAGGACCTGTTGCCTAGCCCTAAGATATTTGCCCATAGCAATTCAGATCTCTCAAGATTCATTCTATGATTCATTCTATGATTTTGGGCCCTCTCTCCCAAAACCTTTACTACTTTAAATCTGGACCAGATAGCTTTGCTTACAGGTTTACATATATTCACAATCTACTACCTCACAATCTTTATGTCAATTTTTAATAATATCAAGTCTCAGTTTTTAAAATTACTATTTCTTTACTTAGACTAAACTGTATCTCAATCCCAATGCCTTACATGATGCTTAGCATATAACAAAAATTTCAATATTTAAGTAAATGAGCAAAGGTACTTTCTGATTTAGAAATAAATCACAAGGCACAGAATAGTGAATTCTCTCAGCTGCTGCTATCTGGCTGGATATTCTCTTCAACATAGGCTTGAGTATGCTGAAACAGCCTAATAGTCATTTCCAAATTATACATGCTCTTTTTTTCCTTTTTCCTTTTTTCTTTTCTTTTCTCTTTTCTTTTCATTTTCTTCCTTCCTTCCTTCCTTCCTTCCTTCCTTCCTTCCTTCCTTCCTTCCTTCCTTCCTTTCAAGGCAGGGTTTCTCTGTATAGCCCTGGCTATCCTGGAACTCACTCTGTAATCCAGGCTAGCTTTGAACTCAGAAATCCTCCTGCCTCTGCTTCCCAAGTGCTGAGATTAAAGGTGTGTACCAACACTGCCTGGCTCATACATGCTCTTTTCAAGCCTAAAAAAATAACCTAGAAGCTAAAAAAGCCTAGCTCATTGAAGCACATACAAATTTCTCTTTAGCAATGTTGGTTATTTTCTTTCCTTTTTCTTTTGTACAAGTTCTTACTATGTAACTCACAGGGATCTGCCTCTGGTCCTGAAATCAAGACCTGTGTCACTATACCTGACAGCTGAAATTTTGGACTTGTTTGTTTTAGATAAAAGTCTTAATATGTAGCATGGGCCGATGTGGAACTCCCTATGTAGGGATCTGCCTGCCTCTGCATCCCAGGGCTAGGATAAAGGTGTGGCTCACCACACCCAGCCAGTTGATATTGTTCTAAAGTAATGGTAAACTTACTAATGTTTTTGCAGTTGTGAAGCACATAAGTGGCAGCTTTGTTTAGGTCTTCATCCCTAAATTCCGTTAAGGCTTGTATCATCAGTGGAAGCCCATTGTTTTTTAAAAGTTCATACTGATTTTTCTCTGTAAAAATATCAAACATTAAAATGGTTATTATTTTTCATAAAGTATAAGTATGAAGTCATGATTCAGCACTATGATAATTATGAACATAATTCAAACTTGAAAATAAATAATTTTAAAATTATTTTTAATTTAGGTGATAATCTGCTTGGACTACATTAGTCATAAATAATGTCTAACATGTAGCCACATTCTAAATAAAATGATTTCTAAAACTTAGCCACAATGGACCATACCTCATACCAGTAAACAAATAACTTTTAAAAGATCAAGAGTGGGCCTGGAGAGATGACTCAGTGATTAAGAGCACTTGCTGCTCTTGCAAAGGACCCAAGTTTGGTTTCCAACACCCACATCAAATGGTTCACAACCATCTGTAACTCAGGTTCCAGTGGCTCTGATGGCTTCCAGTCCCTCCTCTTTTGGCTTCTGTGGGTCCCCAGAGAGACACATGACATACACACAAACAATTACATTCATAAAGGTTAAGAGAAAGAATAGAGAAACTGCTAAAGGAAGCAGAAGCTGAGGGAAGAGAGGAGAAAGGAGAGGGAAGGGAGAAGGCCAGAAGAGGGAAAGGGAGACAAGGAGGGGGCTGGTAGAGCGGAGTGGAGATGCTGGAAGGAGTGGATTTCACTGAAGGTTAGAAGAGCTGACTTTTCAAGGTTTTTGGTGAGAGATAACAGGATTCGATTTGTATACTGACATGATGAGAAGATTGAAAATGGAGAGGGACAGGAGCTTCAGTGACTAACCGAATGGAATATAAGAAAGAAAATAAGGAGCTTAACTGACTGGAAGGAGAGCTGGATTTTAAGAGGGGTAAAACCATGTTTCAACCCCTCTGTGTTAATATACACACTGAGTTAATTGAATACTCACCACAATCCTCTGTGCAGTGACCAATGGTAAGTATGATGCTAAATTTTTCTCTTGAATCAAGACTTTCATGAAGGAGTAGTGCCAGAAGTGTAGAAACAATGTGGTATTTGGATAATACCAATGCAAAAGCAGCTGCTAGTTTAATATAGGAAAAAATAAGTACAAATTTAAAATTTCTAATTATACCTGTACTATGTTTTCAGAGCTTATTCAAGAAGAATATAATAGGCCTATATAATATCTAATATGTTGAATGCCATGTGTCATTCAACATATTATAGTAATTTAAATAACTATACTGTAAGATGATGACTTATTATAGTCCTTATTATATATTCTTTTTGCTGTTATTTTGGGACAAGGTTTCTCCATGTAGTTCTGGCTGACCTGGAACTCTCTATGTAATCAGGCTAGCCTTAAACTCACAGAAATCCACCTGCCTCTGCTTCCCCAGTGCTGAGATTAAAGGTGTGCCATCATGACTTTATGTGCTTTTTAAAAGAATGTTTTATTAGTTGCTCTGCATGATGCTGCAAATATGAACTAATACTATAGTCCTAAAAGCCAAATATATATATTCTTTCCTTATATATCTACTGGTATCTACACTGGACAGTAAGGACATTACTAGATAATCAAACCATGCTTGAGGTTGAAATGTTGTCTTATCTGGCTATGATGCTACTAATATTAATAAGGCATATATAAACCTATGATACACTGTGATAAGATTCAAGAAGTCTACTATGCTAAGCTATGCTTTTCCTCATAAGCTATATATTTATTTTATTTTGATAGTTTGAGACAGGGCCTTACACAACTTAGGTTGACTTTAAAACTTATTATTAAGTAGAGGCTAACTCTGAACACTGATTCTTCTACCTCTACTTTCTAAATGCTGGGTTCATAGGTATGCACTACCCTGCATGGCCTTCATAGGGTTTTCAAAAGAGTTCATCCAGAGTCTAATAATACTGGTATGAACAATAGCCAGACTATGAATTACTCAAGGAACTTAAGGAATTACTCAATATATGATTAATTTTTTTTACATGTACTTATTGTGTTTGTGTGTGCTCTTGCACATGTGCCATGGTGCACACATACAGGTCAGAGGACAACTTTATCCATGAGTCAGTTTTCTTATTTCACCACATGGGTCCCAGGATTGAACACAGGTTGTCAGGCTTGGCTGCAGGCACCTCTACCTGCTGATACATCTCACGGTTGAAGGAACTACATTTCAACAATTTTTATGTCTTCAGGACTCAGGTATTCAGTGACTGCTTATTATGTAGGCTTCTAGGGGGTGGAGAGATGGCTCAGCAGTTAAGAGAACTCGCTGGTCCTATAGAAGGAGACTCAGGCTCAGTTCCTAGCACTGACATCATAGCTCAGTCACCTGTACCTCCAGTTCCAGGAGAGCCAATGCGTTCTTGTGGTTTCTATGACCACTAGGCATACACATGCTATACATAAAAACATTAGGGTAAAATACTCAAATATATAAAATACATCTTTAAAAACCCAGCCATCTACTTTTTGGGCTGTTTGTGAATATAAAGACTTCCTCAGTACAAGAATTTACAGACCACCATTCTAAGTGTTTAAATGAATGAGAAGCAGATGTATCCATGGTTCTGGTTCTGATGCTCATTCATACTCCAGGTATGTCAGACATCACCCTTGTCACATAAAGGCATGATTAATTCTTTAAATTTTATGTATATGATATGTCTCTATATAAGTAGATGCCAAATGTATGCAGGTGCTTGCAGAAGCCAGAAGAAGGAGTTGGATCCCTGGAGCTAGAGTACTCCAGCTGTGGTTGTGAGCGGTTCAACTTAGGTTCTGGGTACAAAATTTAGGTCCTCTGGAAAAGTAGCCAAAGCTTTTAACTGCTGAATCTAATTATTTTCCATTTCTGCTATATCAATGTCTTTTGATTTGTCATCTAAATTTTTTTATTAGAGTTGCTTTTTCTTTTTAAAGACAAGGTCTCACTGTGTTATCCTGGCTGGCTGGGACACAGAAGATGCACTGCATACACCACCACATCTAGATAACACAACTCTTTAAGTGAAATAATAATTTAAGAATAAGAGGATCTTATTTTGATCCTCTCATTAGATCTAAAGTCAGACACAGATATGCATCCTTAAAGAAGTTGTAATGTTTGATGGGAAAACAAGGAATTGGAATAGGTAATTTCCTATTTTTTTTTTTTTTGAGACAGAGTTTCTCTGAATAGCTCTGGCTGTCCTGGAACTCACTCTGTAGACCAGGCTGGCCTCGAACTCAGAAATCTGCCTGCCTCTGCCTCCCAGAGTGCTGGGATTACAGGCAGGCACCACCACTGCCAGGCTGGAATAGGTAATTTTCCTTTCCATTTGTAAGAAGCTGAAATTCTGTTAATAGTAGTTAGTGTAGCATTTCAACATTCATCATGTTCAGCTCAAACAAAGTTCAATTATAGAAAATTGACTAAGCATTTTCACTCACAGTTATCAGTAATACATGCATCCATGGTCTTTGTCACTACCACTCCAAGCTTAGCACTGGAAACAGTATTGTGTGAATCAGACTCCAGTTGCACAAGAACTTGAGACAAAACGTCCAGTCCACCCGAAGATACAAAGCAGTTCTGAACATGTGCTTAAGAAATAAAGTAGCAAAACTATTAGTATTCAAAAACAAAAAGTATATTTTTTTTATTAAATCATTTTACATTAGATACATTTATTTGGCTTTTCAGATACTGAAACTCTCCAGAATTCAGGGATTAAAAGTTCAGTTTGTCTATTTATGTGCACATATGCATACATAGTGACACGGTAACACTCCCCTGACACAGTACAATGATATGTATAGTAGGACAGTGTTTTATGTAGGAAATCTTTCATTTCATTTCTGAGAGCTGGCCTGTTCTGTAATATGAATAAAGTGCCCTTCATAACTATTAAACAAGTATTTCAGGAGGACTATAAAGAATAAATTCAGCAGGGATGGGGAATGGAAAAATGGTCTAGCCCTATCATCTTAGGACTGGGGCAAAAGACAGTGAGCGCAGTCTGGGCTTACAGCAGGACCCTGACTCAACATAATAACAATGAAAAAACAGATTCATTCATTCATTTATCCTGGTATTATAATCAGCAAGTTGCCTATTTTCTAAATTCTAGCATAACTCACATCTCAGACTGTTTTGCTCTACAAATAACAATGTGTCTCATTGTTTCAAAAACACATATAGTTTTGTTTGTTTTTTGAGAAATAGGGTTTCTTTTATGTATTTCTGGCTAGCTACCCTGAAACTCACTGTACATACCTGGCTGGCCTTGAACTTATAACCAGCTGCCTTGCCTCTGCCTCCCGAGTGCTGGGATTAGAGGAGCATGCCATCATGCCCTGCCATGAATGCCTTTTATTTATACCTAATTATTTTGCTTCTTGGAGCACAAAATTCTATCATTGAGCAAAGATTCAATAACAGATATACACAAACATTTTTATATAGCTTATAAATAAAAATGTTTATATATCATGTATATTATTTTTGAGACAAAGTCTCACTATTTACCCTAGCTGGCTTCACACAAGATTTTCTTGCTGCTTCTTCCCAGGTGATGTCATAGCCATGTGTCACCATGCCCCAGCTTGAAAATAATGTTGCTAAGAAAGGGTCCCCTGAAACCCTAGAAATAGGCTCATAAACAAGAGATATGAGGCTAGTAGTTAAAATCCTGCCACAAAACTTTTTCCTAGGTTACTGCAGTTCTGAGGATGATAATTTCAATTCCAAGATGATTAAAAACAAAAATTAGTTTTTGTATTGTAAATAAAAGAGGTATTTACCTAAAATAATATTATTCCAGAATTTAACAGAGCTTACTTACTTATTTGGTGGTAGGGACTGAAATCAGAAACGTATACACACAACATCAGCATTTCTCCATTACATCTCTAGCTGCTACCCCTTTCCAAAAACATATTTTGTGTTTATATTAATTATAAATATAAATTTAAATTATCTTTGTTTTTTGAGACAATTTCATGCAGCCCAGGGTACCCTGAACTCCTTATCTTGCTAAGGTTGACCTTTGACTCCTGATTTCTCTGCTTCTACCAGTGCTAAAATTACAGGTTTGTGCCACTATCTGAGAAAGAGACTAAAAATTATTCAAGGTAATAAAAATGATAATTTTTATTTATATGGGAATGTTTTTATTATTCTTGTGGAAAGAGTGGAAACTGTATGCTGTGGAGTGCATATGCAAGTCAGAGAAAAATTGTGAAGTCAGTTCTCAGCAAGCACCTTTACCCCCTGATTTCATAGCTCTTGAAAACTTCATTTAGTAGTGGAGCAGCTGGGACGGAAGTCTTCCTGCCGCCATTTGCACCAGGGAGCCGGGAAACTCCACAGCCTTCTGTTCATAGCCCGTCAGGAGAGAGAGAGAGATGTCCCAGCAGTGCTTTCACTTTTGAACTTAGAGGAGTAAGGACACAGGCTTACAGGCCTACAGGAGGAATAAACTCCAGCCAGAGACAATACCAACTAGCACCAGAGATAAGCAGATGGCAAAAGGCAAGCACAAGAACCCTACTAACAGAAACCAAGGCCACATGGCAACATCAGAACCCAGTTCTCCCACCATAGCAAGTCACGGATACTCTTAACACACTGGAAAAGCAAAAGTTGGATTTAAAATCATATCTCATGATGCTGATAGAGGGCTTCAAAAAAGACTTAAGTAACTCCCTTAAAGAAATACAGGAGAACATCGGTCAACAGGCAGAAGCCCTTAAAGAAGAAACACAAAAATCCCTTAAAGAATTACAGGAAAACACAAACAATCAAGTGAAGGAACTGAACAAAACCACCCAGGATCTAAAAGTGGAAGTAGAAACAATAAAGAAATAACAAAGTGAGACATCTCTGGAGATAGAAAACCTTGGAAAGAATTCAGGAGTCATAGATGCAAGCATCAACAACAGAACACAAGAGATAGAAGAGAGAACCTCAGGTGCTCAAGATACCATAGAAAACATTGACTCAACAGTCAAAGAAAATGCAAAATGCATAAAGCTGGTAACCTAAAACATCCAGGAACTCCAGGACACAATGAGAAGACCAAACCTAAGGATTTTAGGTATAGATGAGAGCGAGGATTTACATCTTAAAGGCCCAGTAAATATCTTCAACAAAATTGTAGAAGAAAAACTTCCCTAACCTAGAGAAAGAGATGCCCATGAACAAACCCAAAAGAAGATACCCACACAAACATAAAAAAATAACAGGAAGCAATAATCACTATTCCTTAATATCTCTTAACAACAATGGACTCCCAATAAAAAGACACAGACTATCAAAATATTTCTCATATAAATCTTCAATTTTATCAGAAAATATTTGTAATTCCCCTTGTAATTAATTTAGTAATATTTTATGTCTACTATTTTATCTGCATTATTTTTCATGATAATATTCAATTTTAATGTCTTTCTATATATTTCCTCTATTTTATCAGAAATGTTTTCAATGCAAATCTTTGATTTTATCACAAATGTTTCTAATTCCACCCTCAATTAATTTAGAGTTTTTATATCTACCATTTCATATGTAAAATTTTCCATGAATTAGTCAATTTTAACGTGTATGTCTATATATTTCTTGACTTTTACCAGAAATATTTGCCATGTAAATCTTCAATTTTATCTGAAAATGTTTATAATTCCACCATCAATCAACTTAGAATTATCTTTATGTCTATCATTTTATCTGTATAATTTCCATGATAATCTTTAATTTTAACATGTTTTTCTATATATTTCTTCAATTTTATCAGAAATATTTAAATATCAGAGATATGTAAATCTTCAAGTTTATCAGAAAATGTTTATAATTCTACTTTCAATCAACTTAGGAATACTTTTATGGCTACCATTATTATATCTATATAAAAATTTCCATAATAATCTTCAAAAAAATAAAAAAAAGAAAACTTCACTTATATATTTAAAATTTTTTACATTTATTTATTCATGTGCAAGTGCATACAACACACATGTGGAGGTCAAAGGGTAACTTTTGAAAGATGGTTTTCAATTTGCATGATATAAATCCTGGTCATCAAACCCCGCTAGTCAGCCATGATTGTAAGAATCTTCACTTGTTGAGCCATTTTGCCATCTTAGTTTTAAGGTCAAGCAAACATTTTCAACATCATGGTGACTATAAAACATCTTCACTACAAAGTATTTTTAATTTTTTTTTTCAAAAAGGAAGGTTTTGATCTTGTTTGTGTTTTTTTTTTAAAGTTTAGTTTTTATTTTTTGAGATGAGGTCTCATGTAGCCTAATCCCTTCTGGACTCTAGGGGTGCCTGCATGGACACAGTGCACATACAGACAAGTGGGCATACACATATACATAAACTAAATGTTAAAAACCTATCCACAAACATTATACATCTCACGATTTTCATATCATTTCTGCAACATTGCAATATTTTGCTGTGTTAGTCAACTGGATCACAGTGACAACATACTTAAGATGTGTGCCTATAGCCCTAGTGCTGGGGAAACAAAGGCAGATTTCAGGAGTTTGCTGACCAGCAAGTCTAAAACAGCAAGCCTTTTCAGTAAGAGACCTTGTCTCAAAAAGTATGGTAGAGAGTAACAGGAAAATACCCAAAGCTATTCCTTGCCCTCCACATTGGAATGCACGGGGAAGTATATCTGCAGCTACACGTGCATGTGTACACGCCAAAGAGACACAAATGATAGTTTTATGTTTCCAATAATTTGTTGGGGCATATAGAAATACTATTTATTTTGTATGTAATTGTAGTAATACTGTTTACAGTTGGCCTAATGCTGCTTATATTCTAATGCTAATTTTGGGACCCCAAGACTGGTGCCTCAGAGATGAAACAGTCCACATATAAGATACTGAGTAACCCTGCCCCCAGTTAATTGTGATCGAAATAAAGATGCCAACAGCCAATAGCTGTTCTTATTATGGGACTAGGGAGATGGCTCAGTGGTTAAGAACCCTGTCTGCTCTTGAAGACGGGGACATTGGTTCAGTTTCAAGAACCTACATGGTGGGTCACAATAGCCTGTGATTCTAATTCCAAAGGCATTTATACCCTCTGGTCGTCAAAGGCACTGTACACATAAACATACAGGCAAATACTCACACTTACTAAAAAAAAAAAATCCTTCAAAAAATAAAGAAAAACAGAACAAATAAATAGTCCAAATAGAAGAATATTCAAATTATCTACTTTTTGAATAAGTTCTAGTAATTTCTATATTTTAAAGAATCTGTCCAATCAAGAATTTTCTAATTGCATGATGTAACAACTGTTTCTACTATTACTTTACTAAGCTATGATAATGAGGCTGGAGAGACAGCTCAGCAGATAAGAGCACTGGCTGCTCTTACAGAGCTCCTGAGTTCAATTCCCAGCACCCACATGGTGCTCATGGCCATCTATAACAGCATCTGATGCCCTCTTCTGGCATGCAGATGTACATGAGCAGAGCACCCATATACATTATACAAACAAATAAATAGCTCTGATAACATCATGAGTGAGGAATGAAGAACTGGTTGTCCTTCCAGCAGACCTGAGTTTGATTCCCAGCACTCAAGAGGCAGCTCATAACTGTAACTCCAATCCCAAAGAATCCACACCCTCTTCTGCTCCACTGGCACACATGTAGACAAGCATTCATATACATCAAATAAAAGCTAGGAAACAAAATCTAGAGTGATGTTGCTTCTCATAATAATTTAGGTTGGTAATTTAGATCTTTGACAGGGAGTATTTTGGGAAGGTGGAAGATAAGAACATTACACTATAGCCCAGTCTGGTCAGAAAGTCACTATATATGTACCCCAGGCTAGCCTTGAACTTTCAACAACCCTTATCTCTCGGATTTCCCCAACGTCCAGAAATCTAAGTCTTTAATAACCACATACTTCGTTGTCATCTTTTCAAGATTTTTTTTGTACATTTATTGGGATACAAATTGGAAAGGAAGAAGTCAAACTATCATTGTTTGCAGATGATATGATAGTCTACCTAAGTGACCCAAAACTCCACTAGAGAACTCCTACAGCTGATAAACAACTTTAGCAAAGTGGCTGGTTATAAAATCAACTCAAGCAAATCAGTAGCCTTCCTATGCTCAAAGGATAAGCAGGCTGAGAAAGAAATTAGGGAAATGACACCCTTCACAATAGCCACAAACAGTATAAAGTACCTTGGGGTGACTCTTACCAAACATGTGAAAGATCTGAATGACAAGAACTTCAAGAGTCTGAAGAAGGAAATGGAAGAAGACCTCAAAAAATGGGAAAACCTCCCATGCTCATGGATCGGCAGGATTAATATAGTTAAAATGGCTATTTTGCCAAAAGCAATATACAAATTCAATGCAATACCCATCAAAATCCCAACTCAATTCTTCATAGAGTTAGAAACTTCAATTCAAATTCGTCTGGAATAACAAAAAACCCAGGATAGCTAAAACTATTCTCAACAACAAAAGAAATTCTAGGGGAACCAGTATCCCTGACCTCATGCAATATTACAGAGCAATAGTGTTAAAAACTGCATGGTATTGGTACAGTGACAGGCAGGAGGATCAATGGAACAGGATTGAAGATCCAGAAATGAACCCACATACATGTGGCCACTTGATCCTTGACAAAGGGGCTGAAAACATCCAATGGAAAAAGATAGCCTTTTCAACAAATGGTGCTGGTTCAACTGGAGGTCAGCATGCAGAAGAATGCGAATTGATCCATCCTTGTCTCCTTGTACTAAGCTCAAATCCAAATGGATCAAAGACCTCCACATAAAGCCAGACACTCTGAAGCTAATAGAAAAGACACTGGGGAAGACCCTTGAGGACATCAGCACAGGGGGAAAGTTCCTGAACAGAACACCAATAGCGTATGCTCTAAGATCAAGAATTGACAAATGGGACCTCATAAAATTACAAAGTTTCTGTAAAGCAAAGGACACCATCAAAAGGACAAATCGGCAACCAACAAATTGGGAAAAGATCTTCACCAACCCTACATCAGATAGAGGGCTAATATCCAGTATATACAAAGAACTCAAGAAGTTAGACCCCAGAAAACTAAATAACCCTATTAAAAATGGGGTACAGAGTTAAACAAAGAATTCTCACCTGAAGAACTTCGGATGGCAGAGAAACATCTTAAAAAATGCTCAACTTCACTAGTCATCAGGGAAATGCAAATCAAAACAACCCTGAGATTTCACCTTACAACAGTCAGAATGGCTAAGATTAAAAACTCAGGAGACAGCCGGTGTTGGCGAGGATGTGGAGAAATAGGAACACCCCTCCACTGCTGGTGGGGTTGCAAATTGGTACAACCACTCTGGAAATCAGTTTGGCGGTTCCTCAGAAAATTGAGCACGTCACTTCCAAAAGATCCTGCTATACCACTCCTGGGCATATACCCAGAGGATTCCCCAGCATGTAATAAGGATATATGCTCCACTATGTTCATAGCAGCCCTATTTATAATAGCCAGAGGCTGGAAAGAACCCAGGTATCCCTCAACAGAAGAATGGATGCAAAAAAATGTGGTATATTTACACAATGGAGTACTATTCAGCCATTACAAACAATGAATTCATGAAATTCTTAGGCAAATGGATGGAGCTGGAGAACATCATACTAAGTGAGGTAACCCAGTCTCAAAAGATCAACCATGGTATGCACTCACTAATAAGTGGATATTAGCCTGAAAAACTGGAATACCTAAAACATAATCCAGACATCAAATGAGGTACAAGAAGAACGGAGGAGTGGCTCCTGGTTCTAGAAAGACTCAGTGTAGCAGTATAAGGCAAAACCAGAACAGGGAAGTGGGAAGGGGTGGGTGGGAGAACAGGGGGAGGGAAGGGGGCTTATGGGACTTTCAGGGAGTGGGGAACCAGAAAAGGGAAAAGCATTTGAAATGTAAATAAAAAATATATCGAATAAAATAAAAATACATCGGAAAAAAATTGCATTTATGTTCTGACTGGGGAAACAGTGCTCAGCCATCAGCATCAAAGCTTCCTCCTGTGGCAGACAACAACAAATACAGAGACCTGCAGCCAGATGTTATGCAGAAAGGGAA
Source organism: Apodemus sylvaticus (assembly GCF_947179515.1). Taxonomy (NCBI): domain Eukaryota; kingdom Metazoa; phylum Chordata; class Mammalia; order Rodentia; family Muridae; genus Apodemus; species Apodemus sylvaticus. The sequence continues at coordinate 25,189,141 of NC_067492.1, read as the reverse complement.
AGACCTTGGAACACTTAGCCCTAAATAGGATGCCATTACCAAATCCCTCCCTCCTCAGAGCTCAGGATAAGACCCAGAGGAGATAGAGGACACTAAGTAAGCCCTCTAAATCAACATGAGCAAAGCATGCATGAACTCACAGAAACTGAGGCAGCATGCACAGGACCTGCCCAGGTCTGCATCAGATCCTCTGCATGAACATTATGGCTTACAGATTAGCATATTTATGGAATTCCTGAGTAAGCAAACAAATGAGTGTCTGATTCTTGTGGCTTCTCTGGGCTCATTTCCTTCTGTTTCTTTGTTTTGCCCAACTCTGATGTGATAGTTTTTGTTTTCTCTTATGTATTTTATTTTCTCATATTTTAAAATTTTCAAAGTATAATTATTATGTAAATATAAAATTTGTATTTATTATTAAGGAGTCATATGTGTATGTGCATGCTGTGTGTGGAAACACATGCATGCACATGCACTCTGGAGGTCAGAGAACAACTCTGTGCAATCAGTTCTCTCCCGGTACTTTTATGTAGGGTCTCAGGATCAAACATGGATCCATCACTCTTTTTGAGTGGCTAGTGTCCCTTTACAGACTCAGCCATCTCACTGGCCCATGGTGTTCATTTCTAATTTAATTTCATTTTGGTTAGAGTGTACATCCCAGAGGTTGATTTCATTGCTTTATTTCATGAGGGTATTTAAGAAGGGGAAAAAATTATATTGCAAGATGGGTATAGTGGTATATACCTACCTTTCCAGAATGCGGGAAGTGAGGAAAGGAGGACCTGAGTTTAAGGTTATCATCAGCTATACAGAGACATACATAGCTATATAAGGCAGTTTGGGCCACAGGACCTGTCAAGAAACAACTACGCTGCTGCCAACATCTTTCCACTATCTTCCCAATAATATGGACTTCCAAGATTCTCTTATCTTTAAGAGAGTAGCCAAGTACTTAAGGCAGAGGTAAGTCAGTATCTGTTTGAGGCCAGCCTGGTCTACATAATGAGTTCCGAGCCAACCAGGGCTATGTAGTAAGACCCTTTCAAAACAAAAGAGTCTAAGTATGTCCAAATGGTCCAAATTAGAAGCATCAAACTCATTAATTGAATTTTGTAGTTTTTTTGTTATGCTTTTAAATACATTTCTTAATATACAACCTAGAAAATAGTGAATACTTACTATTATTTGCAAGAGTAAGTCCAATAAATGAGCATATAGGTCGAATTACCTCAGGTTTCATGCAATTCATTAGCCATTCATTAACATATGGAAAAAGTGAACAACAAAGTACTTGATTCTCATCTGAAAGGAGGGACACCATGTTTTAATCTGATTTTTGCAAAATATCAGTCACCATTTGTTTTCATATTTGGGTTTAAATTGTTGAAATAATTACCATTTTGAGGATTGTTGACACATACACACAGAGTACTGCACACTGAAGCCCATAACAGATAACTCTGGAAAATATTATCATCTGACAAATTCAACTCATAATTGGAAAGAACTGTCCTATTGGGTTAAAAAGAGAAGGTAATAAGCTTTATAAATGTTCTAAAGCATTTTATAAATGTCCTAAGCAATGAATAATAAGACATTTTATTTACTTACCTGAACATCTGTGACAGAATTTCAATACAACCCATTTCTCTCACAAGAGTTTGTCCATTCCCTTAAAAAAGAGCCAGATATTACATGAATATGACTTTTATTTAAAAATAATTTTATAAAACTTAAGACACTTAAATAGTACTATAATTAGCTTTTAAATTTAATTATAATTAAATTTAAAGTATTACAAAGTATACAGAATTACAGTAGGAAAAAAACCTATAATCAAGGGGCTGGAGAGATGAGTTGGCAGTTACGAGCATTTTTCTGTTCTTCGAGAGGACCTGGGATCAATTCCCAGCACCCACATGGTTGTGGGAAGCCACTTTATCCAGCGCTGGCAGGAAAATCTTAGTCCTGGTAAACAACTCTGGTGCATGCGCAGTAGGACCACATAGTGACTCAGTACTGGTATGCTAATGAGGTGCACCTTAGTTCTCCTATCACAATGCGACAGGCCCCTAAGCTAGGGCTGCTGGGATATATAAGGGCGGCAAAAGACAGTTGGTGGCCCCGTGTTGGAGAAGAAAAGCAAGGTCCTGAATAAAGCACTGCAGAGAACCTGGTTGTGTCGCGTCTTTCCTCGCTGGTCGAGTTAGGCACCGACACATGGTCACTTACAACCATCTATAATTCTAGTTCTGGGAGACATGAGGCCCTCTTATGGCCTTTGTGGGTACCAGGCATGGTCATGGTGCACAGACATACATATAAAATTTTAATTTCTTTTAAAAACACCTTAGCCATCTTTATTATAGAAAACATACTGTGCTTAGCAACTTATAGTATTCAGTGTTCCTCTAAAAATTACAAACTGCTTATTTTAAATTATAGTTGTTACAATATGAAAATAATATCCAAACTAGAAAAACTACGTATCTTTTTCAGAGTTTTCAAAATTGCAAAAAACAAAATCTAGAAGCAATTCAAGTAGCTAACAATTTCAAGAATTAAACAAAGCAAGTTTTTAAAACATGGAGTACTGGGGAGATGACTCAGTCAGTAAAGCAGCAGCATAAGGGCTTGAGTTTGATCCTCAGCACTCTGTGAAAAATACATAAGAGCCTGGGCACGGGAGCTTATGTCTGGGCCTGGGCAGGGGAGCTTATGCCTGGGCCTGGGCACGGGAGCTTATGTCTGGGCCTGGGCACGGGAGCTTATGTCTGGGCCTGGGCACGGGAGCTTATGTCTGGGCCTGGGCACGGGAGCTTATGTCTGGGCCTGGGCACGGGAGCTTATGCCTGGGCCTGGGCACGGGAGCTTATGCCTGGGCCTGGGCAGGGGAGCTTATGCCTGGGCCTGGGCACGGGAGCTTATGTCTGGGCCTGGGCACGGGAGCTTATGTCTGGGCCTGGGCACGGGAGCTTATGCCTGGGCCTGGGCAGGGGAGCTTATGCCTGGGCCTGGGCACGGGAGCTTATGCCTGGGCCTGGGCAGGGGAGCTTATGTCTGGGCCTGGGCAGGGGAGCTTATGTCTGGGCCTGGGCACGGGAGCTTATGCCTGGGCCTGGGCACGGGAGCTTATGTCTGGGCCTGGGCACGGGAGCTTATGTCTGGGCCTGGGCAGGGGAGCTTATGTCTGGGCCTGGGCACGGGAGCTTATGCCTGGGCCTGGGCAGGGGAGCTTATGTCTGGGCCTGGGCACGGGAGCTTATGTCTGGGCCTGGGGCTCACCAGGCAGTCAGTCTAGTCAGATTGGAACACTTCAGTCAGTACATGACTCTGTCTCTAAACAAACAAACAAACAAATAAAGTGGAAATTGATTGAGGAAGGTATCCAACAACAACCCCCAGCTTCTGCATCAAGCACAAACACATGCACATGTATAAGCAAAGTTTTAACTACATAAACACTTTATATTTTATACACATTTATAAAATATATGTACATATGAACACTTTATATTAAGTTTTCAATAAACCTAAAATTATTCCAAAATAAAAACCACTGGGGACCAACAGTAAATCTTGCAATCAAGTCAGTGAAAAGTCAACCTTGAGTACTTGCTTTTCTTCTTGAAGATTTAGTACATATCACTTTACTGTTTGTTAAAGTTAATGAATATTGTGATTAAATGTATATACTATTAATTCCTTCCTTAGAACTACTATCTCTCACTGGGCGGTGGTAGCACATGCCTGTAATCCCAGCACTCTGGGAGGCAGAGGCAGGTGGATTTCTAAGTTCAAGGCCAGCCTGGTCTATACAGTGAGTTCCAGGACAGCCAGGGCTACACAGAGAAACCCTGTCTAGAAAAAATCCAAATTCAAATAAACCAAAACAACAAAACAAAACAAAACAAAACAAAAAAAGAACTAGTATCTCTTACATGTCAATGAAATAATAAGTTATTAGTATATTTGGGAAGCAGAGTCCAAGATTCTCATCTACATAGTGAAACCCTGTCTCAAAAAATAAATACGTAAATAAGTAGATAGATAGATAGATAGATAAATGAATAAAGGCATGGCTAGAGAGAGATGGCTCAGTGGTTAAGAGCAGTCATTGATCTTCAGGTCTTGAGTTCAATTCCCAGCACCCACATGGCGGCTCACAACTGTCTGACGTTGTCTTCTGATGTGCAGATGTACATGTGGACAAAGTACTTACATACATAAAACACATAATCAATAAATCTTTAAAGAAATAAAGGCACTGATATAAAAATGACTAGATTAAAAGTATTAACAACTATTCCAAAAATATATTAAAACATGCTTAAGCATTCATGAGAATGTACTTACTATTATTTGAAACCAGAACCAAAAGAACATAGACAGACATTCTTTTCAAATTTGTGTTTGAATCATCATTAGTTAAGAGCAAGGCTAAATCTTGAAATAATTCTGAAGTACACAACGATTGCTGACAGTAAACTGAAACACAAAATACAATTTTCGTTTTAATATATTAGCACAAACCATTTCAAAAATATATTGAACAAAACACAAAAGTTGTCAAATGGAGGCTGTTTCTAAACTAGATGCCACTTAACTGGCATGCATTAGAAGCAGTCAAATCTATGAAGACCTGATGCATGCTTACTTAGGTAGCAGATCTAAAAATATTTTAAGATTACATTTATTTATTTACTTATTTGTATGCGCAAACACACGCGTGTGTGCTCACTGTGTGCAGACATGCCACAGCACTCTCGTGGATGAGAGGGCAATTTATGGGAGCTGGCTCCTCCTTCCATCATGTGGTTCCCGGCACCAAACTCAGGCCATCAGGCTGGTTGGCAAGTGCCTTTACCCACTGAGCCACCTAGCCAGTCCCAAACCAGCAGTATCTTAACTAAAGTTAAAATGACTTGGACTAAGCTCCAAACATTCAAAATACTCTAGAATTGCTAATAAAATACTAACCAAATTAAAAAAAAAAAAAGGCAAGAGAAAAAAAACGTAAGAAAATTCAGCTATCTGCTTTGAAAAAACGGACAAACAATATTTATATTATTTTTGAAAAGTTTTTGGAAATGCAAAAGTCTTTTCAAAGCACAAAAATAACATGAGGAGTAGTGTGATAGCAGTATTCAGGAAGCAAACCGGGATGACTGTGCACTGAAGGCCGCTCTGCGCTATATAGCAAACTAAGGCAAAACAAATCCAAAAACAACAAAAAACCTCCACAGGAAACAAACAAAAATAATCCCAACTAATGAGAGTCAACCAGGAGTGGGGATGATCACCTTTAAATAAAGAGAAAAAAATTAAAGAGTTATTTAAAATCATTTCAAGAACATAAAAATAATATTTTATATTTTACCATTTTCTTCTGCAATAGATCCTAATGTGTATAAGGCTGCTTCTTTTACCATGCTATGCTCACTTGACTTTGCAAGATCTATTATAAACATCAAACCACCAATTTCCCGGAAAAAAATACTGGCATCACCTATAAGATTTACAAATAAAACAAGAAATTATATTTACTTCATTTACTCTGTTAAGGATAAAAGAATCAAATGAAAGAATATATCACACACACAGAGTGGAGGAGAAACCGTCATGCATATTGATACTTTACTACAGAATCAGAGCTGGCTGCAGGCTGTTGGCTGCAGTGTCACAGCATGCAGTCCCAGGATGGTGAGGACCCTCAGGAAGATTAAGAGTTTCACACCAGCCTGGGCTACTTGATGGAATGAGAGGAAAGAAAGGAAAGAAAGGAAAGAAAGGAAAGAAAGGAAAGAAAGAAAGAGAGAGAGAGAGAGAGAGAGAGAGAGAAAGAAAGAAAGAAAGAAAGAGAGAAAGAAAGAAAGAGAGAAAGAAAGAGAAAAAAAGAAAGAAAGAAAGAGAAAAAGAGAGAGAGAAAGAAAGAAAGAAAGACAGACAGAGAGAGAGAGAGAAAGAAAGAGAGAGAGAAAGAAAGAAAGAGAGAAAGAAAGAGAGAAAGAGAGAAAGAAAGAGAGAAAGAGAGAAAGAAAGAAAGAGAGAGAGAAAGAAAGAAAGAGAGAGAAAGAGAGAGGGAGGGAGGGAGGGAGGGAGGGAGAGAGGGAGAGAGGGAGAGAGGGAGGAAGGGAGGGGGAGAGAGGGAGAGAGGGGGAGAGAGGGAGGAAAGAGGGAGAGAGGGAGGGAGGGGGAGAGATAGGGAGGGAAGGAGGGAGGGGAGAAGGAAAGAGAGAAAAGGAGGGAGGGGAGAGGGAAAGAGAGAGAAGGAAGGAGGGAGGGAGGGGGAGAGAGAAAGAGAGAAAGAGAGGGAATGAGGGAGGGAATGAGGGGAGGGGCAAGCATCATCACTGAGAAGAGGGAGAGGAGGGAAAGAGAAAGGAAAAGGGAAAAAAGGAGAAAAGAAAGAATCATGAATAAAGTTAATTATTATGCCTTACTGTCTTGTTTACAAACTGAACGAATAGTGATCAAAATTTCCTTTTGAGACAATGGGTTGCCCATGTGATACTTCAGACATTCCAACAGTAACTTCAGGTCAGTCTTCATTTCTACTGGAGAAAAATTTATTATTTTAAAGACAAAGTTTTCTTTCAAAGAACAATTATTCAAATTCTATTTGATAATTACACATCTTTGAAATGCTTGCTTTAAAAAAAAGCTTTTTTATAATTTATAAACTTTTTTGCTTTATAATCTAATAAAGATATCCTCAAAAAGTATTTTAAATGAACTGGATGAAAATACATTAGAACTTAGAGGATGCTAACGAAGAAGTATTTATGAGGAAATTTATAGTACTAAATACCTATGTAAGAAAAAAAAAATGGCTGGGCAGTGGTGGTGCATGCCTGTAATCCCAGCACTCTGGGAGGCAGAGGCAGGCCCGGTCTACAGAGTGAGTTCCAGGACAGCCAGGGCTATACAGAGAAACCCTGTCTCAAAAAACTGAAAGCCAAAAAACTGGGGGGGGGGGGGGGGGGAGAGGGAAGGAAAGAAAAAGAAAAAGAAAAAAAATGGCTCTCAAAACAATGACCTTAGGCTCTACCTTAAGAAACTAGAAAAAGAGTAAACTCAGCCCAAAGCAAGCAACGAAAAACCTGTAAAGAAAGAAGCTGATGTCAGTGAAGCAGAGAAATGGAAGGGAATGGCGCCCGGGATGCTCAGTGGGGCAGAGCGCTGGCTGCCCTCCAAAGAGCCCGGGATCTAGCACTCATGTGACAGTTCACAACTGTTTGTAACTCAAGTCCAGGGGATCCAATGCCCTCTTCTGGCCTCACTCGGGCATCAGGCATGCACAGATACACATGCAAGCAAAACTTCAATACACATAAAAGTAAACTTAAAAATTAAACAGAGAACGTTCTTTAAAAAGATCAATAACACTGATAATTCTCTAGCCAGACAAATCTGGATAAATGAGTACAGACACAAATTACTACAGATGAGACAAGAGTCAGATATAATGGCTAACACCCATTATCCTAGCACTTAGGAGGCTGAGGCAGAAGGATGTCCACAAATTCAAGGACTACATAGTAAGTTCTAGGCCAGCCTAAGCTATAGAAAGAGACGTTATAATTAAACAACCACCTCAGATTCTGAAGATAACATTTTGTACAACTTCATACAGATTCAATGACTTAGATAAAATAGAAAAATTGCTTTCAAAGATATAAATCATCCAAACTCACCCAAGAACAAATTACATGAATAAAACTTCACTTATGAAAGAAGCTGAGATCATAGTTACAAAGTTTCCCACAACAAAAACTCTAGTTTAAGGTGTTTACATTTGACAACTCTGCCAAAGATTTAAAGAAGAAATAGTATCTAAAAGGTTATTTCCCAATTTAAAAAAAATAGGTCTCACTATATATACTCTATGCTGATCTTGATCTTAAAATCCTCATGCCTTAGCCTCTTCAGTAACCAGGGCACACCACGATGCCTGCTTCCCAACTTATTCTGAGGTTGGCAATATCCTTGTATCAAAACTAAAACCTTTAGAAAGAACAGAAAACTATAGACAAGCACATATAAAACATCTAGTAAGATGTTTTAGTAAGCTGAATACAACAATGTATGAACAATGCATCATGACCAAGTTAGGGTGGATTTCATATCTGAACGAAAATCAGTCAAGATAACATAACAAATTAAAATCAAATCCTCTTTATTTTGTAAATGACATATAGGTTGTAATAACTTTGTAGTTGTTGTTTTGTTGTTTTGTTTTTTGTTGTTGTTTAGGATTAGGGAGACAGGGTTTATCTGTGTAGTCCTATCTGGCCTGGAACTCCCTATGTAGATCAGGTTGGCCTCGAAGAACTCGAACTCAGAGGTCTGCTTGCCTCTGCCTCTTGAGTGCTGGGATTAAAGGTATGCGCCACTACTGCCTGGCTTGTTTTGTTTTTTAAAGTTTTTATTTCTTTTGTTTTGCTAACAGTATTTTATGATTTTTTTATTCATTCACTTATTTGTTTGTTCGTTTATTTATGAAGAGGCACATGTGAGGTCAGAGGGTAATACGGAAGAATCGGTTTTCTTCTACCATGTGGGTCCTGGAGATCAGATGAGGTTGTCAAACATGGCAGCATATGCTGAGCCATCTCGCTATCTTTGACATAAATCTTGAACTAACATTTACAAGGGGCAAACTTAAAAATAAAAAGACACATACTACAGAAATCTAGGATACATCAATCTTTAGCCTTCTGTTTATAAAAAAAAATCATCTAGCAATTTGTTTCAATTAAACAATTTGTGATCGCTTCTCGGTCTTTTGGCTAAGATCAAGTGTAAACAATTTATTATGTAATCTGTCAGAACAATATATAGTACAAAGGTTATTGTTGAGTTGACTTTGGGCAACATCCAACATTTATTCATAATTATTGGCTATATTAACATCATCTGGCTATCAATGTCACATTGATAACATGCCAAAGAAAATTTCAAGTAAGCCATAGTGCTTTTCAGTTCTGGGCACATTTTAAGGTGTGTTCTCCTCCATTCCCTTCAGCAGGTAAGATTTCCTATCACATTCTTTTCCTCTTAGCCAAAGCACTTCCGTAACTATACAATTATCACATTTCCTCTTCATTTAAACTTTTTTTGGACTGAGTAAACAAGTTGATTCAATTCCTGAAGGAAATGCACACAATACCAAAAGCTACAAGCCATAAAAGAAAACGTGACTGAATAAACCTAAATTTTAATTGTTTTGTTTGGATGTTTATTTATTTTGAGGCAGGGTCTCAGTATGTAGCTCTCTGGCTGTCCTGGAACTCACTATGTAGAGCAGGCCAGACCTTAACCCACAGAGATCTGTCTGCCTCTGTCTCAAAGGCATGTCTTAAAAGGCATCACAATGCCTGGCTTAACATTTAAAACTTTTAAGTTTCAAGATACTATGCAGAAAGCAAAAGCAGCTCAATCTAGAAGAAAATATTTTTTCTATTTTTAAAAACTTTTTGAGCCGGGTGGTGGTGGTGCAGGCCTGTAATCCCAGCACTCTGGGAGGCGGATTTCTGGGAAATCTGGCAGGGAAGCTTGTAAGAGCCAGACGGACAGGAAGTTCTGTGCAAGTTCATGTAGAAATGTCAGAAACAGCCGGGCGGTGGTGGCTGTGATCCCAGCATTCTGGGAGGCCGAGGCAGGCAGATTTCTGAGTTCAAGGCCAGCCTGGTTTACAGAGTGAGTTCCAGGACAGCCAGGGCTATACAGAGAAACCCTGTCTCGAAAAAAAACAAATCCAAAAAACCAAAACCAACCAACCAACCAAACAAACAAACAAAAAAAACCTTTTTGGTCCTTTGTGAGTTTCACATCATGTATCCCAAGAAGGAAATATTTTCAAATCAGATATTCAATTTCATTTTCATCCCCTGGGATCAAACCCAGAACTGTTAAGCAGCTCACAGCTGTCAGCACCGATAATTTCAGGGGATCTGATGCAGTCTTCTAACCTCTGTAGACACTAGGTATGCAAGTGGTTCAAATATACATGCAAGCAAAATACCCATATACATAGAAATTTTTAAATTAGTATGTATGGGGGAAGGGAGGGTCAGAAGACAACTGGCCGGAGTTGATTCTCTCCTACTACATTGGATCCTGGAGATCAACCTCATGTTGTCAGGTTTAATGATCTCTACCCACTGAACTACCTCACCAGCCTCCACATGTATTTACTCTGCTTTTTATTTATTAAAGACATGGCCTCAGTATGGCCCAGGCTGGTCTCAATCTTGCTACATAGCTACTGATGACTTTGAACTCTTCCTTCTGCCTCTCTCTTCACCTCTAGTTTCCCTTAAGCCTGAACCTGGGAGTGGTCTGTCTGTAGTAGTGCACCCCTCCAGCCACACTCATTATCTTTGCCTCCCCAGATAGCTTCCCAGGTTTCAGCCTTCTTTAAAACTTCTTCAAGCCTGGTGTAGAGGTGCATGCCTTTAATGCCAGCACCTGGAAGGCAGGCTGAGTTCAGGCCAGCCTGGTCTACAAAGTGAGTTCTAGGACAGTGAGGGCTGCATAGAGAAACCAGTGAGGGGGTGGGGGTGGCAGCAAACAAAAAAATAAAAAACAAAACAACAACAAAACAAACTTGAACTCTGATGAGGCCTCTTTGACCCTTTGTTATCAGCCAGACAGACAGAAAACAAATTCACTGTGTGATGAGTGAGGTGTGATCTGAGAGTTAATTAATAGTAGTTGAAACTGGGATAAAGGAACCTGTTTTTGCCTGGACCGGCTATTAATTAATTAAAGTGACACTAAGTGGCAAATCAACACCAATGAAGTCATTGTACCTTGTAAACTTACGGTTGTTGATGTAGTATACAGTTCAATTGGTAAAGTGCTTGCATAGCACCAACAACAAAAGCTCCAGTTTCAATCTCCTGCACCACACAAACCAGGCATTACTACAAATACCTATAATCCCGGCACTGGGGACTTGGGAACAGGAAGATCACAAGTTCAAGGTCATCCTGTGCCACCTATTGAGCTTGAGACCAGCCTAGTCTAAGCGAAAGCCTAATACAAAATAATAAAAAAAAAATTTTGATATTGTAGACAGACACAAACATATTCATCTACATTTCTGACAGTACCCTTGCAACAATGAGCCACCATGTCTAGGGACGTCTTTTATATTCTGCCAATAAATCTACTATCATATGGATTTTTATTATTATTTCAAATAGAGTCTCACTACGTAGTCCTGGCTGGCCTAGAAATATGTAAACTAGGCAGGCCTTGTCTCCAGAGATCTTCTGCCTGTCTCTGCATCATGAGTGCTGGAGTGAAAGGCATGAGCTACCATGCCCAGTTTATACAGCACTCTAAGTATCAGCAGGACTTTCCCCTAATTTCTGCTGTCATAAATTATAGGCACTGTGATGGTTTGGTCCAGGGAGTAGCACTATTAGGAGGTGTGGCCTTGTTGGAGTAGATGTCACTGTGAGTATACATTTTAACACCCTTATACTAGCTGCTTGGAAGAGTTTTCTCATGTTTGCCTTGAGAACCCTTAGCTCCTCTTGCACCATGATTTCCTGGATGCTGCCAGGTTCCCACTTTGATGATACTGGACTGAACCTCTGAACCCATGAACCCATGAGCCAGGCCCAATTAAATGTTGTCCTTATAAGAGTTGCCTTGGTCATGGTGTCTGTTCGCAGCAGTAAAACCCTAGGGCAGGCACAAAGCAGGTGTTTAATATGTATGCTGTGGTATATTATTTTCCTTTAAGTTAATATATATCATCTTGCAAGGAAGCTCATTAAGACCCAGGATGGTGGTGCATACCTTTAATCCCAGCATTAGGGAGGCAAAGGCAGGAGGGCCTCTGTGTATTCAAAGCCAGCTTGGTTTACATAGTGAGTTCAAGATCAGACAAAACTATATTGAGAGTCCCTATCTACTGAGAGACCCTATCTCAAACAAAACAAAACCAGGACAAGGATCATTAATAGTTAGGAAGTAGACAACTTCGAAACTTAAGAAAGTCCCAGAAACTAATCGGATGGGCTAGGCCCCCTCCCTCCTCATATACAAGAGGTAGGGACTGCTGAGAAACACTCTCAGACCAAAAGAATTGCTTTGAAAAGGCTCAGACCAACTAAAGTGCCGGGAAGGGACAGAGATCAACTGAGCTGCCTGAAAGAGATACTTTCCAATCTGTTAAGTGTCTGCAGTGTTCCAGTTCCCTCGCTCTCACGAGCTGGGGTAGGCTTCTGATGATACAGCTTCCTTTGAGTCATTTCTGCGTCTGTAAATAACTCCTCATTCATACACTTTGTATGTAGCCCCAGGAAGCTCACTGGCTTACCAAGTTGGATTTGGTGGTATCCTTGCTTTTGGTCTGTTAGCAAATCCCTATCTGGACTAAGTAGATGTTTGTTCGTGTCCTCTCAGAATAATATCATAGAACATATATAAGTTGATGAATGAGTCTTTTGTTTTCTAGATGCTACTGAGATATTAGACACACACACACATATACACACCACACACACAAATGAATATACCTACAATTATACAACAATAAAATATGTAAAACTGATGTAACTACATGACTCATATTTCTCACCTTGTGTTTTCTTTGGATTCTCACTTTCCATGCTTGTTCTTTCCCCTTCTATTCATCTATAACTTAGGGCATTTTAAGTTAGATCAGCTTCTAAGAAATATTCCGGACCAGATGCCTGCTTCAGCAGCACATATACTAAAATAGCAATGATACAGAGAAGATCAGCACAGCTCCTTCACATGAATAAGACACAAATCCATGAAGCAGTCCACGTTTAAAAAAAATTAAAGAATGAACTATTCAGGGCAAGACGGTGCATGTCTGTGATCTTCAGGCAGGAAAGGGAATGGAAGAAGGGTCGTGAGTGTGAAGCCATTCTGAACTACATTTAAAGTTCCAGAAAAGAAGGGGGTGGAGATAAAAGACTGTCTCAAAACAAACAAGCAAACATACAAAAACCCTCACAAACACAGGAGGGACAACCCTGGGACCACATAGTAAGCAAAATCAGACTCTCATTGGTTAACTTCTAACTACACATGTACTAACTTCTAACTACACATGTACTAACCCATACATACACACAAATAGATGTCATTAAAATAAATATCTGTAGTAAAGGGCCAGCTGTAATTTTCAAAAGGTTAAATAATTATAAAATTATACTTAAAATTAAAAATAGCTCACTTCCCATGTCAAATCAAGCAATTATGAAATATTTTCAGTAGTTATGTGGCTACAAAAATTATCATTAATAATGAGATTGTAAAATGTTTTACCCTGTTCTCACGGGGCGGGTGTGTGTGAGATAATTTTTACATAACAGGACACACAATCCTTACAGGTTTTACTCAATTTACTCTTCAGACCAATAAGGTCAAGTGCAAACGTTACTAGGAAAACTAAGAGAACATAAATAAGAAAACTAGCTGATTATTGTTCTGCACACCTCTTTGGTCCTGGGGATGGGACTTAAGGCAGAATCTATCATGAAGCAACATGCCCAGCTCTTGAAATTTGCTACTCTTAAAATAGTCACATCAAAAGCTTTCTTGGGGGGGGCGAGGGGGGACAAAACTACATATGTTCCTTTCCCCATGAGAGACAAAATATCTTTCCGAGTGGGGCTGGCAGAGCTGAAAATCCTAGCATTAACTGCCACCTGTAAATGTAAGCTGTCCGTGGCAGCCGTCTGTCCGTCTTGGAATCCTATATTGTGGAACACATCCTGTAATGGGAGCAAAAAGGCAAGCACTATCAGCGACTTGCACTATCAACTTTCTGCTATGGTAGTTTAAAGGGAATATGAAATAAGTTATTGTACTGGCTGGTTTTGTGTGTCAGCTTGACACAGGCTGGAGTTATCACAGAGAAAGGAGCTTCAGTTGGGGAAGTGCCTCCATGAGATCCAGCTGTGGGGCATTTTCTCAATTAGCGATCAAGTGGGGAGGCCCCCTTGTGGGTGGTACCACCTCTGGGCTGGTGTTCTTTGGTTCTATAAGAGAACAGGCTGAGTAAGCCAGGGGAAGCAAGCCAGTAAGGAACATCCCTCCATGGCCTCTGAATCAGCTTCTGCTTCCTGACCTGCTTGAGTTCCAGTCCTGACTTCCTTTGGTGATGAACAGCAAGGTGGAAGTGTAAGCTCAATAAACCCTTTCCTCCCCGACTTGTTTCTTGGTCATGATGTTTGTGCAGGAATGGAAACCCTGACGAAGACAGTTATCCAGGTAACAGAAAATACTGAGGATAACGGGAGCCCTTGCTCTACGGAATGGATGGGATGTGGGGGCCAAACCCTTGCTGTTCGCCCGGGTTCCCGCTCGCCCGGCTCACCACGCTCCCGGCTCCCTTGCTCGAGGCTACGGAGGTCTGGCTCACCTAACGAGCCGGAAGAACTCCTGCAAGGAGGGCGGGCAGGCCCGCGGAGCAATCAGCCAGTTGCCAACTTTCGCGCTTCAGCTGCTGCAGAACACGTGCTGCCGTCCTCGGCCTCACAAACGAAGTCCCCTGTGGCCCCGACGCCCGCCCAGCAGCGCGGACGTTCGGACGACGCACACAGCCGTCCGTCCGGCTCCTCAGACTGGGACGACCCTTTCCCACACAGGTCGGCCCGGCCCGGCCTGGCGCCAGCTCACGCCACCTCCTCAGGTGAGCCGGTGAAGCGGGGGCCGCGCCAGCACCATAGCTCTGCCCTCAGGAGGCAAGGCGTCCAGGCGGGGCTGAGCAGAGGCAAGCCGCGAAACCCGGGAAGCGGAGGCCCTGGGGTCCGGCCAGGCCCGCAGCAGCTCTTCCACTGTGGCTGCCGAGACCGCGACGCCTGACTGGGTTTCCCACCCCGCGCTCGCGCGAGCCAGGCTCACATCCGCTGGGCGGGACTTCCGGCCGAACACCTGCTCTAGGGTGTGCGCGCAGAAGGTGGCCAGTGCAGGATGCCGGGTTTTAGATGGGAGAAGATTACAGTTTGACGGTACTATAACCTTAGCATTTAGGACTTGCGTCTTGGAAGGGTCTCTGCACTCTCCTGACCTTGCCGGGCGACAGGCTTCCCTGGGTTGCACTGGGCATTCCATTGATGGGACGGCCTCACTGGGTGAGCTCCAAAAACTTTTAACTTCTGGATCTGGCCAAGCCAGCTTCTCATTGAGTAGACTCAAGAATCAGAGCTCCGATTCTTAATGTAAATGTGGTCGAGGTGGAGCCTCATAGTCTTGTCATGCTTCCTAACAGAATCCATCCAATGGGAGTGTGGGGAGATGGAAGTACTGTCACAGGGCTGTCCCTGCTGTGGGAAAGTCACTTGATAAAGTAGACACAGTCAAGCAAGAATGACACACTGTTATCCAACAATAAAATCCCTATGAGCCCGTCTGCTGTCCCTTGTGGAATATAACACAGGTTCCCACATAGGTGACTGCCTTTGAGAACTATGCCACAGCAGGCAATTGAGGGCTTTTAAGATACTGAGTCACTAGCCAGCGGTGGCGGCGGCGCACGCCTTTAATCCCAGCACTTACTTAGGAGGCAGAGGCAGGCAGATTTCTGAGTTCCGGGCCAGCCCAGTCTACAGAGTTCCAGGTCAGCCAGGGATACACAGAGAAACCCTGTTTCGAAAAAAACCAAAAAAAAAAAAAAAAAAAAAAAAAAAAAAAGATACTGAGTCACACGAACACATTCAGCACGAACACATTCAGCCAGTCTGAAGCTGGGCTCTGCTCCCATTTTTGGATTTCTAGATTGTTATTTTTCCTCACCTTAAGGAATGTTCTTTCCCATCTAACATGCTGGTAAAAGCTAGTATTCCAATATGATTATTGGATAAAAAGAAATTTATGGATGGGGCAAGCCCATAAAATTCAATACGTAGGTAGAGTGGCAAACCTTTAGGTCATTCATACTTATAATGAAAGCCAGCACATGGGAATGGTTGTTTTCTGATAAAGCTCCTGAAATGCTTCTTTAAAAGTTCTATTTTGCCGGGCAGTGGTGGCGCACGCCTTTAATCCCAGCACTTGGGAGGCAGAGGCAGGCGGATTTCTGAGTTCAAGGCCAGCCTGGTCTACAGAGTGAGGTCCAGGACAGCCAGGGCTATACAGAAAAACCCTGTCTCGAAAAAACAAAACAAAAAGTTCTATTTTAGTAATGACCCTAAAATGTCCACAGCTGAACGCCACATCTTAAATTCATTAAGATAATTTTTTTTATTCTTTTTAGTGAAACAGACATATCTACGATATGTAACTGTAAAATAGCAAAGCAGTATTAATGAACTAAATTACCCAGAGCCAGCTTTTACTCTTCAGTAAAGTGACTGCTTTCTCTCCACCATCACAAACAACAGGACTATATAAGTTACAAATGAGAAAAACTTTTATTAAGGAAACAATTTAACTTCTGTCCTTTAACAGATTTTTACAAACTAAAGCATAATATGAAGACAATTACAGTTTCAACCATTAATATTTTATTACACACAGTGCTTATTCTACAACTGGAAAGTTGCAGAAGTTTGTGACATACCACTATAAATATAAGTATTATTAAAAATTACAAATTGTTTGGTGATTATTTTGATAACTTCTTGAGCAGCAGCTCCTGTAGGAAAAAGGAGAAAAGTAAACGTTTGAAAAGAATAAATTTTAAGAGTTAAATACTATATACCCAGGGACTTTGGAAAAGGCTCTACACTAAATACCGCAAAGCTCCTTTAAGGTACTTGAAACACAAAAGAAACCGTGAAATTCCACCAATTCTTCTTTTCTAAACTGAAGCTGCTTCTTCCTAATTACTGAGGCTGTGGACTTACACCTCTACTGTCACCAACTCCCTCAGGCTCCACAGACGGAGCAGAGTACAAGAAACAAAAACATCTGCTGCTCGCTAACGTGAGTCTTAAGAGAAAGCTTACAAATAAATACAGCGTACAGTATGTGGTAAGTGCTAAGTATGTAGAAAGTATAGTGTACAGGAAGCTAAGATGAAGATGAGTGGCGTACAGAGGAGTGGCTCACATTTGTATAGCGGAAAGCCTCCGAGAACTACATTCCAATTGTTACAAAACACATAAAACTAAAGACCTTCTACCTGCACTTGTTAGTCCTCTCTGTCTCTTAGAATCTGGCCTTTCGAAATAAATAATTTGCCCTTTTCTATGAATTTGCAGGTTACTTTACTATTTAGACATGAAAGAATGATTTTATTTACATAAGTTATCCAGAATCAGGCTTTAATTTGTGTTTGCTTAAAATATGGTTTTCTTAGGACTACATCATTAGCATTCTGAACACTAACTATTGGTCAAACTGGACCTGCCTTCAACATCCAGAAAGGAAAATATCATAAGCCAATAGCTCAGGCTACTGGAGATAACACACAGGAGAGCCATTTTTTAAAAGCTATTATCTGATTCATGTTTGTGCTCCCTCTTCCCTCCTCCCTCCTCCCTCTTATTACTATGTGGAAACACAATGGTATCAGGTGGGGCTCCTGGGAAGTGATTAGACCTGAGGGTGGAGCTCTCAAAATGGATTCAGCCCTTTAATGGAGATGCTGCAGGTTTCTTTTTTATATGTGAGAGCAAAGTGAGAAAAAATGCCGTGTAGGAGTCAGGTACTGAAGCTTTGAAAACCATAAGAAATACATTTCTGATGTTTGTAAGGTCCAGCCTATGGTTCAGTTACAGTATCTAACTTAACTGAAGCAAAGAAGATACAGTGGCAGCAAACAGATAAGGGGGGGGGGGGCTATGAAAGAAATGGCAGGTTTTAACTGGGCCCCAAAGTGCAAAGATCTAGGGCATGTCTCAGGAAAAGAAGGGACACGGGGCCTTTTAGTCAAGTTAGTCTTTGTTTCTAAGAACTGATGAGGCAGGACAAGAGGAAGAGGAAGAGGAAGGCCTGTGTGTCCTTGTACACAGGGAGCTAAGTGAGGTTCATGATCAGTAGGTCTTCAGGACTGAAGACATCAGGAGTCGTGTGCTATGATGGCACAGGAGCTGGCGGGCAAGGGGAGCAGTGTGGAGGGCCCACTAGCCAGCCTCACCAACCTCCCTAATTACACCAGGTAAAACAACAGAAAGCTAATGCAAGTAATAACTGGATAATGACAAATAAGTCATTTCATCTACAAAACTCACCTCCCAGGAATGCAGCAATGGTGTGTGGCTCAGCAGCTCCGTACCGGCAACTATAGATAGGATGGAGGTAGACATTTTTATTAGTCTAACCACAAACTGGGGGAGTTTTATCTTTATATGCTCTAAAGAATACTCACAATTCATGGACATAATCGTCTTTCACCATTACAGACAACCCATATTCCTGAAGAAAGCCAGTAAGACAGGACTTCAACTTCCCGATATCTTCTTCAACTTGATAGTTAGATACTCCTAAAAAAAAGTATATATTATGCATAATATATACATTTCCATTAAAATGTGGGCTGAGCATAGTAGTGCACTCAGCACTCAGGAGGCAGAGGCAGGCAGACCTCTGTGATTGTGAATGCCCTGCATTATGTAGTGAATGCCAGGACTACCCAGGCTGCATAGACACCAGGTCTCAGGGAAAAAAGTGATTCAAACTCATCCTTATCTCTTACTTATCCAGTTTCAGGTGGTCTAAGTAAGATAAAGAACAAACATAAGCCAACATTTGAAAATATTATCAGCAATCTGATAAACTAAAATCACAAATTGAAGTTCAGTAAGTATTAGATCTTGGGATATGACTTAGTGGCAGCATATAATCCCATCATCCTGTAAGTTTCTGTTGTTGGGGTTTTTTGGTCTTTTAAGTCCTGGCTAATTATTGTTCTAGAAGATTGAAACAAAATACTCAATAATTATTTGATCAAAAAATTAAAGAGAAAATACCTTCCTTATATCCTGTAATTTAAATTTCTATTTCTTCACTTTTTGGAAACAAAGTCTTGTGAATCCCTGCTCGTCTCCAACTTGTACGTAGTGATGGTGACCCTGAACCTCTAACTCTCCTGACTATCGCCTGGGTGAGATAACAGGCGTATGCTTTTTCGGTGCTGAAGATCTCTAAAGCTAGGGCTTTGTTCACTCAACAACAACAAACTAAGCTACATCCCCAGCGCTTTATTTCCATTTCAAGTGATTAAATGTCTCTGAGGACATAAAGCCCTAGTAATATATACCATTTTAGTAGATGCTGGGTACTGTTCTATGTACCCTGTGCTTATGTACTGACTTAATTCTCATAAGAACTCTATGAAGGAGCCACAACTATTTCTATTTACAGATAGAAAAGCTGGGACACAAATTAAATTAGTTCATGAACAGCAAAACTAGAATACAAGACAAGCATTTGGTTGTTGTTTTCTAATCCAGGGCCTTAGGAGTATAGGGCAAGTATTCTACCACTAAGCCAGTCGTACAATCTTTCTTTCTCTTTTCTTGGTTGTTTGAGACAAAGTCTCACTCTGCAGCCCAGGCTGACCTCAGATTCACAGCAACCTTTCTGCCTCAGCCTCCTGAATGTCCACATTATAGGTGTGAACCACCATACCCAGGTGCCAACGTCTCAGTAAGGAGAGCGAAGATGTCTTTTAGATATTTAACTCAGTCAAGTCTTCAGAATCTCAAGCCTAGATATCATACAACTACCTAAGAACCTCCCTCTTAAGAAACAAAAAACAAACAAACAAAAAAAAAAACCAAAAACAAAACTGCTTCAGCTCAAACAATAAAACACCAGAGATACTTTATTTAAAGGCTGATGAGATGGGTCAGTGGGTAAATTGCTGCCATACAAGCATAAGAATCCCAGTTCAATCCCTGAGACCCCACATTAAAAAACTGGGCATAGTGATACATAGCTAATCCTATCACTGGGAAACCCAAGCACAGGAGGACCCCTCCCTAGGCCTTGCTGGCCACCAGTCTAGCCAAATCTGTGAGCTCTCAGTTCAACGAGAAACCTTTTCTCAAAAAATATTGTGAACAGCAACTGAAGAAGACATTTAATATCAACCTCTGGTCTCCACACACATGCACACATATGTACACTCGCACGCACACACTTTAACCTGTTTTAAACCACTAAGTTTTTGAGATTTACACACACACACACACATTTACACACACTAATTTTTAAAAGACAAATATAAAAATAAGACACAAGAGACAGGGTTAGAGAGTTGGCTCAGCGATTAAGAGTACTGTCTGCTCCTCCAAAGGTCCTGAGCTCAAATCCCAGCAACAACATGGTGGCTCACAACCATCTGAAATGGGATCTGACGCCCTCTTCTGAGAGAAGATTGTGTCTGAAGAGAGCTACAGAGTACTCACATACATAAAATAAATAAATCTTCAAAAAAGAAAAGGAAAAAAAAGACACAAAAAACATGTTAGTGATCTATACATATTCAACCAACATTCCTCTCTAACAGTTTAGAATCAAGTCGGTTCAAAGTAGTTAGACTTAAAAATTAAATAATAGAGCACTGGGCTGGAGAGATGGCTCAGTGGTTGACAACACTGGCTGCTCTTCCAGAGGACCTGAGTTCAGTTCCTAGCAACTGCATGGTGGCTCATGGCCATGTAATGGGATCAGATTCTCTCCTCTGGCATGCACATACATACATATATACATACATACATACATACATACATACACACATACAAATAAATCTTTTTTTCAAAAAAAAAATCAAATAATAGTTCCTCTAATACCCAAAGAATACTAAAATTCAGGTCAAGTGGGTTTTCCTGTTTGTTTGGTTGGTTTTTGAGACAGGTTCTCTCTATATAGCCCTGGCTGTCCTGGAACTCACTCTGTAGACCTGCCTCTGCCTCCAGTGCTGGGATTAAAATCAAGTGCCACTACACCTGACATCAAGTCAAGTACTTCGTCAAGATTTTATTGAGCGAATCTGATGGTTCATGACTATAAATCCAATACTTAGGAGACTGATGGAGGAAGATAACTTCAAGGCCAGACCAAACTAAATAAGATCCTGTCTTAAAACAACAAAACAAAACAGCCAAAAAATTTTCTTTGTATCTGGTAAATCAACTGCTGTTCTTACCTGGGTATCTGCCATGCTGTTTATGAAATCGATCAACAGCCCGCAACATCAGGTACAGGACTATCTCATTATCTGGGTTGTCCATGCTAGAAACTGAAAGGAAAAATAAAATCAGTAGAACTAGATAACATACACAGGCAACAAAAGGCTGAATTCATACTCAAGTTTCAAGGATACAAGACAATATTAGCAGAGAATATTAAATATTTTACTAAACTAAGGTATAAAATTATTAAAAAAAAACTACATTAAGATGTAACACAGGGAGTCTAATGGACTCCTAGCTGGAGTCTCTACCGAGGTAGAAACAAGATGTTTGTTCTTATATACAGCACACAATGCACTCAGTAATCTGAACACAATTTTATGTATTTATTTTTGCATAGTATATGTAAATTAAACTCATTCAGGCAAATCTATAAAAAATAAAATATTCACATTATTTTTATAGCACCATTTATTCAACACTATTATACACATTTTATTAGTATCTTTTAACTTAGCATCTGGCTGTTATACTTACTAATTTCATCTTTGTTGACTGTGTCCAAACCATACTCTTCAGCTAAAGATCGACATCTTACCACTCGAAGAAATGCAGAATTGCTGCCTAGAAACAGTAAAAACTTCAGGATGGTTGTAACAACTGAATACACCAAATATGGGTCACTTTCAAACAAGAAATTAGGGCTACAAGATGGATCAGCAGTTAAGAGAGCTTGCTGTTAATGGGGAGGAACTGAGTTCAGTTCCCAGCACCCACCCACCCACATCAGGTACCTCACGACTACTTATCACTCTAGCTCCAAGAGGATTTGACATCTCTGACCTCTGCAGGTGCACATATCCATACTGAGACAGGCACATAGACATCATTTTAAAATAATAAAAGTTATGAAGCATTTATTCATTGAAAATTTTACTGAGTGGCCACAGTACTGTGGGGTTTGTTAGATATTAAATATTAATAGCAGGAACCTATTCCTGCCTTGGTTATATTCTCAGCTGGGTGTGTAGGAAAGGCTTAAAACATAATTGTGTCTTCCTTGGGGTTCCTCTGCTTGACTGATAAGCCGTCTTTCTAACCCTTTCACCTTTATGAAACTGTTACTTCGTGTGCGGTAGAGGCATGGATGTGCTGACCCATCCATGAACATGTGGTGGCTAGAGATTGATTCTGAGTATCTCCTATCCATCTCCATTGTATAATTTTTCTTTTTGTTTTTATTTATTTTCTACCTTTTTTTTTTTTTTGGAGACAGGATCTCATACAAACTCAGAGCTCACCATTTCAGAATACTGAACTCAGGTCTTTATGTTTTCTTGGCAAGCACTTAATCCACTGAACACCTGCAACTGACTCAAAGAAAATGCTTTTACCTCCTGAAGAATTAGGGAGAAAACCCCAGAAACCCAGCCATGAACTATAATGGCAAATTCTTAATTCCATACAGTCACTTAACAAAGATGAAATGAGTACCAATGGCCTAGTCTTAAAATGTCCTTAATATTACAAGAAAACAAAATAAAATTTACCTAAGTATACACACACCCTACTTCAAGAATTTCAACCATTTAAAACTCCCAAGAACACCTTCGGTAGCATACTTTTATCAAGCAAAATACAAAAATTAAAAGGACTTACAAAGCAATTTTAATTCTTTCTCTGAAATGGACTCTGGTGCCTATAAAGAGATAAATGCAGGTTTTTCTCTAACACACACACACACACACACACACACACACACACACAGACACACACAAACAGACAACAATGAGCACAGCACAAAGCCACTGGCCTGAGGTGAGCAGCATTTCCCAAGGGCTGGGAAAACATTGCAAACACACCTGTTCCCTTGTAACAGGGGTGCTCATTAGAGACAAGGAGGCACTTCTGCTAAAGAAGCCAGGGCCACGCCTTCCCCTCCCGAGCCCTCCCTGGCTGAGCTCCACGCTGCAGGGAGAAGCACTGTGGAGATGCAGAGTGTTCACCGCTTACCTGGCCAACAGACTGCAGCAGTCTGGCAACGTGATCGCCCACGGCGGCAGCATCTTTCTTTGCTTTCTCACGGTAACTGGAAAAGAACAACAAAACCCTACAACTAAAGACTTCTAAAATTAGCAAAACTAAAGTCGAACAGAAGAGTGAGATCCAGGACAGCCAGGGCTATACGGAGAAACCCTGTCTTGAAAAAACCAAATCCAAAAACAAACAAACAAAAAAAAGAAATTTATTTTTAATTAAAAGATCGTTGGAAACATATGAAATGTGAAAATGGTAGAGAAATGTCACCAGCAGCCAGCACCTCTCACTAGTTAGGCACCTTTGAAGAGCTGGCAGGAGACGTCTAGAGTCCTCCAACCAAGGCTCCCGTCATACCCTACAGTGTCCAACTTAAATCTACTCAGGTAACACCCATGGGAGTCTTTATTTTGAGTCATTGTTTTTTTTTTTTTGGTCATTAATCTTTCATAACTTAAGGAGTCAATGACTGTAGATAAACACCTATTTCCAGTAACCCTACCCTGACACCCATGGACTCTAAGGTTGGGTCTCCATGGATGTGACTTTTTTGGTAACTAAGGTAGAGTGCTGATGAATCCAAGGGAGCTGGCCAGGTTTCCTCCAGGGTCAAATGTTGCCATACAGAGACGATCTTAGTCAACGTTTAACAAATCTTGGTTTGTTGTCCTAGTCTAAGAGTCAAAATACTAAAAATGTGGCAAAGGACAATTGAAGACAGAAACTAATATGACTTTAGGAACACTGCTCAGAGGTGGACTTCTTCACATATCTATGAGGACCCAGGTTCGATCCCTAATAGTATCACCTTCACCCTAAAACGGTATGGCCTTGCCTGGGAGAGACTCAGCTTTAAAACTGGTCATTTTTACAGAGTCAAATATAACAAGATAGTAAAGTTTTTCATGATTTATACTACTGGGCAAGTTTGAAGTATGTGACTTTCCTTGGACTTAACTTCAAGAAGGTAAGTTGTTCATATAACATATTTCCTTGTGTCCTGTCAGAAGCCAGGGCCTGAGTACCTCTAGGAGGGCAGACTTAAGTAGCCTGTTGCATAGTCTAAAAACTGTGATAAGGCATGATGGCACATTCCTTTAATCCCAGCTGAATTCAAGGCTAGCCTTGTTTACAAAGCTAATTCTAGGACAGCCAAGGCTACACAGAAAAACAAACAAAATAACAACAACTAAAAGTTACTTACACATTCTGCAGTTTTATGTATTTGCTTGAATCTGCAATCATATCAGGAATTGTGCCTCGAACAGGTAAATTTCCTTGACCCTCCTTGGCCACAAACTCCTTTAAGGCACGAGCTAGAATCCAAAAAGATGGCGTCTAAAAGAATGAGAAAAAACTGCTATGAAGGAGTGTATTCTGAGCTGAGTTGAAGACAGCTTTATTTTTCCTTCTCATTGTTACCTGTTTGGTGATATTTCTGCATCGATCATCATTAAATATATCTTCAATACTGCTTGGGATCTAACAAAGGAACAAAAAACATTTACTTACATTAAGTATTCTGTCCACCTTTACTTTCAATGCTATTTCTTCAAATAAGTTCTTTATGTTTTCAAAGTACAGTAAAATTTCAACTTCCAATGTATTTAGTTTTCTTTACAATCAGATTCTGATGGAGATCTGATGGGAAAGAGAACAGAAGAGAATCCTCTCCAGGCCTGTTAGCATTCAGACAAGTCTCCTGGATCTACATGGACTGAAAGAAAAGCTAAACAAGTCATTTTATATACTTTGTATCTGAAGACAACAAAGATTGCAGACATTACTACAAAGCCAGATTTAAAGCTCTTCAGGGTTTCCCAGTTTATGAAAATCCTGAAATTGGGGGCTGGAGAAATGGCTCAGTGGTTAAGAGCACTGACTGCTCTTCCGAAGGTCCTGAGTTCAAATCCCAGCAACCAAATGGTGGCTCACAACCATCTGTAAGATATCTGATGCCCTCTTCTGGAGTGTCTGAAGACAGCTACAGTGTACTTACATATAATAAATAAATAAATCAAAAAAGAAAAAAAGAAAGAAAATCCTGAAATTCATTCGCCCTAATTCCAGGCTGTTCAAAGAGACAACTCCTCTAACAAGAAAAAAGTAATTATGCAATTTTAAACCCACAAGATCACCACACTAATAAAAACTTTACAAACTATAGGCTTTGATTCTACACTTGAGAGGCAAAGGCAGGAACAGTATCACAAGTTCAAAACCAGCCTGGTTTATACAGCGAATTTGAAGGTAGCCTGGGCTCCATAAAAAGACCTTGTCATAATAAAAAAAAAAAAACAAAAAACAAAACAAAACATTTTTTTAATCAAGATAACTTATAGGTACTTATTTCTAACTTACTATACACATTTAGGCAATATTAGGTAAAACTGTTATATCAACTTTCACATATGAAAATGTTAGAAAACATATTGGTCTCCACAATTCCTTTGATACCTGAGTTGTATTTAGTGCAGTGTTCACATTTTTGATAGCTTCTTCAAAATTCTCTTCGTCTTCTGGAGTGCCACTCTCATTCTTTAAAATCCCTATTAAAACAAGAAATACTGAGCTATGTCTCTTTTCACTTTGGCTTCCCAACATTATAGAAAAACTTTATCAGGCTCTGAACAGAGGGTTGCAATGCTGACCCTAACAGGAAGTATGGCCGTCATTTGTTCTAAACGCTATAAAAAATGGTGCTTTACCCCAGGAAAGTAAAATGAGAGCTCATGACAGCATCATCTGACAATAAAGATTGGTTTCAAGCAATTATTTTTCAATATGTAATACTTTATATGCTTTATATAATAATTACAATGCAGAAAATTACCTTGTCTTATCAAATCTCTGAAGTCCTCTTTTTCTTTATAGCTTTTAGGAATTCGTCCATTTGTCTAAATTGATTAAAATATTTAAAGATCTAGTTACCAAAACTCAAAATATGGAAATTGGGTGTTCCACAGTTTCCCCATTATATAATCACTGAAACAGAGGCTTGCTTAATTTGGAAAGAGTAACTGTAGGTCATTTCTTTACATTCATTCTCCACAGTTGTTTCAGGATGAAATTTACTAAAATTCTAACTTGTTAATTAAAATATCAGTCCTAGAAAAGTGGGAGCTAGACTTACCTGAAAAGCTCCCACTTGCAATCCACCTCACAAGGGAAAGCAGTAACCTCCCACAACCC
This sequence comes from Apodemus sylvaticus, assembly GCF_947179515.1. NCBI lineage: Eukaryota > Metazoa > Chordata > Mammalia > Rodentia > Muridae > Apodemus > Apodemus sylvaticus. The sequence continues at coordinate 25,162,829 of NC_067492.1, read as the reverse complement.
TCGAAAGAAATCCCTTATTGAAAATACGATATACATAATTTAGAAAAAAGTACATACCAGACTATACCACTGTGCTAAATATTTAGCTATGATCACAATCCATGGAGTATGGCTATGGTCCTAAAAATAAAACACAAATTGAAGAAAATATCAGTATTAGTTAATATTAACTTCTCCACATACCCTCTTTTAACTTCAATATTTATAATTATCTTCTAATCCACATGAAGTAATAAACAGGCAAATGGACTGGTTTAATAAAACTGGTTTTAGAAGTGATTTCTGAGTGCTGTGAGTAAAGTGCTTGCCAGACATGGCTGTAAGCTAGAACCTCAGTGCATGGAGGTCGCGGCAGGCAGGCCCTGGATCTCACTGCCAATCAAGCTAGACGAATGGCTAGCTGCAGACCGATGAGACGCTGTCTCAAAATACAAAGGAGAAAACAACTAAGAACCCCAGGTTGACCTCTGCCCTCCCTCCACAGGTGCATGCATAGGTTTCTACACACACACACACACACACACACACACAGACTAACCTTTTTTTCCATATGGTCCAGGTCATAAGACTGAAAATGTTCTTTCAGTTCAGGAAATGGTTTATCTAGTCTTAGATCCTCCAATGCATTATCTGGATGAGATTCTATTACTGCCAAGGAATCCCAAAAGATATTCTTTAGTAATTTACTACATTATAGGAACTTAATACACACACACACACACACACACACACACACACATACTTATATATATGTTGTGTAATTGGATGATTGGAAATGGAGTCTTACTCTATTGCTCAGGCTAGCCTTGAACTCATGGCAATGCTCCTGCCTCATCATCCTGGTTGTTGTCATTATAGGTATGACCCAACGCACCAGGCTGGAAACCTATACTTTTTTCCTTCAGACAGGGTCCCACTCTAGCCTTGACTGCTTCTTTCACTCAATGTCAGTTACTCCCACTTCCTTATCCGACTTTGGACACTGCTTTCCACAGGAGGGCTATAAAGCAATGTACGATTTCAGCGAGTATTTGTAGTGAGGCTGTAAGTCTGCCACTTACTATGTCACTTTAGACAAGCAATAATTATCTTTCTGTGCAGAGATAGTAGTATCCACTTAATAAAGGTTCTGAAGAGAGTAAATGAAGTCATTTTCGTAAAAGCAGACACACAGCTAACAGTGCTGGCCTTCCTCATCACCTGCCTCCTCTTACCGGCCCCTGTGGCATCCCCCCTACGCTGGAGGCTCTCACCCTCTCCCCTCCTTCTCCCTTCTGTACCCCCCTCCCATGGCACCGCTGCAAACACTTAACAGCCTTCAGTCTTGGCTCCTTTAAGTTCATTCACTCTCAACTCATACTCTAACATTAGAGTGATCAACTTAAAACAAAAATGTTACCCTGTCACTTTCTCATTTAACTCTTACAAGGACTGGCATCGCCTACCAAAAGATTATCCTAATTGCCCATGTGACACTAATCCTTGGGAGGCTTCAGTATTAATAGCAAGTTTCTAAAATTACTGCTCAAGCAACCATTAACAAGTCCCATATGCTTAACAATTTTACCTGGGTGTTCTTTTATAATAATCCTCATATAACCAACTAGTCCATATGTCCTACAGATCAAAAGAGGGATCTGGGAATTCCAGAGGACATCTGCTAAACGCAGTAATGTACTGAAAAAGAAGGTGAAATAAGAGCATAAACAGGCAAACGTATGCGAGACACGGAACTCACTGTCTAACGCACACAGGCAGGAATACAGCGGAAAGCAAGCAACTCCACTGGGTGACAAGTCTCAGAAGTGCTGCATTCAACGGATGTGAAACCCTAGTCTGTAGTATTAGGAAGAATGCTGGTGAACATACCATCTAAACATTTTCATGATCATGAAACATTTCCAAAACCCACATGCTCCTACCAGTCCTCCTGCAGTCAGTAACTACTTAACTACTTTGGTTTTAGTTTTCTTGGTTTGGTGTTTCAGAAACTTAGGAGGAGCTCACTATGTAGCCCAAGCTATCCTGAAACTTACTTTGTAGGCCAGGCTGGCCTCGAACTCCTGATCCTCTCTCTCTCTGGCTCTTGAGTGATGAGATTGCAGTGTATACTACCATACCTGACTTCTAATTAATTTCTCATCACTTAGCAATATCCAATGTTCACTTAAACTACTCTAAACATATCCAAACATCTAATTTATCCCCTATACAAGAGTTTCAAATGAAAAGCATCTTTAAACCAAGTAAGACTAAGAAAAATGTTAACATCGAAAATTTACCTTTCAATAAGCTGAGTTGCAACCACAATAGTAAACCTACAGAAAAATGAAGGATCATTGTCTAGAAGGTTTTCTGGACTCTAAAGACAAGGGGAGGAAAAATTCAACAGTTTCACATATTACACATGGCAGAAACACATAAGCTATTTTAATATAAACGAGTTGACAAATTAAATTCCAACTAAATATAAATGACACAAAATTTCAAAATTCTAAGTTGGGGTTTTGAATTATTTTTTGAAACATACTGTAGCAAAAAAAAAAAAATGTATATGTATTATACCTCTTCCACAAAACTTCCAGAGACATCGCTATTTAGTTCTTGTAAGAATTCCATGGCAGCTTGAGCTCGGTTCTTTTCAAAGACAAAGCATTTGAATTGAATTAGAAAGTTCTTGGCTATATTGTGATCCCCACACTCACAGATCAAGAAAAACTCACTGCAAAACTTTCCAAATTCCACCCACAGATGTGACAACTCTACTTCTCAGAATTTAACTGAGGTTCAAGTAGAACATTGCTGAGGTTGAACTAAGCTATCACTTACAGAGATCCTAAATGACCACATTATCTGCCCTTGACTTTTCTGATCAGGTGAAAGACAAAAACAGGCAGCAAGTAGAGATGTGCTGGACCCCGCTCGGACCCCGCCTACCACCGACATCTACTATCCCACAGAAGAGTGGCCAATCACTAAAGCACCACTCCATTCAGAATGCGACACAGCTCACAGCTTTCTTTTTTGTTTTTGTTTTTTTGAGACAGGGTTTCTCTGTGTAGCCCTAGCTGTCCTGGAACTCACTTTGTAGACCAGGCTGACCTCAAACTCAGAAATCCGCCTGCCTCTGCCTCCCAAGCACTGGGATTACAGGCGTGCGCCACCACCGCCCAGCTTGTGACACAGCTTTCATTTGAAGTATAAAAGTGTGTGCGTGTGTGTGTGTGTGTGTGTGTAGTATAAAAACTAAGGTTTTCATTTGAAGTATAAAAAAAGAATGTTCTGGCTAACCCCACTTACTAATTTCCTACCATAGTACTCTATACACTGAGCATCAATGCTACTCAAGACTTTAATAAAGGGCAGTGTAAAGTCACAGGCAGTACTCTAAATTCTTAAATTACCAAGATTAGAAAATGAGCTAAATCAACTTTTCCCTCAGAGAATAAGATCTCTTAAAGTCAGCCACGACATAGTGGCATTATTAGGTGCTCACACACAACCACACTCAGCAACAGGGACTGCTTACCTTGCCGATACTGCTTTTTTGAAGGAAAAAACTGAAGGGATAGAAAAAAGCCAAGATTTATATGGCTGTAAAGCAAAAGTTGTTTAACATTTATAATAGTGTGCACCTTGCATTCAAAAGCTATAACAGATGTGTGTGTTTTACTGTACTTGACCACGGAGCTATCCCCAGCCCACAAACACTATTTCCATAACTGATTATTATGAAGGAAGTGGATGGGTAAATCAGTGTTCTCTAGGGCACATGCTTCTCAACATGCGTGAGAGAAAAGAATTCCTAGAATGAAAAAGAGGAAACACCACATGGTATATCCTGGAAAGTCATAATGTACCTGAAAAGAACATTTTATGGTAAAGAGGTTTATAGTAACCTCTTTGACTCATTCCCCAAACTTGTCTGACCATGAAATCCGCTGTTCCATTTAATAGCTATTAACATTTCCTATAAGCAATGTGCTACAGACACCTGGGAAATGCTGTACTGCACTATTTGCTTTTGCAGGAAATAATAAAAGATTCATTCAGACTTCCTCCCACACAGATGCTGGTCACATCCCTAAGGCCCATACTGTGGTTGCTGAGAGGGTCAGGGCACAATTGTCCCTTCCCCCCACAGCATTTAGCTGTGACCCTCCTGGCTGGCAACCCCACTCTTCCCCTGGCGTTATCTCCAGCCTATTCAAGCTGCAACATTCCTGGCCTACAGCCTCCACCCTTCCCCTGGCGTTATCTCCGGCCCTTGTTCCATTGGGAACAATACAGCCACTTTCACCTTAACTACCAGGGCCTCCTCAGCGCAGTTTCACCAGGAGACCAGCAGAAAACTGCGTGACTAGAAGCAGGCAACCCGCCAAGGGCAGGGTGGTTTTTCCAAAGACTATAAATATTGGCTAAATAATAGTAAAGTCAGTCTCTATGGGCAACTGTCCTCTTGACTCATTTCTCTTTCGCCCCCTTCCCGTTACCCCCAGAATTCTCTTCCAGGTAATCCGGTTCGCATGTGGCCGCGGGCGGCAACACACAATCTTGTGGCAAAACACATGGCTCCATAGGAAAAAGAATTCCTTAATGTCAGTACAAAGCAATGATTCTATTATTCTTAGACTACCCTGCATAGTCAGCAAGGGATGCAACTTTTATTATTTCATAGATACCAATAAAAGAGTTGTGCTGCAGATAGCAGAAACACACTATGCCTCAAAGAAAACATATCAAAGGCAATATGAACCAAATTCTGATTTTCCTCAAATTAATATTTACTTATTGTTTAGGACAAATATAATGAGAGATCCCTAGAACTCTAAACACTTGAAAAGAATAAGTATGAAATCAAATTTGGAAATGTTCTAAAAATCTAAGTATGACTATATGTAAAGAACAAAACATAGATCATCTATAAGAGGCATTTTTGTTTAGCAGCATAATACAATGAGAAATACATCAGACTAAAAAGATACAAATGAAAAATATTGTTCTTATTCCTTTTTTTAAAGACAAGGTCTCATTGTTTAGCTCTGGCTGACGGCTGGTCTTGAACTCACAGAGATCCACCGGCCTCTGCCTCCCTAGTTGGGACTGAGTCCAGTTTCTTATCTTTATAATCCCCCAATACAATCATTACTCTACACTAACACTAAGGAATTAACTCCAGGACTTAGAAAGCACTTAGAAAAGCTACTACTGCTTTGTCCGACAGCAGTAAAGACAGTGACAGACCCCGAGTGACAGTGAGCCCATCTGCTATGGCCGGCTTGCCAGACTGAGGGACAGTGAGCCCATCTGCTATCGGCCGGCTTGCCAGACCCTGTCTCAGCACTCCAGCTTTAGTCACTTCTTCACCGTCATCTAACACCCGGTGGTCACAAGGGGAAATGCTCAGGCCTCACCCCAAGTGTTCTGCCTCCTCTAACATGCTCATATTTTAAAGACAGACTTACTTGTTTCCAGCATCTTCTCCGCTGACCTGATTCCCATCGATAATTGTAAATGATCCAATACCTTAGGGAGACAAAAGGCAGTCACAACATGTTTTAGGTTTTTTCCCTTTGCTTGTTTGCTTGCTTTTATATTTATTGTTTGAATGCGAGTGTGCATGTGCCGTGCACACATGAGGAAGTCGAGGCCAACCAATGGGGTTGGTTCTCTTCTTCACAGCACAGGCTCCACGGATCAAATTCAGCTTGTCAGGCCTAGCAGCAAGTAACAACCCACTAAGCCACCCTGTCAGCCCAGGAATATCTAACTTTGTATCAGAGCCATAAAGAAGTCACCTAGAATGCAGTCACAGGTGTCACCCTACCTGGCAGTACCAAGTTTTTAAGAATCTCAGTCCCTGTAGCCGTTGCATTTATTAAACAAACATGAGCAGATTCCAAAGCTTCTTGTCCATGATCACCCCACAACCTACAAAACAAAACACACACTGAACATTAAAAAATTCACAAAAGTGTGACTTCCTTATTTGAATAGTGATATTTACAGCATTCTTTCTTCATAAAATAACATATACCGACCACAGCAAACACGTGGGACAGGAGCTGATATTAATGTGGGGGTTACATGACGACACAATTGAAAACTTTGATAAACTGTACTTTGCATGATATAATCAGTATTACTAAGCTTTGCCTTTCCGACCTTTTCTGTTGCTTCTCTGAAACCAGGTAATTCCAT